>NW_021604635.1:1832028-1838468 GCF_004785775.1 Grammomys surdaster | reverse complement strand
GGGCTGGAGAGATGGCTCAGTGGTTAAGAGCACTGCCTGCACTTCCCAAGGTCCTGAGTTCAAATCCCAGCAACCACATGGTGGCTCACAACTATCTGTAATGAGATCCAATGCCCTCTTGTGGGGTGTCTGAAGACAGCTACAGTGTATTCATATATAATAAATAAATAAATCTAAAAAAAAAAAGAAATCAATGCAAGACAAACCAAGGATATGTATATAATGTTAACTGTCAGATGTATGTGTTTCATCCAGGGGATTTATCCCTGACCTTAGTTCCCATGGGAAAAGCTGTGACACAGTGACACACACACACACACTGAACCTTACACATCGGCCCCTCCTGCTGCTTCTTCCTTCGCCTGGCCTTTGTAAATCTGATCTAGCTCCATTTCTTCCCATGACCTTTGTTTTCACCTAAAGGGCATACAGTGAGTGCTGGTCCAGTCGAATGCCCACATTATATTTAAGGTAGACTTACTCTGTTTTTGCTGTTAAGACTTGGTGGATCTCATGTAATCCAGGCTGGCCTTGAACTCACTATGTAGCTAAAGTCAGCCTTGAATTTCTGATCCTCTTACCTCCTGCGTGGAGATGACAGATGATTGGCACTGTGCCCAGCTAAGGTTTTTAAAAGTCATCAAAACTTTCCCTACTTCTTACTGACAGTTCTTTGTATTTTTTTTCTTTGAATGATGTAAGGTGGGGTTATTCATTTTTCTGTAAATTCACATATTAAAGGAACAATACTTTAAAACTTTAACCCAAGTAAGATGAATGAAAGCATTTGAACACCCAGCTGTGACGGGGCTGGGAAGAGGTGTAGGCTCAGCCTCCTTAGGAGCCACTGTGGTAAACTTAGCCCAGTCCTCTCTATGGGCAGGCTGTGGTGCTCACTCAAAGCGCAGTCCTCCCTGTAGGCAGGCTGTGGTGCTCCACTCCAACCCCAAAGTCTAAATTCTTGGTGCGGAGCATGTTGCACATCAGAAAGTGTTTCCTTGTCTTCTGAGTTGGCTTCTGTGTTTTCTCAACTAATATGTGACCCAGCTAAAAAGGAGACAGCCCCCAGCATGAAGGCCTATGGCTGCTCCCGGGTCCTGCCCTCTGTTCTCTCAGCAAACCTGTCGTAGTGGGATGTATGTGTTAAACATTGTGTAGCAACACTCTTAGTGAGTGTCCTGTGGGATGTCATTCCGGGTGGATTTTTGTCCTCACTTGCTCCTGGAGAGAACCTATGCCTCCTCTCTTGCTTCTCATTTGCATGACCTGATAACAGGCCCCAGAACGTTCTAACAGTGACTGCCTGTAGTTTATCTGGAAGATAAACATGGATCTAAGAGGACCCGGAGCCCCGACACCATTGGCAAAGTGGAGAGGATGCTAAGTGGACCCGAGCTCTGCCGTGATGTCAGGAGCACTCAGTGATGAGAAGATTAAAGTCCAAGCGCTTGAACACAGCCCAACTCCTTCATTTACCAGCTCTTGACTCCGGAGAGGTTTTTAGCCCTGGAGTCCCAGTCCCCGATTGGGTCAAGTGGTGTTATAAATCGAAAGCATTGGGGTTAGAATTACTGTACTAAAGAGATCTCATACTTGAAGATGGGGTAGGGAGATGGCTCAGCCTAGAACGGTGATTTCTGCCAAGTCTGATGGCCTTTGGTCCCTTAGACCACGTGAGGAAAGGAAAACTGAGCCAGTTCTGATGGTGCACACCTTTCATCCCTGCATTCAGGAGGCAGAGGCAGGTGGATCACTTTGAGTTCAGGACCAGTCTGGTCTATAGAGTGAGTTCCATGGTGCTCCACTCCAACCAGGGCTACACAGAGAAACCCTATCTCAAATAAATAAATAAATAAATAAACAAACAAACAAACCAATAACAAGGAGAAAGCTGATTTCCACACTTTGTCCTCTGACCTCTATATGCCCATCATAAAAGGCTTGTGCCCCATATAAATATATGCCCCATACACACACACACACACACACACACACACACACACACACACACAAGCTCTGAGGAATGAGTGGTTTTGAAGGTTTTTTTCAACATTTGCCCCGCAAATCAAAGGCAGGGATGCTGGAGACCCTGACACAGGAAGCACAGGCTCCTGTGTTCACTCACTGTAGTGACTGGCTCCTTCCAAGCAGGAAGACCGGATTTACCTGATTCCACTGGAGGAGGCGGGCCCATCCATGAACCATGATTTTCTCTTCAGAACAACCAGCCCAGGGTGGAGGCCATCCCCTCTCATTCTATAGGACTTTGCCTCAGGTCACATGGTGAGTGGCAGCCTCAGAATCGGGTTCAAAGTCTGTCGGAGCAGACAGCAGGTGTGTGACTCTCGCCGGCCTTGCTTTGTTTCCCAGCCTCCTCTGCAGGGAAGAGGAGCTGCACTCCAGCCACTTGGCCTTGACCAAGGGAACTCGGGCCAGAGGAGCCACAGGTCCCCAGCCCTTCCACAGCCAGCCCAGGGCTGTGGGTTGTCTGCAGGTCTGCCCCCACGTGGCTGCTTTGCCACTTTCTATTGTGTTTTCTAATATTGTTGCCAGTGTTTTAAAAAAATGAGGTTTGCCTGAAATACAGATTTATAGCTCTTGAATTATCCAAAGATCTGGTGACAGTGGCATCTACACTGTCAGGCCTCCCGTCCATCTCATCTGCGCACCTTCGCTGGTCTCTGGACGTTCATTTAACCCCTCAGCATACCTGACATTCTGTGGTGACTGGTGTCGGTACTTTGCAGTTCGTGGAGATAGTTGTGCTTTAGTTTGGATGGACACTGGGGGCTGTTTACACCCCCAAAAGTACATCAAATCAAGCCTGCCTGCCTCTCCTGTCTTCCTTGTCTCTCAACCATGTAGGCAGTATGTTGTCAACCCCGCCATCTTCTGCCCCTTCTGTTCACATTCTGAACTAGAAGTTTGTTCTGAATAAAAAGTAAAGGGCAGAAGCTGGCCGTAGTGACACATGCTGGAGGCCAGCCTGGGGCAGCAGGACAGTACTGAAGGACACAGGCACACTTGGGAACAGAATTACAGGTAAGGACTGGAGAGTTTGTCAGCAGTAAGAGCTCCTGCTGCTCTTGCAGAGGACCCAAGTTCAATTCCCCGCAGCCACTTCGGGCCACTTGTAACCATGACCCCAGCTCCAGGGGTCTGCTGTCACATGCACACACCCACATGCAGACTCCCATGCCTACATATACTTTTAAAAATAAGTTTTAATACTAAAAAAAATCCTGCACCTCAACTCCACTTATCGGCTGACTGTTTTCTAGCCTTGTGTTTGCAGTACTTCCCTTCAGTATGATGGAGTAAGTAGATTTTCTAGCCTTGTGTTTGCAGTACTTCCCTTCAGTATGGTAGAGTAAGTAGATACTCAGAATGAACTTCTTGATGGAACCAAGCTTGATAAACAACAAAACCAGAAAGGAAAAAAAACTAATATTAACATTTTTAAATTTTTAAAGATGAATCATTAGAAAGCAAGACCAGAAACAAAGCTTGTCTTTAAAAAAATTTTTTAAAAAGAGAAAAAAAGAAAAATCCCAGACTTCCCTGAGATTGAGAGAATGATAAGAACTTTGCCCAGAAAGCTGCACTCTCCAAGAGCCAGAGTAAAGATGACTATGAAATGTATCTGCGGCCAGGCAGTGGTGGGCATGCCTTTAATCCCAGCACTTGGGAGGCAGAGGCAGGCGGATTTCTGAGTTTGAGGCCAGCCTGGTCTACAGAGTGAGTTCCAGGACAGCCATGGCTACACAGAGAAACCCTGTTTCAAAAACAAAAACAAACAAACAAACAAACAAAAAAACTAAGATAAAAGAGAAGTTTGAAAGTATAAGAAACAAGTATCTTTAAAATACTGAATTTTTTTTTTGGGGGGGGGCCAGGGTCTAGCTGTGTAGCCCAGGCTAGCCTCAGACTTGCCTTTCTCCTCAGTTAGCCTGGTGAGTGTGGGGATTACGGGCTTGGGCCGCCACACTCCAGCTCCACTTTAACCTTTTTATTTCCCAGCTGGGTTTTAGGTTCTTGACCACATGGAGTCAAAACTGACACATTCTGTTTTCGTTTGACCATCAAAGGAAAGAAAAGAAGGGTTCATTCAAAAAGTTCCTTTTAAAAGCTGGAGTCTATATTTACATCTTGGAAATGTAAATGTCAGAACCTTATTATCAAACAGGAGCCGGGAAGATGTGATGTCAGCGCTTATGTGAGCTTAAGTGATGCTTCGGGCCTGGCCCATCGGGCGGTTGGCTTTGTGGGTCAACTGTCCATTCTTATCTTATCTGATGCTGTTCCATTCTTATCTTGAGAAACCCTGAGAAATGAGCCTGTGTTCCATCCACCTGTCAGGTGATCTAATTACACACCCAGCATTGGAACTTCAATCACTACTTTATGTGCTGTGTATTTCAAGACCACATGGATGTATTCATTGCTCTTCAGGATATGGTGTGTCTCTTTGATGCAATTTGTTGTGGCCACTAATGTCAAGTTTTCTGGAATCGTCTAAAGCCCATGCAGTGTGATTCGAGGCTGAAAGGTCATTAAATCTGATTGGTGCCCCTCCACCTAGAGGTGGAGTAAGCCTGTAAAACAGGAAAATGACGGAGGGAAATTGAAGTTTGGCCAAGTCTTTATGTCTGATGTTAATGTCTGTTTAAAACTGTCAGGCTATAGAGACAAAGCTCATGCCTGTGTGATGGCAGACCCTGGCACAGGAGTGGGAGGAGCCAGGTCATCACTGACGTGGGAGACAGTCACCGAGTGAGACCTATGTGAGGAGGAAGTCTCAAGACCTCCAAACTGGGGGTGTTTATGAAAGTGTAGTTTCCCATCCACGCACACACAGCACCCAGAGTCCCTGGAGAATCTCACTACTCAACTCTGTCATTGGGAGGCTCAGTGCTCTGTTTGAGATGACTTTTTAAGTCTATATTTTAAATGGACAGTGAAGCTAAGTGAGTAGTTACATAAATGGACGCTCTCCTGGGACCCTCAGCCTGGTTAGGGACTGACGGTTTGGATCACAAGCTCCCAGATACAGGCCTTGCTGCGCCCTCCCCCAACCCTTCCTCTCAGAAAGCCCTTGGAATGCAGGAATTTTGCAAACCATAGAAAGACAGTTGAGTCTTTTAATTTCTTAACTTGTTGACCACAAAAATACATCACTGAAGAGGGAGTGGGTTGTCATGACGACTCTAACAGAAGCTCCCACATGACACATGGATTTTGGAAAGGAGAGACCTGCGGCCCCCACAGCCAACCTTTCTCAGTGGACAGAATCAGAAGGAACCCAGGTGACAGGCTTGGAAACCAGTCATCCAGAAGCGGACAACCCTGCCTTACTGACAACACCCAGCTCCTTTAACTGCTACATTCGGGCTGGATTTGGAAGAACCCCAAGGTCTGCGATGAAGGAGGTCCCCTCCCCACTTTGGCTTCCTACCCTATAAATTGATATTATCAATAAGTTGTTCTTCTAAAATGATCACTCCCCAAATAAACAATTAGACCAGCACTCCCTTCACTAAAGAATTAACACAATTCTTCCTATGTGTTCAGTTAGGCCTGCCTCCAGGTCACGACTGTACTTTTACATTCCAGTGATCCATCTACGTTTCTATCTATGTTTTTACTGAGTCAGGGCGGACTCCGGAAATGGCAGTGTGAGGTAGCTCAGGAAATGCCTCCTGCAGGCAGTGGTGGCGCACGCCTTTGATCCCAGCACTTGGGAGACAGAGGCAGGCAGATTTCTGAGTTTGAGGCCAGCCTGGTCTACAGAGTGAGTTCCAGAACAGCCAGGGCTACACAGAGAAACCCTGTCTCAAAAAAACAAAACAAAACAAAACAAAACAAAACAAAACAAAAGCCTTCTGAACTCCACAGAGTCATCTCCCAAGGAGATTGCTGTCTCTTAAATAGAAGACAAGTCCATTAGCTTTATGTCACGACTTGCCCAACATAAAACAAAGAGATCAAGCTATTTTTAATATATTCCTTTTTACCCGTTTTTCCATTTGAGGAAGGCCCTCTTGTCTTCATCAGTATCCTTCCCTCACTTGTTATGAAGAAATACAACATACAAATAGAAAGTTGCAGAACTGTTTCTAGTTTATGCTAATGATGCTGCTTAAAGATCACAAAGAAAACTCCCAAGCTGGGCCGTGCGAGGGAGGGGACGTAGGAGGCGGAGCCTGTGCGAGGCGGGGCCTTGCGAGGCGGGGCCTGTACGGCAAACCTTGGCCACTTGACTGGATCCTTGGGACTCATGTAGAGGTGAAAGGACAGAAGCAGCTCCACCAAGTTGTCTCGCCACATATATCACACTCATACACCACACATATCAAATACATACATACACACACACCACACACATCACACACATACATACACACACACCACACACATCACACACATACATACAGCACACA
>NW_021604635.1:1827327-1832018 GCF_004785775.1 Grammomys surdaster | reverse complement strand
TATATCACAAACACACACATCACACACACTACAAACATCACACACTATAAACACATACACTGTACAAAATTAGGTTGTTTCACTTTTGAATTTTCTTTTAGTAACAATGGGTTAAAACAATTTATACTTAGCTGTTGTGTATTCAGCGCCTGCCCAGAAGCAGCCTGTAAAGAAGAAGCATCTGAAATCTTGGCGAAGTCCAAGATTTATCCCTGAAAAGGAGATAGGGCTCTTGTGTCATAACCAAGAAACTGGAGGTCTGGACAACCATTTGGATGGACCACATTCTCCTGTCACCGCACAGCTACATCCTGCCTTCTGCCCACCGCATCACGCTCTGGCCGGTTTGGAATGTCACCTGTGGCCCAGTGAGCCCCTTGCTGGGGACCATGGCTCTGGCGTCATATGCACCCTGCTTTACCTCAGCCACCGCACTTCTCATCATAAAGTGTTCCTCCCAAAGACTTCCTGCTTTAACCAGTTCTTTTGTTTCCTTCTCCTTCAGAGAGAGGGGACTCTCTCACTGGGCTTACTTGAAGTCAATGGTGGTCTCAATCTCTTTTCAAAAAGCATCTGTTGAGGCCAGGTCAGGCCTCACTGCAGGGGAGAATTATGGCCCAGAACACCTGCTGGGCGCTGGCTTCTCCCTCAGCTCACTTGCTACACACCTGAGTCACAATTTCCTCCTCTATAAAAGTCAAGGGCTGCACTAAAGGCTCAGGCCCCGGGATCTAGGGCTATGCTACCCTGTTTCTTTGGGGAGGTGTGGGTGGGTGGAATACATCAGAGGCTCCAGCCCTGGGATCTGGGACTGAGTGCCTCTGTTTCTTCAGCCATCATTGTCAAGCTCCTAGGTACTCGCCAGCTCTTCATGCTTTAGCTATTTCTGATCAGGAACTTGAGGTTGGTCTCCTTGTAAGACCCATGGTTGCTATTGTCCCGCAGACTGGAAGCTCTGTGCAGTCCGGGACAGTGTGTGATTGTCTTCGTATGGCGTACACACAGCAGATGAGAAGAAAGGAGAGAATGCTGACCACTGGGCTCTCCCATCCTGTGATGTCACCAGGCACAGAAATTGTCCTGAGATGCCACCAAAAGCAACCTATGACCTTTTATCAAGTCAGCACCTCATGGATGGGAGCCATAGAAAGTCACATGACTTGTATGAGGCCTTTGCCCGTGCCTAATGAGATCATGGCCATGATAAGATGTCTCCCTGCAAAGAGCGGAGAAAAATGTTACAATCGAGTTAGCAGAAGTCAGCGTGGCTTCTACTCTTTTAAAATCCTGGGCTGCAGGACAGCCTGGTTCCTGTCCAGCCAGCACTCCTGTGAAGTGACCTGTTTGTGTTACTTTCCCAGTGTGCTGGGGGTGCTCTCTGGAGAGACTTCCTTCCTCTTCTTTTCGAGGGTCCAGCTCTCAATTCTGCTAACGTCCTAATGCCTTGTGGGATTTCTTGCACATCTCTGCCATCTGTGATTGGCCTGGGGGTCCTACACCTGATGCCTCTCCTGGGGCCAAGGGAAACAGACCATCCCTCCTCTCCACTACACAAACTCTGGCCACTGGCTGGACTGGGTAGTCAGAGAGGGATGCCGTTTTGTTCTTTCTAAGGAATATAGGGTAACAGGGTAGAATTCTAAGTGGAAGGGTCAAATGTGTTTTCTGTCACGCTGGAATGACTGACTCTAACATAGCGAATGTGCTCTGATATATGGTTGACTCTGAAATGTCCCCCCAAGCTCATGCCTTGAGTATTTGTCCCCCAGCCAGGGGGATTGAGGCCTAGCTGACAGAACTGGGTCACTAGGGATGGGCTTTCGATAATTAGAGTTCAACCATGGGTTCTGGTCTTGACCTCTACGGCCTGGTCTGCTTAGATGAATGGCGGCCTTTGACACTGTTAAAAATAAATAACTAAACAAAGTCAAATCAGAAAGGATTTAAGTCTGAAGATAGGATGGGCTCATCTCTCAGTTTTTCCCAGTCTGGCGACTCAAAGCAGCCACTGGTCTGCCCAGCTGCATAGCTGATTATGGTCTGTAATCTTCCCTCCCTCCCACTGTCCCCACCACCACCCCAGTTACTGACCTTCCAGAGGCAGCTATGGGGAGGAGAAGTTTCGAGGCCAAGGCATCACGACCTTACTCTAAGGATCACAATTGCCTCCTGTGGTGCTATCGCCAAGCAGGTGGAGGGCTATGAGAGGGTGGGGGAAGAGGAGGAGGAGACCTGTTGATAAAGACTAGATGGTGGACTTCTTACTGATACGTTAGCTCCCTCCCTCAGGGTTTAGGGGAGCCATCACAAAGCCCTGTGCAGAACTCCAGCATCACCTGAGACGGAAGCCATCTCGCACCCATGGATGCGTTTAGACGCGGTACGTTTATAACTACGGTTATGAATTATTTCCCTTTCTCATGGATATAAAGTAAAATGCCAATGTTGTTGGAGCACGGGGCACCCTTCAACACCAAAACGGGTCCTCATATGTAAAAAGACTTGGAAAAAATTCCCCAAGGACAGTTTCTCTATCTGACTGTCAAGTCTCCATCCTTACACGCCTTACTCCCTTTCCATTAGAAACAAAGCTACGGAAAAAACTGAAAAAACGGCCAACACCTCCTGCTGGTAAGGAATTCCACCTTAGCAGATACAGGTACTACCTTTTGCCCCCCTTAACTGAAGTGTACCCACTGTCACCAAAAAGAATGAGCCAGACAAGAAAAGAACCTTATTTACTCTTTATTTATGTCTTTTGATTTTTAGAGACAGGGTCTTTCTATATAGCCCAGGCTGGCTTCAACTTGATATCTCCGGCTTCAGCTCACCACATTCTAAGATTAGAGGCATGTACCACCACACTGGCAGAATCCCCTCTTTAAAGCAGATGTGCTTTATGAAGTCCCCAGCATGTCCTCTGGGCTTTATAACCAGTTCCACCTCTCCATACCAATCTTGCATAACTTTTAAAAGATTGAATAGTTACTCTCCCCAGGGATGAATGAGTCTCCCAGTTGGGGTCTTTTTTCCTGAAAGCAACAAACTTCAGAACCATCTTGGGAGGTGAAGTGGGGTCGGCAGGGGGAAGCCTCAGCAAGTCTTTGCTCTGTATTTACCTAGTCTTTGCATGTATTTACCGGTCTGGTCTGCTGTATCCTCACACCTTCGGCTGCCTCCATCCTTGTTGGAAGCATCCTGAGATGTGGCTTGGCATCCGTCTCTCTCTGGGTATCACTGTGGATCATCATTAACCCCTTAGCTGTGTGTTCCCTACCCTTGCCGCCGCTGCCAAGTGCCACTGCCCCCTGGGTCTCTGTAAAATGGCCAACATAGGGGTTATCTCTGTGTGTGTTCAGCCACACAGCAGGGGCCACCAGGCTGTGCTGCCAAGCAGCAGCTGGTGTCTGCATTTGATTGCAGCCTTCAGAGCATGCCTTGCGTGTTCCAAAGCATTATACCAGTGCTATGTGTCTACTTTCCTTCTTAAGTCCTTTTCTTGTAAACCACCAGGCTTGCTCAAGATAACCATTCCAGAAGCTTCTCTCACAGACACAGCCCAGACTGCTATCCAGGTTTTTGTGCTTCACCTGAGAGAGCATCGAAGCTGTCCCTGGAGCAATGTAACCCCCAGAACAACTGAGCACTCAACCTCCTTCTCTCTAGTGTCTGTCCTGCTAAGCCTTACTTCTTTGGTTTTCTACCTCCTGGCCACCACCCTGAAAGCACTGGGAGGGGCAGAAGGGAACAGGGAGACCTCTGAGGAAGGCTCAAGAACTGCCCAAACATACAGCTGCATAGCTCAAGACACCAAGAAACCACAGTCTAAGTGTGTTGGGGAGGATGACCACCCCCCCATCCCACACACACAGCTGGTTGGCTGCCTGGCCAGAGGCAGCTGCCTCTCAGCAACTTCTAGTCCAATGAGTCACCTCTAAAACAAGACCCTTAACCTGCCCTGATGGGGACACTCAGACATACTCAGGAGGGGTAAATTCTTGTCAATGCACCAGGACGAAGGAGCCCATTGTTTTCACATAATGCTGTGAAGGTTCCCTCAGATGAGTGTTTCTTCCACGCACCAATAACCCGAGGCCTTCCGGGTCAACCCTGCCTTGTTTCCAGCTGCCAGGGAGAGACAGAGAGGGCCAGGCTTGGTGGAAACTGCTCAGATCTCAGCCACACTTCCTGGGTTCCAATGTCCCTCACAGGGAAATAGATATTTTAATTGACTGCCACCTGCCACTTTGCCTGAGTGTTTGTAACCCAGCTGGAAACACTGGATTACTGTACTAGGAATGACACTGGGATTGCAAACATGGTTGGCACTCATCCCAAGGTCTATTGCTAGTAAGAATCCAGGACACCTGCATGTGTGGTAGAAGGTGGGGACAGCCAGCATGGCACACGATGTCCCTTTTCTAGAAACACTTCTATCTGCTGGGCTCAGTCTCTCTGGATTTATCATGGTGAGGCTAACCACGACAGGGTCCCAACTTTGTAGGCAGAGTGGGAGAGGAACACAGAATCACAGTGCCCATGGTTTGCTGGCGGCTTTTTATGATCATACTGTGCAGTGTCTGCTTACTTCACACTGCGCCTCTGACGGCTGTACCAAGAAAGCTAGAGAAAGGAAGGAAGGAAGGAAGGAAGGAAGGAAGGAGGGAAGGAAGGAGGGAAGGAAGGAGGGA
>NW_021604635.1:1827017-1827227 GCF_004785775.1 Grammomys surdaster | reverse complement strand
GGGAAGGAAGGAGGGAAGGAAGGAGGGAAGGAAGGAGGGAAGGAAGGGAGGGAGGGAGGGAAGGAGGGAGAAAGGAAGGAGAAAGAAGGAAAGAAAAAAGGAAAGAAGGGAAAGGAAGGAAGGAAAAGAAAGAAAGGAAAAGAGAAGGAAAGGGAAGGAAAGGGAAGGAAGGGAGAGGAAAGGGAAAGGAAAAGAGAAGGAAAGGAAAGG
>NW_021604635.1:1823006-1827007 GCF_004785775.1 Grammomys surdaster | reverse complement strand
GAAGGAAGGGAGAGGAAAGGGAAAGGAAAAGAGAAGGAAAGGAAAGGAAAGGGAAGGAAGGGAGAGGAAAGGAAAGGATTTTTCTAACTAGGTACCAAGGAACTGATAGGATTCCTCAGGGGCAGAGTCTGTGCTTGAAATTCTGATCTTCTCCTGCCATCTTGTGGCTGGGAGGACGAGCTTACTCTAGAGACAAGGAGATAAAGGCAGGGAGGAGACAAACAGTACTCCTGTCCCAGTCCTGAGACTCTGCTAGGATTCACTGCCCACCATCCACAGAAACATCCATATTCATGTGTGAGTGTGTATGTGTGTGTATGCATGCATGCATGTATATGCATGTATATATATTATGTGTGCATATTATGTATGTATGCATGTATGTGATACATGTATATAATGTATGCATGTGTATATGTACGTATGCATATGTATGTATACGTATATATATTATGTATGTATGTATGTGTATATATTATGTATATATGTGTGTATGCATATATGTGTGTATATGTCTGTCTGTGTATATATTATGTATGTGTATATATGTATGGATGCATGTATGTATGTATATGTATGTTTGTATATGTGTGTATGTGTGTATATCTATGTATGTATATGTATGCATAATGTATATGTATGTATGTATGTATGTATGTATGTGTATATGTGTATTGACAGGATTTTACCATGTAGCCTAAGCTGGCCTCGAACTCTCAGCAATCCTCTGGATTCATTCCCCTGAGTGTTGGGGTTACAGGTACAAGCCAACACACTCAGAAACAGCCACTTTGGAATTCATGTTGATTGTAGGAGTAGTAGTATTGAACTGGCTATGAGTGAGAGATGACCTTGAACTTGAACTTTCTGCCTCCACCTCCAGTGTGCTCAGTTCTATGGTCCTGGGGATTGAACCCAGGGCTTCAATAATTTCCCACCGCTATGATTATTATCCCAAACCCAAGGTACTGGGTAGGCATAGTACTGAGCACCTGAAGTCCTAAGGTACTAGGTAGGCATAGTACTGAGCACCTGAAGTCCTAACAGCACTGGAGAGGCTAAAACAAGGGAATGAGGAGTACCCGGCTAGCTCACCTAACAGGAGACTTTGTTCAAAACGAATGAGCACTTCCACACTTAGTCTCCCCTTTTCTGTCTGTGGTGGAACCAAAAACTCCTTCACTGGAACTGATGCCATACACCTACAAAACTGTTTCCTTCCCTGTTCACCTGACCCCAACATTTTGAGACAGGATCGTACTATGTAGCCCTGGCTGGAGTGGAACTCACTACGTAGACAGGCTGGCCTTGGCCTCACAGAGACCCTCCTGCCTCCACTCGGAGTGATGGAGTTAAAGGCACATGCCACTATGCCTAGCCTATAATCTTCTTCAACCATGTTTGTTTTAAATATAACTTAGAAAACATTTGTTTTAAACTTAATTTTTGGGTTTATTTATTTATTTATTTATTTATTTATTTTTGAGACAAGATTTTTCTGTTTAGCTAGCCCTGGCTGTCCTGGAACTGACTCTATAAACCAGGCTGGCCTCCAACTCAGATCCACCTGTCTTTGTCTCGAGAGTTGCTGGGATTAAAGGCATGTGCCACCACTGCCCAGCTAAAATTAAACTTTTGAGATGTGTATTAGCATTCACAATAGTAAGAATACCTCCGGAGAGAGGTCGTCTGAGCTTTCTCAGTCCCCCCCAGTGGCATCTTGTGAAAGGTAGCTCATTATCACTGGGATGCTGACCCTGGCTAAGCTACCACACTCAACAGTGCCATCTTACTTGTCTTACATGTTACTTGTCTGCTGCTCCAATGAAACAGTGTTACCATAGCACCTTAGAGAAGGAAACACTGTTACCACGGCACCTTAAGAAAGATGGATCGTTTGGGTTCGCTGTTCCTGATAGATAAGAGCCCATCACTGGGCTAGAGAGATGGCTCAGAGGTTAAGAGCACTGTCTGCTTTTCCAGAAGTCCTGAGTTCAACTCCTGGCAACCACATGGTGGCTCACAGCCATCTGTAATGGGATCTGATGCCCTCTTCTGGTATGCAAGTGGACATGCAGATACAGCACTTGTTAAATAAATATCTGTAGTATCAACAGAGCAAAATGTTATTTTTTAAAAACTGAGTCCCCCACCATCGTGGCAGGGGAGCATGCCAGCAGCAAGCATGGTGACTGCAATGGCAAACTGAGATCTCACCTCTTAAGCTACAACCAGGAAGCTGAGAGTAAGAACTGAGAACAGCAGAAATTTTTTAAATTCTCAAAGCCCCCAGTGACATACCTCTTCTGGCAAGGCCACACCCCTGAAGCCTCCCCAAACAGTGCCATCAACTAGGGACCCCATATTCAAATACTTGAGCCCATGGGTGGAGATGTGGGAGGGGCATTTTATTCAAATCACTACAAATTCTATATAGATTCCAGTATAAATGGTTGTGAGTCACCATGTAGTTGCTGGGAATTGAACTCAGAACCTCTGGAAGAGCAGTCAGTGCTCTTAGATCTCAGCACTCCTGTTCCTTTGTGACTGCACGTCCCTCATGCCGGGCCCATCTTGCCCCAACAACTATAAACCCAATTCTATTTCTGTAATCGTAACATTTCACACAAGGGAAATCTCAGTGAATAGCAGGGTGGTGCTTTTTCCATAAGCCCATTTTTCCCAATCACTGGGCAACTCCACAACATGCATGTACTATGCTTTAACCATCCCCCTCTTTAAAAACCACTCTGGTTGGGCTGGAGAGATGGCTCAGCAGTTAAGAACACTGACTATTCTTCCCAGAGGTCCTGAGTTCAATTCCCAGTAACCATATGGTGGCTCACAACCATCTGTAATGGGATCTGATGCCCTCTTCTGGTATGTCTGAAGACAGCAACAGTGTACGCTTATACATAAAATAAATAAATAAATCTTATAAAAACATTTTGATTGTTTGTTGGGGTTGCCACATACACAGCTTTTATGAATAACAGTGTGCAGGCTATTATGGGAAGATCTGATATCTTTGACATAAATTTGTAGGAGATGGTTCCTGGGTGGGTAGCAGTTTTCAGTGTTGTTGCCTTTCCCCTAGTCTGTCAGACTGGTAGTGATGCTTCCTAGTGGTTTTAATATGCATTTCCCTGCTGGATTATGATGCAGGACATCTTTTTCTATATTTGGTATGTGTACCTCAACTTCTTTGAAATCCACTCATCTTCTCCCTGTTCTCTAGATTTGGGTTTTGTTATTGTTTTATTGTGTATGAGTGTTTCGCCTGCCTTGGTCTGTGCAGCATGCATGCAGTGCTCATAGACACCAGCAGAGGGTATCAGATTCCTGGATCTAGGGTTACAGACGGTTGTGAGAGGCTGTGTAGAAGAACAGCCCCTGCTGTTTTCTTTTTGAGACAGTGTCTTGCAGTGCAGCTTAGGTTGGCCTCCAGCTCACAGCACTACTTGGGCCTCAGCCTTGCGAGTGCTAGGCTCACAGGCACTGGCTACTAGCCCCAGAGGACTGGTTTTTACTACCGAGTTTTGAGAAGATTTTAACAAATATTCTAGACTAGTATCTAGTCTTTGTGGCTGTTTAGGAGTGTTGGGTGTATGGTGTGCAGGGATTCTCCCCCAATCTTCAGCTCAAAGACAAACATTTCCATCTTGATGAAGCTTTGATTATCACTGTTCTCTTTTCATGTGTTTTATCTTAGGTGTCAAATCAGAGGATTTTTTGCCAAGGCCTAGATTCCAGAGACATTCTTATAAATTTTTCCAAATGTTTTATAGTTTTACACTTTAAATGCATGTCATGATTGGTTTTGAGTTAAATTTTGTAATAATGAAATGTGTTTGGGTGGAGATTTGCCTGTTGACCCCTTCAGCACACCCTCGCTCAACAACTCATGAGGGCCCTCCCACTGCCATTACACCATTCTCAAAAGTCATCTGAGCATGCTCTCTCTCTCTCTCTCTCTCTCTCTCTCTCTCTCTCTCTCTCTC
>NW_021604635.1:1796117-1822606 GCF_004785775.1 Grammomys surdaster | reverse complement strand
CCCTCCCTCCCTCCCTCCCTCCCTCCCTCCCTCTCTTTCTCTCTCTCTCTCTTCCCGTTCTTCATGAGTCTCTGGTCTCTGACCCACTTCCCACCAGTTCCACATCGTTCTGGTCGTGGCGGTTCTGAGTCTTACAGTTGGGTAGAGTGAGTCTTTCTCCTTCAATGATATTTTTCACAGTTGCTCTGGCTTTTTGTATTTTCATTTGTCTTCATACACACCTAAGTGTGTTCCTGCTTGCAGTTTGATAGGGAATTCGTTGAGCTCATGTACGTATTTGGGAGACTCGTCCTGCCTGCTTTGCTGACTCGTCTATTCCATGAGCGTGGTATGTCTTCCCAGTGACTCAGCTCTCTTGCCTTTGACTATCAGTACTTGTAGTGGTCAGCATTTAAGTCATGCATAGTTCAGAGAGAGGTCTTTCTTTCCTCCTCCTCCTTTCCCTCCTCCTTTTCTTCCTCTTTCTCCTCTTCTTCCTCCTCTTCTTCCTCTTCCTCCTCCTCCTTTTTTTTACTTTTGAAACTGTAAATTATACTTTATAAAAATAATATAACAAACAATGTTTATGGTAAGAAATGATCAAAAGTAATGTATAAGCAAATGAGAAAACACAACAGAGCCAACACCACCATCCCCACCCCAGCCCAGCCCACAGATCCTTACAGGAAACAAGACCATCTTCTGAAGGATTTTAAACAATAAGAGACAAGAGGCCATTGTGAGGTGACCATAAAGGACAGAGAGGCTCTTGGGTTACAGTGGATTCTTGCAGAGGGCTAACAGCTAGGACCAATGGGTGTTAACTGAAATAGATCCCAGATGCAGAACTGGAGTCACCACACGATTGTCCATCCACTTGAAGAACACAGTCCCCTCCCGTGCATTTCCTGTGCAGCTGCAGGGTGAGGCAGGTCTGTTACACCATGAACTCATTACTCAATGTTGTTCCTTTACCATACGTATTCAACAGAAGGGAGTAACGAGCAAACTCTAAATGAAAACATGGTGATCACCTCCCACATTACAAACGTCAGTCCTCTGCCTACCTGTACCCATGGACCTTTGCCTGGGTAGTGAGTACAAGGGGGCATCTCGGGCCTCTGGCCTGGCGCCTTTGAAGGTGCACTTGGGCCACAGTCCTGAAGGACTTGTTGCTTCTTTTACCTTTGTTAGAAGTCTGGGCGTTTCCCCTTCCCCTTTACCACATGCTTGGCAAAGCTTCAGATTGTAGTTTTCCGTAAGTGGAATTGTGTCCTGTCCCCACCCCCCATGTCCCGTAGCACGCCCACTGAGTGACATGATCACAACTCTCTACCTCGTGACACCCACCAGTTTTGGTCCAGGAGTATTTGGGGGGGACTAGGAGTGAAAACAAACCCTCATCCCTCACAATTCATTGCTCTTGAACCAAATGACCTGGTTGGCCGAGTTCCGCTTCACTCTCATTCCTGCGGTGGGTTTGACTGGCCTAAGCGACGCTCCTCTGGTGTTCTGTGAATGGTGTGGGTGACGTCACCATTCACTTGCCAAGTCAGGGCAATGACCAGATGTGGGGCATCCCTGGGGAAGCTGCTGCTCCTGTCTGTGGCTGGAGCTAAATGGTGTCTTTGACCTTGGTCTCTTGTGGGACTGGGGCCATCAAACGTGAATCAAGCCGATCTCCTTGCAAGCCCTGTCTTTCCCAGTTGGCCTTCTCCAGCTTTCTCAGCAGGGCGTGCCTCTAGATCTTAACCTGCACCACCTGCCCTTCCCGCCCTGCTGTCCCCGTGGTCATCCTGTTTGTCTGCACTCTTCTCTTGGACCTCTCCGGGCCATGCTTGTGCTGCAGAGGCGGGAAGCACACCAGGAACAGTCTGGAGAGGGCATCGAACTCCCTGCCTTGTTCTTGCCTCAACTGTATAGACTTTTTAATTTGAGGGTCTATGTATTCATCACTAATGTAAGGCAACGTAATTGGCTTTAATGTTTATTTCGTATGCTCTAACTTTGCTTGTTCTTTATAGTCTTTTTCTTCATAGATACTCTGGAATTTTATCCTCAGGCAATCATAGTATTTGAAAACAAGCTTTTAAGTTCTTCCTTTCTGGTCTGTTTCCCTCTATTTCCTCTCATTGCCCACTCTGCCAGCAGAACTCTGTACGTCAAATAAGAGTCTGGAGAATGCAAGTCCTTTCTCTTCCTCAGCTTAGAGTGACAGCATCAGCTACCACCCTCCCACTCCCCACCTTTATCCCAACCCCCACCCCAAACCCCCACCCACAACCCACCCCTACCCCTACTCCCTCATCCTTGTGAGGAAGGTAGTGACAGGTTTTCTCCTTCTTCTAATTATTTTCTTTTAAAAAGGCTCCGATCTTTATTTCATGTGTATGGTGTGTGTGTGTGTGTGTCAGACAGACATACAGAGAAGTGGTGTGTATGTGTTTGTGAGAAAGAGAGATATAGAGATAGATAGATAGATAGATAGATAGATGATAGATAGACAGACAGACAGACAGACAGATAGATAGATGAGGGAGAGAATAAGTGTTTGTATTTGGAATAGACAGAGAGGGAAGATTGTGTGTGTGTGTGTGTGTGTGTGTGAGTGTGTGTGTGTGTGTGTGTTTTGCTGGAGATTGGGCCAAGTATGTTTTCTACCACTGAGTTATACTCCCAGCCCCACAGAATTTTCTTTCTTTCTTTCTTTTTTCTTTTTCTTTCTTTCTTTCTTTCTTTCTTTCTTTTTTTTTTGGCATAAACATACTTTTAATAAGGATTGAACCTCTCCTCTAGCCCACCACCCAGCAGAGGTAGTGGAAGAGAAAAGTTATTAGGACATGGGGGAAGTGGACCTGTTCAGCAATAGTTCTTTGGGGGCGAGCTTGATCTTCTTAGGCAGAAGTTCAATCCCATAGCAAACACCAAATATGATTCAGCAGCTACAGATCAGTCCCCTCCAATATCATAGAATTATTCCAAAACTTCATAGTGAGGATATACTGGACCAAAGCAAGACCAAAAACCAGTCTGGCAAACTCCAAACTCTGCAACTCTGTGTCTGATGTCAAAGTGGTCTTCAGATCTCCAACTCCTTTTATCTTTGTTGACTGCAACAGACTTCTTTCTCCTGGGCTGGTTCCACTCCCTGTTAGCAGCTTTTCTTGGCAGGTATCCCACAGCCCTGACATCTCTAACATCTTGGGGTCTCCAAGGAAACTTCAACTTCACATCTTCTTGTTCCACTGTTTGGGATCCACACATTTTGGGCTTCTCCAAAGGTCTTGGGTCACTCCTCCAGCTCTGCCCTCTGTAGCACTCTAGGCTCTGATTGACTCTGCTGCTGCTGCTGTTATTTTTTTTTTTTAATTTTTTATTTTTTTGGTTTTTCCGAGATAGGGTTTCTCTGTATAGACCCAGCTGTCCTGGAACTCACTCTGTAGACCAGGCTGGCCTCGAACTCAGAAATCCACCTGTCTCTGCTTCCCAAGTGCTGGGATTAAAGGCGTGCGCCACCACCGCCCGGCCTCTTTCTTTCTTCCTTCTTTTCTCTTTCTTTCTTTCTTTCTTTCTTTCTTTCTTTCTTTCTTTCTCCCTTTCTTTTTTAAAAAAGATTTATTTAACATGAGCACACTGTCGCTGTCTTCACACACACCAGAAGAGGGCATCAGATCCCATTACAGATGGTTGTGAGCCACCATGTGGTTGCTGGGAATTGAACTCAGGAGCTCTGGAAGAGCAACCAGTGCTCCTGACTGCTGAGCCATCTCTCCGGCCCCACCACAGAATATTATTATCATGAATGTGTATTGAATCTTGTCAAATGCTTGTTGTAGTGGGTTGACCTAATGCTGCTTGTATTCTAGTGCTAAATTGGGACTCTCAAGACTGGTGCCTCAGAGAAGAGAGACCATGGGTGAGAGAGGACCTTGAGGAGGGAGGGAGGAGGAGGAATAAAGGAAACATACAGGGGAGAGAGAGGACAGCAGCCATGGGTTAAGGGTCAAGACAGTGTGGCCCTGAGGGCTGCCCAATTGGAGCTAAGAGCAGCCCAGATGGAACACAGTAAATAGTAATAACTCGAGGTTATAGATAGGAAAACAGATTCTGCCGGGCGGTGGTGGCGCACGCCTTTAATCCCAGCACTTGGGAGGCAGAGACAGCTGGATTTCTGAGTTCGAGGCCAGCCTGGTCTACAGAGTGAGTTCCAGGACAGAGAAACCCTGTCTCGAAAAACAAAACAAAACAAAACAAAACAAAACAAAACAAAACAAAAGGAAAATAGATTCTAACAGCATGGAGGGTAGGCAGCTACCCAGCTACTGTGCTGTTTAGGTCTTATTGTAAATATAAAGGCTGTGTGGGAAAACAATAACCTAAGGTGGGGTAGAAACCCCACACTGGGATTTTTAATATTTTCTTACTACACTTGCTATGAATACATTTATTGGATTATGCAAACCTTATTTAGCCTTAATTCTGTGGATTGCAGTAATTGTTTTTTCTTTTTTTTTTTTTTTTTTTTTTTTTTTTTTGGTTTTTCGAGACAGGGTTTCTCTGTGTACCCCGGGCTGTCCTGGAACTCACTCTGTAGACCAGGCTGGCCTCGAACTCAGAAATCCGCCTGCCTCTGCCTCCCGAGTGCTGGGATTAAAGGCGTGCGCCACCACCGCCCGGCGGTAATTGTTTTTTCAAATCTTGGATTAGCTTTACATCCTGACAACTTTTTCTTGGCTATGATATATAACTGGTTTTTTGATTTTGTTTTGTTTTGTTTGTAACAAAGTCTACATGGTCCAGACTAGCTTCCAACTTGTGATCCTCCTGCCTCAGCCTCCTGTGTGTTAGGATTATAAGAATACATCACCACACACAGTTTACAACTCTTTTATGTGTTGCTGATTATATATTTGCTAGTATGTTGTTTACAGTTTCATGTTTAGATTCATGAGGGACATTGATCTTTATTCTATTTATTTATTTATTTATTTATTTATTTATTTTGTGTATTGCTGGTTTTAATGTCAGAGTAACTCCAGCTTTGTGAGACTAGGGAAATGTCCCCACCACTTCTGTTTTTTGAAAGAGAAGGGGCTGAACATGGCAGATTTCTCCAGGGAAATCCCCTGGCCAGGGAGATTTCTTTGCCAGGAAGTTTTAAGTTACTGGTTCTGATCCACTCATGGTTGTAGGGCTTTCCTGACCGTCTGTGTCATATGGTGGGAGTCATGCTGACTGTCTGTGTCATATGGTGAGAGTCACATGTTTGTTTCCCAAGGGACCGGTCCACCTCATTGAAGTTGTCTAATGTCAAATGAGGTCCACCTCTCAAACACGTTTGTGGAGAACGGGCTGGAGTCTTCCTCTCACACGTGAGGGTTTTTTTTGCCAATGATGTGTGACATCGTTTTTAGCTGCAGATCACACCACATGGCACTACTTCCAGACCTGCTAAGGATGTCCTCCTCGTGGTGGGGGTCAGAGAGCGGTGAGCCATTTCTCTCATCTTTAAAACCCATCATCCCCTCAAGAGTCTGACGTAGGCCACGTTGAGTAGCAGGATGGTGAACAGTGTTCAGGATCACCAGCAGATCGGAACAGTGACGTTTTCATCGCCTGTTCACTGAAGAAAAGCTTCAAGTTCTTTAAGACCAAACCTTCTTCAGAGCCCCTTGCTTTGAACAACTGAAACCTTCTCCCGTGGTGCGAGATTTGAACCTGCTACCTATGGCCCCCCTCTCAACTGCAAAGTGTATCCCAGATTCTGTGATTTAAAGGTCTTGCCTTTATGGAATAGCCATGCTGGTGACATCCTGAAGTGATTCCTTGCCAGCTAGGGGGACAAAGATGCCATTATCAGGCCTCAGCATGGTGGGGTCATATTTCCCTGGGGGGTGAGGGTGGGAGGAGGTATCAGACCATGCTGTCTGACTTCGCAGGACCCAGAGGGTGCCATGCTGCTGGGAAAACAGTGTAGAACAATCTTCATTGCTGATTTTAGAAATATGTCATGAGACAAATAGCATAGCATAGCCCAGCACGGCCTGGCACAGCATGGCACGGCACGGCACGACACGGAAAGAACAGAGAGAACAGAACAGAATCAAATGGAGACTAAATGTGCTTTTCTCTCCCAACCCAGGGACCACCAACTGCCTGTATATGTCCCAGCCCTACTGGCAGACACTGCGCATGCTGGCACGTGTAGTGTGCCAATTTACTCCCCTTCCACTCACCTTAAGTATCCTCTTTCCCAAGATACAGGTCTCCAGGCCCCTCCACTGCTGTGCTTGAGTCTGGTGTATGGATAATCTGTATTTCCATCCCAAATGTTTCTGAGGAACCACTAAGTTGGAGGACCAGAAATTAGATAACAAAGTAGCCTTAACTAAGCACCCAGCAAAAAGTACCCATGGCCAACAGTACTGCTTGATACACAGTTGCTAGGAGGGGAACAATGTAAAGAAGCCATACCCCCACCCAGCTGTCAGTGTGCAGCCTGTGCATCTGGCCCAGGCCTTCTGGGTCCCAAGAGCACACTAGCCCTCACTGCAAAAACGAGGAACGTTAGTCACCATGTCTCTAGGAGCTGAGACTCTTACCTGTCCCTAGCTCTGACGCAGACCTTTTTGCCACTTGAAACACTTGGATAAACAGAGGCAGGAGACAGCAGTTTCATATGCTCTCACCATTGATGAGACAGGCTCTCCCTATGTAGCCCAGTTGGCCTGAAACTCAACACATAGTCCAGGTTGTGCCTCAGACCTGTGGGGATCTTCTTACCTTAACACTTCCTTCCCTCTAGTACAGGCATTTGCCACCACATCTAGCCAACTGCAGCTCCTTGAATGGAACAGGTATGGGCTATGGGGACAGGTGACATTTGAGGTCTCTTCCCCACCCCCACAACCTTGGAACATCATTTCCAGCCTTGGAAGGAGACTGAAATGGGGAGGGAGGTGCCATCTGAGAACAGGGCAGAGCCTAGGAGAAGACTCTTAGGCTCTAGTGTCAAAGAGGGTTTGGCCCCTAAGAACCATGCCTTGGGCTTCTCCAAGCTAGGCACACTAGCTGTGTCAGAAAGGTGAGCCTGCCTGTGCCTGGCTGGCCTCAGATCATCCTGCAGCTTCTAACCTGTGCTATGACAACGAGGATGGCATTAACTTTTACTCTCTCACACTGGTAACTTGTAGAAGTTTGGTCCTGGTTCTTCCTCCCAGCCCCATGCTCCCAGAAATATGACTCGGACTCAAAATATATTTACTAATACCTTGGCCATGTAGCTAGGCTCTTCTCTGACTAGATCATAACTTAAAATAACCCTATCAATATTATATTATTATTATTATTATTATTCAGGCTGGCCTCGAACTCAGAAATCCGCCTGCCTCTGCCTCCCAAGTGCTGGGATTAAAGGCGTGCGCCACCACCACCCGGCTAACCCTTTTATTTTAATCTACATTCTGCCACATGGCTGGTTACCTGCGCTCAGGTACCATGGGTCTGTCTCCTCCCATCTTCCCAGGTGAATCTCCCGCACCCGGCTCTATCCCAGAATTCTTTCTTTCTCCCAGATGTCCCACCTTCTATTCTACCCTTTCCTATAGGCCACAGGTTCTTTAATTGACAGGTGATGTGTCCATACAATTCACAAGATCTCTCTACAGTAACTCAACGGCCTCCCTGCCTGCCCCACAGGCAGGTCTTTCCATTGTGTCTTCAAGTTTGACCGGTGGCTCCAGAAGTGCGTGGAGCTTTGCTGGGCCTTAGTTCAGCCAAACATTGGGACCATTTTGTCCTAAACTTGATATTGTTTTAGTATGGCTTGCTGCTTATTTTTGTGTTGTGAAATCTGATTATGTCAGTACTATAAAAGTCTAAGCAATTATTTTTTAATTCTACAGACTATGTTACTCCAATCAACAGAAATCAGCCGATACTTCTTCAGCAAATAAATTTAATATTCTGCATGCTACAGAGTTTTGTTAAAAATATGATGGGTTATTAGTGCAGAACAAGAGGTGCATATTGATGACAGCAGCAGTTTTTACAGCCTGCACTCTGAAGTTCTAAGAGGGAATCGTTAGCCTGGAGCACAGGTCACATCTGACCTCTCTTTAAACATTCAGAAAAAGAATATTCTAGCCATTTTGCTTCCTCTTCTGAGTTTCCAGAAGTAACTGGTCATTTCTCTTGGCATTTAGCAAGCACTGTACTGAGCTAGCGGTCAGTACTCAATTAATAAGGGGAAGTCGAGGGGTGGGGCTTAGTACTCTGTCCCTTTTCCCAACCTCTGCCTTTCCTGCCTGACTCGACACCCTCCACATCCCAGATAAAGTCATTCTTGATGCTCATTATATTGTGTCTGTTTGTCCCTAAGAGGTTATGAGTCCGTCTTGGTCAGAGAGTTTCTCCTATTCACATGGATGTGTCTCTGCCTGACTCTTTGAATAGTAGTGACTGAACGGATGGATGGTTAGTGACTACTTGTATGCTGTTTTTAACAACTTCACTGAGACACATTCACATAGAAAATCCAACCATTTAAATAGTTCAGTGGTCCTTGTTAATCTGTTTGCAATAACCCCACCTCTCTGTTCAAATATATGTAATAAACACGTGAGCTTCCAAGGTAGTATGGATTCTTCATCAGAGAGTCTGCCTCACCATATCTCAACTTCTTTGTGTGCCTTTGTGTGGAAATAAGACTTAAGGGGTGTGTGTGTGTGTGTGTGTGTGTGTGTGTGACAGAGTCACATGACAAATCCCGGGAATCATACTCTGGAGACTAGCACCAGGGAGCAGATCGGAGTTTATTGCCCAGATCTTATATACAGTGTTGGAGCCAATCCCAAGCCCTTAATCCTCAACCAATCATATCTCACCATGTCATCACTGTGCCCAATGAAAGCCCTGCCTGATAAGGGAACTCAGAAGGTAACTCGTCAGTTAGGACTCCCGTGAAGATGGGGAAGCAGCCACCACCCTGGCCTTTGTTCCTTTTTGCTGACTCACTGGTGTGCTCGGGGCCATCTTACATCTAATGCCCTGTAGGAGAGATCAGGAGCCTGTGGTGCCTCGCTCTCTATCCCTTGTTTTCCTTCACAGGGTTGACTTCCACGTCCCCCACATCTGAGTCTGTTTGTCCTTTCATCATTCCCTCCTGGCTCCCAGTCAGGTCAGGTCCCTAGAGCCATGCTGGATTTGGTAGCAGTATAGAACTGGAGGTGAGAATTAGGGAGGAGATGCATTTTGGGAGTAATTAGTCTCCGGTGGTCTCTGTAGCTACAGGAATCAAGAAAGAGTGTGACTGACGGGGCTGGAGAGATGGCAGCAGCGAAGAGCATTTGGTGCTCTTGCAGAGGACCCGGATTCTGTTCTCAGCACCCACGTGATGGTTCGCAACCATCCAGAACTCCAGTTCCAGGGAAAGGCGTGTGAAGAGTATGCTTAGTCTAGCACTGAACGTGGTTTTCACAATTGTAAAGTCCACCGTAGGACGGCAAAGCATCATGGGCTCCTCGGTAGACACAAATCTCTTTGTTATAAACTTCTCAGTCTCTGGTATTCTATTACAGCAACACAGAACAACCAGTAAGACGTCATTTGTGTTTCTGGGCCTCGTTCTGGGCAACTTTTCCAGAAGCTCTGTGGCGCGCGCGCGCGTGTGTGTGTGTGTGTGTGTGTGTGTGTGCATGTGCGTGTGCACGTGCGTGTGTGCGCTCGTGTCTGTGCATGCGTGTGAGTAGGTGTGTGCGTGTATGTGTGCATGTATGTGTGCGTGTGTGTGTGAGGCATTACACATGACTGCATCCTAGTGTGCTTTCTATGGCTGTGATAGACACCATGGCCTAAAGCAACCTGGAGTCAGAAAGGGTTTAGTTCACCTTACAGTTACGATAGAGCGTGTAAGGAAGCCAAGGCAGGAAGCAGGAACTGAAGCCGAGACCACGAAGGAACACCGCTTACCTTTCATGGCACAGTCTTTCTTATACAACCCAGGACCATCCGCCCAGGGATGGTACCGCCCACAGTGGGATAGCTCCTCCCCCATCAATCATTAAGAAAATGCCTCCACAGACTTGCCTACAGACCAAGCTAATGGAGCATTTTATCCATTGAGGTTCCCTCCCCCGGGATGACTCCAGTTTATATTAAGTTCACCCTCCCAGCCCCCCACCATCCCACCCGCAACAGCACAGGTTGGCACATGCCAAGACTCCAAGTCAGACAGACAGGGGAACAGTGCAGTAGTTCTCAGTCATTGTTTAGGAACAGCCAACCAAGGAGCGTGAGAGCTGAGGGCACAGCCCCTCCCCCAGAGATGGAGTTTAAGCTTGCCGAAGGGAGGGAGCTCCGCAGCAGCTACAAGAGGGTCTGATATCGGGACCACACTCCACTCTTGAAATGACTGAGGGTCTCAGAAGACTTTGGAGACAGGAGCTGGGAGACAGGGGTGGATGGGGATCACCCTGTTAGAAATGAAAGCAAATGTTACCCAGATGTGATGCCACACATCTGTAATCTCAGCCCTCAGAAGGCTGAGGCAAGAGGAGCAGAAGTTCTGATGTCAGGTCGAACTAAACAATACATTTTAAATAATATTTACGTAAACCATACTTTACCTACTGTTTTTAAGAGGATAAGCACTCCTCCTTCCACTTAGCACACTTCAGGTGAGCACAGGGCAGGGCGGGAGTCCCTGCCTCGGGGAGGGAGGTACCAACGAGGCTTTGAGACGGCAGTGCTCGTGACCTGGGCATCAAGACCTTTGAGTACAGCAGTGGTCGGCGATCCCTTGAAAATGCTCCTCCATCAGGGGCCCGGAGTCAAGGAGCCCAGGACACAATTTGGATGCATCCTCAACAGACAGCCTCATTCTGACGAATGTCAGGGTCCCATGCGGAGCATTAAAGAACATGGGTGCTGGTCTCCCTCTCTGCCGGGAAGCCTGGCTCTCTGGAGGTGGCCGGCCTGGGAATAAGCAGCATAGAGAATTCCCAACCGGAATTTCTAGACTTTTCCCTGTCAGTTCACCTATCGACCACAAGATGGTGCCCTCGTCATGGGAAATGGCTAAAGCCTCCCAACAGATCAACAGTATTGTATTCAGTGGATTTCAGGCCATCCCCCAGCCGAAGCCCTGTGTCCTTGGAGTGCAGCTGCGGCTGCGTGCTGAGGTCCTTGCGCCTCTGTATGAAACCGCCAGGGTGGGCTGAGTTTTCAGTTTCCCATTCCTCAACTGTGGATAATTTACAGTAGTCGTGGATGGAACATTTCCGAGCAGGATTGTTAGCCCATTACCCAGACAACCCTCTACCATCTGCCGCAAGCTTGCTACTGCTTTCTTCAGAACAGTCTTCAGACATAAAATTGAGGCGGAGAGTCACACAGTAAAAACCAGTACAAGAGTTTCCTGGTTCTAGAACAATCCAGACCAATCCAGACCACCTAAGGTCACGTAGGTCACAGTCAGTGCTGGGGAAGACCTCCCAAAGGCTGCGGAGGTTAAGTCCTGGGGTTCCTCCCGCGATGCTGGCCCAGCATGAGGACGGACTCAACGCCAGACATACCCAAACGCTGACTGTGGAGGTACGGCCTCACTCACTCGAGGGTTTTTTTCACCCGGCATGGAGAGGCTGTATGTGTGAGGCTGTATTTACAGACCGGGAAATGAAGCATGTAAAAGTTACTGTCTGGATCCTTCCGTGTGTCTTAGCACCTCAGCTCTGGTTTTGTCGTTTTCTGGCCTTAGTTTTTCTGTCTGTAAAATGGGGGTAACAGCACGTGTATCTCAGAGGATAGTCACAAGAATTAAGAGAGTTAGTTTATGAAGAACTTGGGATAATTACGCGCCGTGTGACTCTTGAATACGCGCATATCCATTTACCTGTGTAACTTTCCATGCAACGGTTGTTTTTAAATCCCAGCCAGTTTTCAATCTCTATTATTGTCACACTTGTAAGGAAGAGCAGAGCAAGTTGGGGAGACAGAGGCTTCAGAAGTATCACGGCACGGCCTTAGGGTTAAAATGTAAAACTCTACCGAGAATGATGCATACATGTGATCCAATCGTACTGCGGCCTCAGAAATGGGTTAAAATTATGTAAGTCCCCATGTCGTCTATCTCATGACTGTCACCAGCAAATAGCATGGACAAGTGGAATGCAGTGGGGCTTTCTAAAAACAGCTTTCCTGTCTCTTCCCGTTTACTTTCTGTTAAGTCTGGAAACGGGAAGTGAATTAGGAGCATGCTACAGGACCGGGCACTTTTGCACTCCAGCCTCCTGGTCTGGGTCCTGGGAGCAGAGCCTTTCTCCGCAGCAGCACTCGCTTGGATTCCATCTCTTAACGTACGTACGTACATACGTACGTACATGCCAAACCCTTCCGGCAAGCCCATGAGCTCCGGGCTGTTCTGCAAACCCAGGGAAAAGACACGCAAGCTGGAAGCGTCACAGACCACAGCCGGAAGAGGCTGGAGCGAGGCTTTCCGGTGTGGGATTGTTACATGCCACACTTCGGAATTATGGGCAGAGTATCCCTAACTTGAAGTTCAAACCCTGAGCTGCACCACCAGCTGGAGCTTTTGCTATGCTGACTGACACTGTCAAGTGGAAAATTCCATGCCTGCCCTCATATGACAGATCATGGTCAAAATATGGGCACGGGGGCTCGGTAGTTAAGAGCACTTGATGCCCTCCTCAAGGACCCAGGTTCAGTTCCCAGCACCCACGTGACAGCTCACAACCATCTATACATCCAGTTCTAGGGGATCTGATTTCCTCTTCTGGCCTTTGAAGGTTCCAGGCATGCACAACACATGGTACAGATGTACATGCAGGCAAAACATCCATGTGTAAATATAATATAAAATATAATGAATATATTTAAAATACAGGTTCACTAGAAATGCCATGCAAAATTATTATTGTATACATAGGTTTATGAGAAACTTAATCGATTTTCTGTTTAAGTTGTAGTCCCATTCCAAAGAAATCTCATTATAAATATGCAAATACCCTAAATCTAAGGGACAGTGTTCAGACCCCTCTGGTTCAGAACATCTGAGTGGTTGCTGAAGGATTCCCAACCACTGTTTTCCTTTGGTCTGGGTGCCATGTTGCTTTCTGGTTTTCTCTTTTTCTTGCCTGCTGTTTTGTGAGACAGACCTTGGGAAGAGAACAGGATGACGAGGGATCATTTCCAGCACGTGTGAACTCCATCCTTCTGCCTCCTGATACAGAGGCAGAACCCTCACGAGGGCCTTCCAGCCCTCCTCTCTGAACCCAACTCTTAACCGAGACAGCCCCTTCCACCACCCCCTGCTCCACAAGGCCTAGGCAGCTGGGAGTCTAGAGGGACAGAAGGGAACAGGAGACATACACCCTGCATTAGAGCCTTGTGCTACAGTTCACCCTACAGACAGTGTTCTTAAAAGCTGTCTAAACTCTTTAGTAGCAGAGTGACAAGTCACCTACACTGGGAGTTGACACTACATCACAGATCTGTGAAGAATGAAATTGGTATTCCAAACAACTATCCTCGGGCCCGAGGGTGACCTGGCTGTTATCTGCCACCTGCTGATCACTAGGTTGATTTGGCTGACATGGCTGGGTAGGTACGTGTCCCCTTTTTCCTCTTCAGCCCATGTGTCCTTCCTGAAGCTTTTCCCTGTGGAAGACAACCTTCTCCAACAGGGCTGTCGAATGTGCATGGACTGCCGAGTCTCTGCAGAAGTCTCTAAACAGGATTTTAAGGTCCAAACCTAGACCTTGAACAAAAACTGGAGTAGGAGAACTGTGCCACCAATACCACACACTTGGGGACAGTTCCTTTTTTTGTCAGTCCTCTGTCCGTCTGTCTATCCATCCACAGTGTCTTTTTATTAAATGTAAAAAAAGAATGTGAAAAGCAAAAGCTAAGTTTTAGCATTGGGGTGTGGCTTTGGGGCGTGGCTGTGGCCATGGCTGTGTGGCAGCCTTGCCTGGCATGGGAGGCCTTGGGTTGAGACCCCAGCACTGCACACAGAGGCACACACACACAGATACACTGAGACACACAGAGAGATACAGAGATACAGAGACATTTGTATAAACACACAGAGAGATACACTGAGACATATAGACACACATACAGATACACTGAGACACACACAGAGATACACAAAAATACAGAGACACATATACAAACACGCACAGAGACATTGAGACACACAGAGAGATAAGATACAGAGACACAGAAACAGAGATACTCACAAAGACACCACACACAGACACACACAGATATGCATAGACACACACACACACACACACACACGATTTAAACGTGAAGTTAAGCTATTTCTACTTGAGCTCAGAACAGCAGCTGTACTGTTATGCATGGATACTCACCACAAGTCATGATCAAACAGGGTTCTGTTTATAAGCAGGGTGAAATGACATGAACTCATATTGTGAGATGTGAATCTCTGGCCAAGTGACCTCACTCTGCTAAGCCGTAGTTTCCTGATCTGTGATTCTCTTTGCAGGTCTACTTCTAAAACCGAGATAACTGATCTAGTATCAGTTATCTAACCTGGGACACAGTGAGTTCTTTTCTTTAAAAGGTGTGTGTGTGTGTGTGTGTGTGTGTGTGTGTGTGTGTATGTGTGTATGTGTATGTGTGTGTGTATGTGTGTGTCTGTATGTGTGTGTGTGTGTGTGTGTGTGTGTGTGTGTGTGTGTGTGTGTGCAGGTGCCCTTGGAAGCTAGAAGAGAGCAGAGTTCCATACTGGGTGCTGAGAGCCAGTCAGGTCTTCTGCAAGAGCAGCACACACTCCAAGCCAGTGAGCATCTCTCCAGCTCAGAAACATCGGCTCTCTTCATTTATTCTCTTTGGAATTTGGTGTCTTACTTCAGCAAGAATATCTTTCAGGTAGTGATATAGTTCAGTGGTGGTGCACTTGCCTAGCATAGGGGAAGGCCCTGAGTTTGGTAGCCAGCATCACAAAAATCCACCTGCCCACCTATCCACCCATCCACCCACCCACACATCCATCCATCCATCCATCCACCCATCCATCCACACACACCCACCCATCTATCTGCCCATCCACCCACCCACACACCCATCCATCCATCCACACCCACCCACCCATCTATCTGCCCATCCACCCACCCACACATCCATCCATCCACCCATCTACCTGTCCATCTGCCCATCCATCCATCTGCCCATCCATTCACCCATCCATTCCACTCACACATACATACATATATACATACATACATGTACATATACATACATCTGACTGAACATGCACACAGCTACACCACGTTTAACTCTCAGAATCCCTAATTCAGACTTTTCCAATGCTTGGCTACTCTGCTCATCTATCTGCTTGACATAGAAGAGTTAATATCCAAAATAAAATGATGTGGACAGATCATTAAGTAACAAATAGCCTCACGGAATGTATTTACATTGACATGAGCCATACTACTGTCCCAAACAGTTGAGTTTTGCATCATTTGGGGAAGGGTCATAGTTTTTCTTTTCTGAAGAGGAATTAGGTCTTTAAATTTTTTTTTATTATGCACACGTGTGCATGTGTGTGTGTGTGGTGAGTACAGGCATGGGTGTGGCAGTCAGGACAACACTGAGAAACTGGTTCTCCCCTTCAGCTATGGGTTCCGGGGATTGAACTCACATTGCCATGGTTGTGCAGCAAGCTCTTTTGTCCACTGACTCTTCTCAATGGCCCAGAAGTTAAGATTCTCCTTTTCTTTTAAAACCAAAACTTTTTAAAAGAAATTTATGTGTATGTATGTTTGTCTGTGTGGGTACATGAGCATGTGCGTATGTATGTATGTATGTGTGTATGTATGTTTGTGTGGGTACATGAGCATATGCGTATGTATGTATGTATGTGTGTGTGTATGTATGTATGTATGTTTGTCTGTGTGGGTACATGAGCATATGCGTATGTATGTATGTATGTATGTATGCATGTTTGTCTGTGTGGGTACATGAACATGGGCATAGGTGTGCCCCTGGAGTCTAGAAGAGGGCATCAGATCCTTTGGATTTAGAGTAGCAGGTTATTTTGGGCCACCCATCATGGGTGCTAGGAATTGAACTCTGGTCCTGTGTGAGATCAGCAAGCATTCTTAACTACCAAGGCATCTATCTCTCCAGCCCTTTAAAATAACTGCAACCCAGTTCCCTTGGTGATAAAAACTCAGCAAAGATGGGTTTTACTTAAATGAATCAGACACACTCAATGAAGGAGAAATCAGCTTTTATTTAGAGAAGATTTGTCAAGTGTCCTTTCCAGTTTCCTATGAGGCCCAACGCTGCAACTCAGGACCAGAGAGTGGACTCTGTTGTGTAATCAGATCCTGGTGAACAGAGTGGGAACCTCGCTGCTGTGGGTGTGGCTGTGGCTCCTCCAGGCCTGGTCAGTCATGATCCTGGTACCTGCCCCACCTTGGCTGTCTGTCAGAGGGGAGACCTGCCTATTAGCTGAAATTTTCCACTTGCTCCTTACATGATGGTTTTGTTACCCATGTCCTCATGGGATCAGGTACTGCCTGCCAACCTAGATCAACGGGCTAGACACAGGTTCTCTGTAGCTCAGTGGAAACCTCAAAGCCATTCATAACCAACATTCAGAGGTCAACGCAAAAAACTTTTCCCTTCAGTGTTCAGAAAGCTTTCTTTGTTTTAACCTGAAAAGTAGGATTCTGCCTGCTTCTTACAGCAAATGTATCTCTGAGGTGTGACTACTGTGCAGCCGAAGCCTGGAGACACACAGGTATCCTGCGTTCTCCGCCTGTTTGTACCTTGATGACTCAGTCAGGTGCCAACACGGCAGGCTTTGCAGTAATCTTCAAGTGATGATTCCACTTTATGATGCAGAAATAAGTCCAAATAAACACAGATCTACGTAGGAGAGACTTCTTCAGTGTGCCCGTCCACTGCCTCAGCCGCGGCAGTCAGAGGGCAAAGTGCACAACTGAGGAGGAAATGGCCCGTCACGTCACACAGTGACGCAGTGACGTCTCATAGTGACGCAGTGACGTCTCATAGTGACGTGGTGACGTCTCACTGTCTCGCAGACTTAACCAGTCACCTTTTTAATTCTTGAGAAAGTGACAGTTACTTCCTGCTTCTGTCCCCTTCAATCCAGTACTTCTCGGTCTGCATCTCTGTGAGCCGGGAAATGGTGCGCTGAAAAGCGAAGATTTCCTCCTCCCCAGTAAACATGGCGAGCCCCGCTGAGTCCTGTGAGCAGAACAGACAGACAAAGCCAGCCCCTGTGAAAACCGTTACTCTGAAGGAAGACTTACAGAAACAAATCCCGGTTTAAAGAAACCTTCAGCCTTATCGATTTAGATAATATATTTCCATAGACAACCTCTCAAATGAGACTAAAGTGTCAACTGATTTAAACCAATAGATAATTAACAGAACCAGGAAGAAAAAAGGAAAAGTATCAGATCAAAGCAAAGCACAGAAGGTTTTGCTCAGAATGGAAGTTCAATGCAAACTCTATTAAAGAAACAAGCTAGAAAGAAATCTCTCTCCAAGAGCAGCCAATAGCAAAATGATAATTTTGCCAGGTACAGTGATTTACCCTCTAATCCCAAAACAACAGTCTGTCTTACCCTACTACCACTACCACCCCGAGAGAGAAAGAGAGAGAGAGAGATTGAGAAGCAGTTCTAATAATTTAGGAAGCTCCTGGGACAATCTTTAAGGAGCCCTTTCTAGTCTGAGAGACTGAGAGGTTCTGTGGTTCCTGGCCCTGGAGAATCTACCTGAAATCCGAGTTTGTAAAGAACAGAGAGCTGCTTTGGTCCTCAGTCAGGGCATTTGGTATCTGCTGAGGGGTGTGAGGGGGAGCTTTCCACTGTGAGGCCAGTCAGCACCCTTAGGACTGGGAATATCAACATGGCCTGTAGTCAGGAGGACAGCTTTGGGTTTTCCTGTCTCTCCTTGGGGGTTTGCTCTTGAGTTCTTTCAGAGAAAATTTCTATGCTCCTAAGCCCATCTTCTCCACTGGGTCCCTGCGACTCTAGGACTCTGAGATCACATTCCCTGACTTCTTCATGATGGTCTGAGCTCACCTGGCCCCATGTCTGAACCCTGACTCTTGCAAAAATGTTAAGAGCCTCTGCTGAGAAACTAATTTGACTGACTAGCCCCTCTTGAATCAACAAGGGCAACGACTGAATAATAGGCACTGCACTTTGAGAGGCGACCTTGCTGTGGCCTCCACATGGGACTTTTAAACAGTTAGTCCTACACCACTGTAGTCCAGATGTTTGTGTCTTCCAAAATGTCCATGTTGAAACCTTAGCCCTCAAAGGAGCGATGTGATGATGTGTCAGAGCCTTGGGGCTCTGTTGATTAGGTCTTGAGAGTAGGGTCCTCAAGAACAGCGATGTCTTCACAAAAGAAGGCCCAGGATGGTCCGTTCTTTCTTCCTTCCTTCCTTCCTTCCTTCCTTCCTTCCTTCCTTCCTTCCTCCCTCCCTCCCTCCCTCCTTCTGCCATGTGAGGCATAAGACAAACTAAGTTGACCTCAGACTGAGAACTGTGAGAAACAGCTTCCGTGGTGGAGAAGTCGTATACATTACGGTATTCTGCTACAGCGGCCTGAGGAGTTGGACACCCAAAGCAATCAGGTTTTCAAAGTTTACCCCAAGGATGAATATTGTCTATTCACATTGACAAGAATTTACTGTTGGGCCTGGAAGAATGCTGTCCCCGTTCTTGGGGTCAAATGGTGGCAATTAAATTTTTTTGAGATTTAATTATTTTTTATTTTACATGTATAGGTGTCTTGCCTGCATGTGTTCTATGCACCATGCACATGGGGCACACACGGAAGCCGAAAAACTGCATCAGACCCCCTAGAACTTGTTAACAGCCATGTAGGGGCTGGAAATCCAATCCAGGTCCCCTGGAAGAGCAGTCAGCACTCTGAACCACTGAGCCATCTCTCCAGCCCCAGTACTGACAGTTTAACTTTTGACTATTAGGTCAATGGTTTCATAGCTGATCAATATACCCCCTAATGGTTTCACTGAAGAAGGGAATCCTTCTGATTGGCCTGGGATAAATCCAGAGTTCAAGCTCCAGAAAAACCCAGACCATCTCAGTCTGCTTCCCACAGAGTATCCCTGAGCCGGGCACCCAGAGGTGCTCAAAGTGTTTCCTTAATGAAAAGTCTGGGACTAAAGCCTGGATTTCCTCTTTAAGCTGGGACTTGCTAGGTTCTCTACGGGACTCTGTTTCTGCTATGTGAAAATGAAGCAAAGGCTTACACAATCAACAGGGGCTCCAAGACGAGACCCTCTCAGTGTGCTGGAATTGACACAGAGCTGGCCTGACAGCATCGCTCGATGGTTCACTATATTTGCGTTCCTCGATGATATAACTATATTTGCATTTCTTCTGCAAAATGTGGTGTGCATCAAACTCAAAACCATTGAGCCATTTTATAAGATGAAATGAGGTTAGTATCACCTACCTGGCTCAGCCCCAGATCGTCCATCAGCACTCTGCTTTGGTCTGACTCACTGTCGTGATGCTCATACAGAAACAAGCTTGAGATAGGAGCCGCAGCACAGCAGATTAGACGCACCTGCACCAGGAAGAGCGGAGGGTTGGACTGCGCTCACAAGATAAAACCTGTCACATAAGGAGCTTGGGTCTTTGCTTTTACAACGTCTGTGGCTTTTCCTAGTCGTTTGTACTTACGAGATGATTGGAACAGCACAGCACTTGCCAACACATTTCAACACAGCTTAGACCACGCTGTGAAGCAGACAGTAGGGGCTTTATACGGGGAAGCCCAGGCCTGTGGCAGTCACAGTAGGGGCTTTATACAGGGAAGCCCAGGCCTGTGGCAGTCACAGAAGGGGCTTTATACAGGGAAGCCCAGGCCTGTGGCAGTCTCAGTCCAGGTCCTACTCCGGTGGACTTCCTTTATATCTCTGGCTTGGATGTCCACAGCCCCTCCAAAGCTCATGCTGAAAATCTCCCAATACAGGAGTAGTAAGAGGTGGGACCATCAGGGTCACGATGGTTCCACAAAGATCTGCCTGAACCCTTTTCTCTGTTTAATATTTATTTTCAATTATGTATGCCTGTGTGTGGGTCTGTGCATGGGTGCCTGCGGCGCTCAGAAGAGGGTGTGGGATCCCTGAAGCTGAAGTTAGAGGCAGTCATAAGTGTCCAGCATGGGTTTGGGTTCTCTGGAAGAGCCGTACTCATTCTGGGCCATGGAGCCATCTCTCCAGACCTTTTTTCTATTAGCATACTGCGGGCACTCTTCAGAGAGAACTACATCAGCTTCCTGTACAGTATTGTCTCAGTATTAGGTGAGTGGACAGACACGATCACAGCTTGAAAACAGTTTATGACTTTTAGATATTTTATGTCCATTCATTTATCATACTTGTTCTTCGTATCATTTTGTTCTTTCAGGTAGATGTAGTTCAGGCTATCCCCCAACCCATTATATTCCTGCCTCTTCCTCCCACGCAGCAGGGTTATAGGCATGTACACCACGCCTAGCTCCAAAGCACACCCCTCCCGATGTTTAAAGAACCCAGATTTGCTGTGAGCCTTTCAAAAATCATCTTTCAAGTAAATAACCAATGCTTTACAACAACACGTTGACTTTAGGGACCTGCATTCCCATTTTATTTTATTTTTTTACCCCCCCTCCCATTTTATTTTAATAAATCTTTCAACCACAATTGGCACTTTTTCCATTATTTAAATGACATGTCCTATTTCACAAATCTTCATGAATACATTCTAGAATAATGTCTGCTTAACGCTCTCAATTTCTGAAACAAGGTAATTCTGAGCATACTTTAAAAGAGAATAAAATCTCTAAACATGTGGTTTAGTTAGAATAGATGTCAGCAGTGTTTGAGTGTTCTGGCATGTTCTATCACACACTGCCAGGTAAAGCTTTTCTTCTTTTAAATAATGAGAAGCCAGGAGACGACCGAGTCACGGCCGAGCACTAGGGAACAGATTTTCTTTGAGGCGTTTCCAACTTGAACATGAACCATGTATGCCTTTACCCTCTAAGCCAATGCCACTTCCACTCAGGAAGCCTTTACCCTCTGAAAACCAGGGATACCCTCCAGCATGGCGGACTGCACCTGGTGGGTGGGACCCGCCATTAGCACAGGGCAGCCTCACGTTGATGAGCCTGGTGCCTCAGCTCCCTGATGTCACTGCCTGTCTTCTGGCCCCCTGATGTCACTGCCTGCATCTCCTGACCCCCTCCTCATGTGACTTTCACTACGTGCTGACAGCAGGCTTCCCTGAGCTGCTTCACCAGAGCCTGCAGGCTGCCTTTCATGCTTAGCTGCCTTTGTCCCAGGCTACTGCCCTGTGCAGCCAGCCCTTCACCCCTGAACATTTATCAGGAACATGTCAACATGGCTACCAGGCCCCATGCCTGGTACTCATTAGGTAGGGTAGAGATGGAGTAGCTCTGGAATCTGGATTGTAAGTAGCCATGATTTTCTGATGCAACCACAGAAGACTTCCCTGGACCTCTCTCAACTATTCCTGGACATCAGGGCTCAGAGACCTCTTCCTGTGTGGTCATCCTGAACTAGTAATGGAACATGATCTCCACAGACATGACATTGATGTTGCTTGGGCCCTGGGCCCTGAGCCCTGGGCCCTGAATGGCGACCACCGTGTCTCGGTCGCCAGTCTCTCAGCTCAGCATCTTGCTCAGGATCTCAGAGATGAATGGATGGGTAAGTGAAGCATTAACCTTCCCCAGCTTCGGTTCCTTCCTCCTTTCCTACAAAATCTCCTCAGCTTTAGAATTGCTGCTTAATTCTGAGCAAAGACTACGGACGAGATCTTGAGTGGTTTAAAAAAAAAACACTTAAACTATTTTTACTGTGAACATCTTTTGGGGGCACACACTGTGAAGAGGGGCTCACCTGGATTGCAACCTGCTACTCTTCTTCCTCACAAAATCACGCAAGTATCATTATTATCCTTCATTCTATAGAAGGCAGCCGAATCTTGGAGGCTGAGCTAGTCTCCAGGACAGACAGCCTGGTGCCAGGGTCTGCTCCTTAACCACTAGGCTATATTGCCTTTTGTGGGCAGGTAATGGCTTGGCACTGCCTGGCTAAGACACAGAGATTAAGAACAGAACACCATGACGTTTCTTGCTGGTTAGTTCCTGGGTGGCACTGGGGGGGGGGGGGATCACAGGGAGTATTTCCATAAGGCAAAGGGTCACTCATCATTCTGGGTCTGACGTGTGAGCACCGAGCACTCAGTCTGGTATCCCACACAATCTACGTGTGGGATGATGAGAGCATCTTGTAATGGGGGTTGACACCACTGCAGTAACGGAGCAGTAAAGGAGTTAGCACATCTGGGACTCCAGCCCAGGCCATGTGACTGGCCACAGCCCACAGTGCATAGCTCTGTGAATATGGCGTCCATCCTTACCTTGAAGTCATAGAAGTTATCAATGAGAATGATGAATCTTTGCGTTTGCATCCTCTTTTTTAGTGAAAACTGTGGAATGTTTCGAATGATTACCGTATCAAAATTCTTTGATAATTCCAAATAGTCACTTGCTCCAAGTGGCTGTAATTAAAACAGAGAGAAGGGAGCCGTAGCCGTCTTAAGATTCATTTCATTGGAAAGCATGTCACAGAGGGATTTAGATGCTAACTTTAGGGTGACTAGACCCAGTGAGGCAGTTTTTGAAGGCCAGGTAAGGACACAGCCATATATATAACACATGGTAGGGACCCTCCCCTTCCTCAGTCTTCCCTGGTTGGAGTTTCTATTCCCAGACCTTGTGTTTGACCCTGGCTGAAGCCCTGGTACCCTTTTTAGCCTTGGAAGAGTTCCAGGCTTTGAGTGGGGGGTTATTTCTGGTTTAACCCTGATGATACTCTTCTGAGGGCCCCTCCTGCTGATAAGAGCTAACTGTGTCTGCTTTGCATGCTACTTATTAACTGAGCACTCAGGGTACATTATGTGGTCTTTCTGTTCCTTGGCTGTCTAGAAAATGGTCATTCATTTCTGCCTCACAGAATTAAGAGGGCTAGGTAAAATAACACTTAGCACAGCAGCTGGAGCATGCCTCCGAGTCTAACCCATTTTTGTTGTTGTTTTTGAGAAAAACATCTATGTATTCTAGGCTGGCTGAGAACTCAGTGTCTAGCTCAGGCTGTCTTGGGGCTCACAGTGATCCTCCTGCCTCAGCCTCCAAAGCATGGGGATTGGAGGCGTGCATCCCTCTGCCAGGCTTGGCCATTTTCGTGATTACTATTTGGAACTCAAGTGATTTGGCTGAGGCCAAATGAGCCCAGTATGCAGACATGGCATTCCCAATAGGAACTAACTAATTTGCTCTACCCAATGTCTGCACCCCAAACCATAGGGCAACCTTGTGCATTTGCCTGACGTTGGAGTCATAGCAGGGACCTTGGGGGCCATGGAATCACCACTCAGGGAAAACAGTGCCCAGAAGGTACAGGGAAAGCCAGACGGTGTGCTAGCGAAGAAAGAATGGACTTCACGGACCTATTACTCCAAAGCTACACTACTCTTTTGAAATCAGTTACGGTCGTCTCACCTTCTGTAAATCAGAAAACATATGCAAAAAATATGTAAAACCTCATGCTTGGTATGTGGGTCTTATAATTAAGCTGGCACTTTGTATTTGGGTGTGAGTTTTTTTAATCAAACCAAACATGATCAGAGGTGTGCTGGGCTGCCGAGAGCAACTAGACACCAGAGCTGTGCTTGCTTGGCTATCTCACAAAGTGCACACCTTTGTCGGTAGGTCCCGTGTTTGCCATCATATTAGACTCTATCTCAATAAAACCTTAAGGAATGAAAACGGGCCAGATATGGTGGTGCATGGCTTTAAGATTCTAGTACTGAGAGGCGGAGAGAGGTGAAACTTAAGTTCAAGGACAGCCTGGAGTACAGAGTAAGTTCCAGGATAGCCAGGGATACATATAGAGACCCTGTCTCAAAAACAACAACAAAAAAGGAAACAAAAAAGATTTTTCATTGGTAAATATTTTACATAGTGGCTTTGTTGTTTAAATGTCTACAATGTAACACTAAAGGAAAATTCAGGACTGAATCCGGTGAGCTACACAAGTGCTTATTAGTTAGAAGTGTTACGTTTCATCTGCCAAAGCAAATGAGAGGTTGGAGATGCTGGCCCTGATCCTTGCAGTCAGGCAGCCTCGAGCAGACTGCTCTGACGCTTGGTTTCTTCACCAGTAAAGGAGATTCTATCTAGCAGGCTTGTCCTGAGGACTCAACGTCCTGACTACCGAGTAAATGCTCAGGAAATGCTGGTTGCTTATAGATTCATGGAAGAGGGCACACGGAACACTGCTTAGCGCGGCACAGTCAGTGTGCAGCTATGACCCAGTAACAATTCAGTAATCCTTTCATGAGGTCATAGGTCAGCTAGCCTCGATGAGTGAACAGCTGTACTGACCCAGTCTGTCCTCAGGAAAGGACACTGCTGCCCCCTGCTCTTCCTGCCATGCTCCACATGGCAGCTACCCATGAAGTCATATGTAAGTGACAAACAGCTTCTGTACCAGACCTTGTCCTCAATGCGTGGCCAGAGGAGGAGCCCAGGCATCCACTATGATCACTCTAACATGGTACATAGGATGTAGGAAGTGCTTAATATTTATGAAATGAATCAGTAGAGAGATATATTGACAACATGCAAGCCTGCCAGGGGAGAAGGCCAGGTCCTTCTTTTGAACTCACTGGTCTCCAAACACACACACACACACACACACACACACACACACACACTGGATTTCACTATGTAGCTCTGGTGACTTGGAATTTGCTCGGGCTGGCCTCAAACTCACAGAGATCCATCTGTTTCTGCCTCCCGGGCACTGGGACTAAACATGTGCCCACCACGCCTAGCCACTGGTTTTCATACATAACATTCAGAATCAGATGTTTTCACTGAGCCACACATTGCAGATAGTGCGTAGCCACACAAATGGTATCACTTCTGAGGCATGCCGGCCATCATGGAGACTGTAGGAGAATTCACATAGATGATGCTGCCAGCAATCCCTTGCTTTCTGAGATTCAGTGTTTAAAATGTTTGGAACCATTCAATGTATTAATTAAAAAATATTCTAGACAATTACAAGTTAAAACATCTGACATGTTTTTGGAGAAATGAAGGATGCCCATGTAGGGTGGTCCAAGCATGAAGACAGCCTCAGGTGTTCTTGCAGGCTTGTCTATGCCAGCATGGATTGTGATTATCCAGCTATCTTCTTAAGATATGAAGTGAAGGACTACCCGGGTTTGTAATCCAGGGCCATTAGAAAGAAGCATAAGACAGTTTCAAGTTCCAAGCATAGGTCTCAACACCTAAGAATTTTGCATACCTAGGTCTACTGCTGCAGAGAACACAGAAAGGCTAATTATCTTGACAAGAACGCACCCTGGACCAGCATAAAGCTGGCAGGTCCCCAAACAGACAAGAGTCCAACTCAGATCAGCAAAACTGCAGATGCCAAAGCTAGTCCAACAGAGACCAAAAGAACATCCCAGCTGACTAGGACACGAGAGCAGGAATAAATGCTTATTGTTTTAATCCACTGAGTTTGGGGATGATTTATTGTGCAGCAATAGCTAAGGACCCATCCTCACTAGAGAGAGCTACTACAGAGTTCTATGTTCTCATTGTCGACAACAAGTTCAGCACATGTAGGAAAATATGGTCTAGATTTTTTGGTTCTATGTTACTGGTAAAAATATGTAAAAATATATTCTGTGACTTACTTGATGCCACTCACTCCTGTATTGACTTCAAATTTTATGCCATAGTATACATTTTATTTCCAGAAATAAATATGACTTACTACACACAGGAGTCAGGTAAAAAAGTGAGAAAATTATGTAGCATCCTAACAGGATACAAGAAGACTTGGGAATGACTGACTCAAAGAGGAGAGTTGCAAGGAAAGTCCATTCGGACTGATGTGAAGAGGGCGTTGGGAGAGACCAGAAACGACTGGAACACAAGCAAGGCATTTTAAGAGCATTACAACAGAAACATGAATGTGGGGTTTGAACAGACAATTCACAGAATCCGAAATCTACATAAAGTGTAAGGGCTATGGGACAAGTGAAAAAGGTCCATAATCCCCAAAGAAGAATGCGATGACATCGACAGGCCATGGTGCACATGCTGGTCTTGCAAAAGAAAGTAAACAGCTGCTCCATGTGGGCAAGCCTGTGACCCCTGAGGAATAAGTTCATTCGTTTGTTCCAGAAAACAACATGTCAGATTTTAAACAGTATAAACTTGACCCAGCTACTTCTAGAAAACAGAAGGACAAAGTAATTGAGATCCAACAAAAGGCTCTGTGTACACAGGGGCACTTGGAGCTGTGTGCACAGGACACTTGGAGCTGTGTGTGCACAGGACACTTGGAG
>NW_021604635.1:1795885-1796107 GCF_004785775.1 Grammomys surdaster | reverse complement strand
GCTGTGTGTGCACAGGACACTTGGAGCTGTGTGTGCACAGGACACTTAGAGCTGTGTGTACACAGGACACTTGGAGTTGTGTGTGCACAGGACACTTGGAGCTGTGTGTATACAGGACACTTGGAGCTGTGTGTGCACAGGACACTTGGAGCTGTGTATACAGGACACTTGGAGTTGTGTGTGCACAGGACACTTGGAGCTGTGTGTGCACAGGACACTTGG
>NW_021604635.1:1790023-1795875 GCF_004785775.1 Grammomys surdaster | reverse complement strand
CACAGGACACTTGGAGCTGTGTGTGCACAGGACACTTGGAGCTGTGTAACTCCTTGACATCCGATGGGGAAGTGAGCTATCAGGGAGACATGCAGATGGACTGTTGCCAACAATGGTGTTAATAAAAATATTTTACAATATGGAAAGACACTTATGAGAAACATCTGAGTGAAAGAAGCACAATGCAAGTTCATAATTGTGTTAAGACGTGTTTCACCCACACTGTTTAAGTAGGAAAGGGACCGACTGCTACCTGCAAACACACTAAGAATTGTTTGAAGAACTTCATTTTTAAAAAAATCTGCGTTTTACAAAAGAAGCAAAATGCATTATGACAAAAGTAAATAAAACAGAATGGCGACGTTAAGCAATGCTATTATCTTTACTAATTCCTATTTATAATTTAACACTGTGTCTCTGGTGTGTGTGTGTGTGTGTGTGTGTGTGTGTGCATCCTCACATGCACGTGCATGATGTGTCAGTAGCCATGCAGAAGTCAGAAGACAGCTGTGGGGTTGGTCCTCTCCTTCCTCCTTTACACGATTCCAGAGATTAGACTCAGGCTTGCAGGCTCACACGAGTGCCAGGCTCACACGAGTGTCTTCACCTGCTGCCCCTCACATCTTCAGCTACCTTGGTCCCCTGCATATTCCCCAATACCAATGTAAAGTTAACGTGAAAATATCCAGCACAAATGCAAATACAATCGCACACCACATGATGACAGTTTTGGCCAATGGTGGGTCATATACAGCAGGGGTCCATGAAATTATAAAGACGCTGAAAACTTCCTATACCTTAGTAGCTTTCTGTACCCTTTCTACATTTACGCACAAACAGTTGCTCCTGTGTTTTGAGTGTCTTTGGTATGTACTCAGTGCAGGTTGGTAACTCAGGAAAAACAGATTCTCAGTTGAGCCTATGCTTTTGTGAGCACATTCTATGGTGTTCACTTGACAAAACTGCTTACTGAACGTTTCTCAGAGCCCATACTGACATTACGGAGTACGTGACTGCACTGAAAAACTTAAAAGGTTATAAATCTCTTCAAGTTTGCCATGGCCACCTTTAACATATCACTGTACAAGACCGGGAGGCTTGGAGGGTCGCTACTATCTTACCTCCTTCAGTCCCCAGCAGAAAGGAGCAGAGGCTTGCATTGTATGTAAGTCATAAACACAAGGCTTCCCCCAGCTGTGCATGATGGCGCAGGTCAATAGTCATTTGGTCAGTACAAGCAAGGGGATCGGGAGTTCACACTCATTCTTTGATACTTGGTAGGTGTGAGGCCAGCCTGGGTCAGGTGAGACCCTGTCTAAAAATGATCCACAGACAAAAGACGTCTAAATTAACTACAACTTGGATGAGGAACAATAGCAGATCCTATAAGAACTCTGAAAGCGCACTGACCTTCTGACCAGAGTAACATAAACTAACCGTGCCACGGGCACACACGGGGTGCCACGGCAGTTGCAGATACCTGTGCTTTTATTTTGTAGTAGCTCATCCTCCTGTGTAAGCAAGCTGTAGCACAGGACACTTTCTGAAACCATAAGTGATATTGTGAATGCATGCAATGTGCCCTATGAATAATTAAAGCCCATGATTACTTCTGAGTACTAAATGGCACTTCACTTAGTAGTACCCTTGAGTATGTTATTCAAGTAGCATTATCTACAGCGAGTTCTTCTGGTGGATAATGATGACATTCTCCGTCTTTCTACCTGAACAATTAAAAAGTTTAATAGTCTTTGATGCGGCTGGTTATCTGGATAATTTTCGAGACAGAAACAATTAAAATCCACTTATTCGATGGTTTGCGCATTCCCCACTATTGTCTCAAACTCTTTGTTTCTGTGGAAACCTGATGGAAACTTAAGGAACTTTAAATCTATAATGAGTTTGCAAAGAGCGTTTGTTTTCCTTAATTACCGGGAGTATACAGCTGCATCACACGTAGCAGTTTCTCTGGCAAACTTTGAGGAATAAAGAGCTCGCTTGCTGGCATCTTTCTCCCGTGTGAGGAATAGCACAGCTGTCTGCTTTGGTTTTGACCCTGGTGCCAGGAGTGGGGATTTTCTCCATGCCCCGCCCCCTGCCCGACCGGAAGGCCCCGCCCCCAGCACTTCCCCTTGCCCTACAGTAAGCCCCGCCCCCAGCACTGCCCCCTGCCCTACAGTAAGCATCTGTCCACTTCCCCATCCGCACAGGAGCTGTCAGCTTGAGGGTCTTTCTCCTGGCCTTACTATAAAGCGCATTCTGCTCAAGTGGGATGATTATCGTGTCAAGCTCTGTCTGGATTATACCGTCCCACGAGTCACTCTCCATGCATTTGGCCTTTTCTTTATAAATCCCTCGCAGCGGTACTGGAGAGCATCTCATTAAACAAGTATGCATGGCATCTTGCTTTGTTTACAAGGGGAATGGCCATACCTCAGTTCATAAAACACCCCAGAAAGAACGTTGGATGAGAGTTAGAGTGAATGTGGCCTTCTCAAAACAACCCAAAAGATCACATGAGTTGACGTTATTAAACAATAGCTGTCAAATTCCAAATCTAATTCGAAAACAGAGCACTGAAAGCTATTAGTAAAGTATTTCATCAAGAGTCAGATGAGAGAAATCTCAGGAATATGAGATCATAAGACGCAGCGAGGGAATACTTTACCACGCTAGGACATTGTGCCAACTCTTCCTCCTTTGTGAAAGTCACTTCAAGGCTTGGAGGCAAGTTCTGCCAGATCTAGCCCCTATTAGTGCTTAACACAGGACTCCTGGGAGTCCTGTTCTAACAGTAAACCCATAGAAACATAAACCTCCCGTCCCTGAACAAGCCTTGTGCAATACAGAACTCTCCAATTTCTGCAGGAGCTTAATTTCTGGAGATTCTGGGACTGACAACCTGCTCACGGCACAAGTCACACCAGACAGCTCCACCAAGAGCCTCCCATGTGACGAGCATGCTTCGTTGGGTCCTGGGAGTACTTCTGGTTTAGCAGAGGAGGAGAGAGTAGCAAGTTCTGGTGGTCGGTGGAAAGCAGTTGGCTTACACAGCCAGCGGTGGGCAGGGAAAGGAGCCGCAGCGCTGTCAGAGGCAGCATTGGAAGAACAGGAAGAAGGGGCTGGAGAGACGACTCAGCAAAGAGCGCTTGCTCCCAGGGACCCGAGTACAGTTGTCAGTGCTCATATGAAACAGCTCACAACCATCTGTTAACGCCAGCTACAGGGTATCCGACGCCCCCTACTGGCCTCCTTGGGAACACACACACACACACATATATAGTATATACTCACACAGATACACATAAATAAAATAATCGTTTGAAAAGGACTATGAAGACATAGGAAACCATTATCACTAGACTCATAACTACAAATAAGAATCACTGAATATAAACACCAGTACAACCCAAGATAACACATCAAACCCGCAGAAGCAGCTCCACGGGGTGGGTTTTAGGAACAACCTGGGACCGAGTACATCAGACTACAGTTCCTGAGCAGTCGGCTGACCAGGATGGGGTACCCAGGTGTTTCATTGACATCTAACATTTTTGGAAACATAAGAAGCTGGGTTCATCTACAGTACAGATTGAAGATGGCAGATGGCTTAGTGTGGCTCAGAGACAGTTACTCGGGCATTCAAACACATCTACAGAAAGAATGCTCTGTCTGGGTAGTTCATAAACTACCCAGGGTTTTCAGCTATGGTTTCAGTGAGGAGGCAGCCTGGAGTCCATGATTTACATGGCCACCTCTTCTGCTTGTGAGACTGGTGAGTAAGGGCCTTCTCAGATGCTGGCTAGGCTAAGCATGGTCTGGAGGCAACTCCTACTGGGAAGCGGCGTGGCCTCCCCACACTCTCCAGCTAGCTCTTACGTTTACAGTTAAGGTGTTCTCTCTCATTTTTTAGAAGCCACCAGAAGACTTTGGACTACTAGATTCTATTCCTCCTTGTTCTACAGGCCAACACCCTTCAGCAAGGTTGACCAGTGCACTCCACTCAGGGTTGTATGTGTCCCCCACATCAGGAACACAAAGTACAAGTCTTAGGTTTTATTTCTTTTTCCCAGAGACATACCACCTGTGTATGTGATTGCTTCGGTAGTTATCCTGGTATGTGGGGGTTTGAGAGTGTGGGATGCGGTTACAGAGGTAACTCTAGGGCCTGATATGCTCTAAACACAGGTTCCACCTCCAAGTCTCACTGGCTAGGGCCACTATGTTTGTTTTTATCGATGAGCTCGGCAGAGTGGGGAATCACTGGCATGCGCTTGCAAGTGCTCTACCACTGTGTAGCATCTCCAGCTTCATCTCCTAAAGGGCCATGCATGGTCTAAAGACAGTTTCACACATCCTCGGCTGTGAAACACATTGAATTACCTCTTTAAAACAATAAAGGACTAGCTCACCACATAAGCCAAATAGTTCTCTGAAAAATACGAATCTGGATATTAGAAACTGAACAGATGCTACAAAAAACATATTGGCAAGGGAAAGAAAAACAGTCCAGTGTGCTAAAGTTATTTCATAAACTCGGTTATTAAAATAACCCTATAAAAATCCCTTCCTTTTTTCCATTCAGAAAAATATTTTGTCAGCCGGCTAACCACTTTTATGAATGTCGAACACAGAGGATGACAGTATTTGACTATAGAGACTACAGCAGATGAGAAATTGTACAGCCAACACTGAAATGTTTCTATTTTTCCCCTGCTCATTTTTAAATGGAATGGATTTAGCCAGCCATCTATAGGAGAGTGGTGAAGGAATTAGCAACAATATGTCTCTACCCAAACAACAAGTCAGTCCCTGCAGAGTGGCACTTGGACACTTATATAACAGAGCCTCCTGATCATCCCTCAGCAGAGGGCAGCATTTGCTGTGTCTGTGACATGGAAGGCCAGGACTGTAAATATGTCTGGCTCTGAGATCTTTCCAGGCACAGGATGCAAGATCAGGTTCTGGCCCCAGCAGCAAAGGGTTTGCACAGGTATGTCAACTGAGGGTGGGGGGTGCAAGGCAGGGAAAGGCTTTAGATACGAACTTATTTTAAATCCAGGATTCTGATGTCTGAACATGGCAAAGCTGTGTAAGTGCAGAGGTCTTCCACGTGTTTTGTTTGCAGGCAGATGGTTTGGATTCTGCTGTTGTTTTGGTTTTGGTTTCCCTTTGAGAGGGTCCACTTGGGACAAACTGATTCTCCTTGAGCTCCAATGTTTGAAAAGTGCAGTCAGTACTGGAAATGAAGTGGATGTCTCTAAGAGTTATTATTCTTCCTCTCATTCTTCTGCTTTCCACGTCATTAAAGTACTGGGTAAAGATGCCCATTCATCTAAGAAAGGCTGAGTGCCTCGCCACGCTGCTGAGTATACAAAGGCCAAACCCTTCAAACCATGAACAACACTGTGAATAGAATAACTCACTCCATCTTTTTGTCTAGAAGACAACCTTGAATTATCTGTAGCCCAAATTTTATCAAAAGATAAACGTTCAAGGAAACCTAGGCACAGCCTTACCCTAGCCAGTGCTAACACTTAAAACCTTTTCTGGTTTGAGAGATGTTCAGGATGCAAACGTGTGGGATGCTGCCTTGACCTCACAGCTTTAGCTTTGTGAGGGACTTTTCTAGATCAACTGAGGTGGGACAGCCTACCAGAACGAGGACAATGCTATTCCACACCTGGGGTCCTGGACTGAAGAGGCAGGAAGCCCCAGAACCTGCCTATCTCAGCCTCTTTCCTGCTGTGACCATAGTCACATGCCACCAAACCTGGCTTTTTGAGATAAGTGCTTAGGAGCAAACTGTGCTTCCTGAGCTTCCTGTGCTTCCTGAGCTTCCTGTGCTTCCT
>NW_021604635.1:1766884-1790013 GCF_004785775.1 Grammomys surdaster | reverse complement strand
TGAGCTTCCTGTGCTTCCTGAGCTTCCTGAGCTTCCTGAGCTTCCTGTGCTTCCTGTGCTTCCTGTGCTTATGGCAAGCACGCTACTGAGCTGCTCATCCTACCCAGGTTCCAAGACTACATACTTTTGCTTTCTTTTCGCTGTTGTTTTTCTTTCTGTTGTTTTGTTTGTTTGTTTTTGAGACCATCTAGGCTCTGTGCAGCCCTGGTGGACTTGGAACTCACTATGCAGACCACAGATCACAGGATCCTTCTATGTCAGCTTCTTGAGAGCTGAGACTGTAGGCATGTGCCACGATCCCGGTCTATCAGTAATTTTCCTGTTATTTTAAATCTGGTATTAAGCATGTGTTTTCTAAAGGATTCGGTCTATAACTGTGTGTGCGTGCACGTGTGTGTGTGCGTGTGTGTGCGTGCGCGCACACGCACATCTATAGGAATGCACATAGCTGTGTACATGCACATGTGTGGAGGTCAAAGGCTGATTCTGGTTGTCTTCTTCAACAGCTTTCTACTTTGTTTACTAAAGTAGACTCTCCTGATGAACCTGGAGCTCCGTGACTCAGCTGGTCTAAATAGCTAGCTAGCTTGTCTCAGGGATTCCATGTCTCCAGTACAAGGTTTTCATACCTACTAATTCTTATGTAGGTAGCAGAATCAGAATCTGGACTTTTGTCTTCATACATGGCAAAAAACTTTATCTTCTGAGCCACTGTTAGAGGGACTCTAGGCCCTAGGTTGAGAATATCTTATCATTAATTTTCATTTTTAATTATATGCATGTTCAGGAGTGGGAGTGGGGTTTGTAGTACCTGTATGTGAGTGCAGTTGCCCTTGTATGCCAAAAAAAGTGTCAAATTCCCTGAAGTGGGAGAGGCAGGTGGTTGTGAGCTACAAGGTGTGGGTGCTGGGAACTGAACTTGGGTTCCGAGTGACAGCAGTGTGGCTAACTGCCACGCCATCTCTCTAGTGCCAGGTCTAGAATTACTAAGTTTAAAATTTCCATTTGTCTCTTTTTTTATAGTTTCAATTTCTCTTCTAAGATTTCTTATTTTCCACACATTACTACTAGTATATTTTCCTTTATACCTTTGAACATACATATAACCCCTACCTTTCTGAGACAACTCTGGTTAGCTTAACACCTACTGTGTAGACCAGGCTGGTCTTGAACTCACAAAAATCTGCTTACCTTAAGCTATTTTGCAAACGTTGTCTAGGGCTGGTGAGATGGCTTAATGGGTAAGGATACCTACCACCAAGCCCCACAGCTGGGTTCGAGCTCTGGGGCCTGTGTGGTAAAGACAGAGGCCTCACTCCATCCCTCTGGTCTTCACACACAGCGTGTCATGCAGCCACCCCTCCACACTAATAAATAAATGTCATTTTAAAAATATTGTCTGTAATTCTGACATTTGTATCATCTCAGGGTAAGTCTCTGCTGGTTACCATCTGTCCCCGTTAGGATTTCTATTGACCAAAGTAACTCTTATAAAGGACAACATTTACTTGGGGCTGGCTTACAGGTTCAGAGGTTCAGTCCATTATCATCATGGTGGGAGCATGGCAGCATCCAGGCAGGCATGGCACTGGAAGAGCTGAGAGTTCTATATCTTGTTTCAAAGACAAACAGGAAAAGTTGTCTCATGGGCAGCTAGGAAGAGGCTCTCCAAGCCCAACCCCACAGTGACACACTTCCTTCAGAAAGGCCACACCTACTCTAACAAGGCCACACCTCCTAATAGTGCCACTCCCTGGGCCAAGCATATTCAAACCACACAGTCTCTTTCAAAATTGGGTCATTACCTGGCATCTGCCTACACCTAGTGATTTTGGGTTGCATGGCATATTACAGACTTGGGTTATTATATATGCTGATTTATTTCAATATTTCTACTTTAGCAGATAATTGACTTAGGTGGTCTCAGACTTGAAGCTCTGTCCAAGCATTTGCCTTTCAAAAAGATTTTCCAGGCTATTCTTTTGTGACTTTTTTTTCTCCTTTTCTAGATTTTTGGCTGCTGTGATACCCTCTTGCTCCACTGTGCCTCCTCAGACCACAAGCCTGGCTGCATTCTACTGAATTTTTAGGTAACTATAAGAGACTGTGATCTGCTTTCAGGCAAAAGACTATACAAATGATAAACTCAGCATGCTGATCCTGTATCCCAACCCCTCCATGCACACCAATCCTGCATCCCAACTCCTCCATGCTTTTGACTGGCCATGCTATTGGGCCAGTCCTTCTTAAGATTTTTGTTGGGGATTTACAACATGGTTAGCACACGGGCTGGCCAAATAGAAGCTATCCCAGCAGTATGGAGGTGTAACAGCCTCCTGGCTCAGGCGTCCTCTGAATCAACATAAGATCTAGGAGGAGGTCCTGTACGATGCACATCTCCCCTCAATCCTGCCAACTCGGCAGCTCTTAGGGCCGAGCTCCCCCATCACCTACAGCTTCTGCTCCTGCACATCCTGTGGTGCCCAGCTTAGTCTGCTCAGTGTGCTGATGTACGCACCCACCACATTCTCTCTTCAGAACTAAGACTAAGAGCGGAGACTGACTCTTCTTCCCGGGATCTCCCCCCAGCCCCTCGCTGGCTAGAGCGGAGCCAGCCTTCCACTACATCTCAGTAGATACTTGCTGACGGGGAAAGGGTCAGACACTGTAAGAAGGGCAGGATTCTGTCTGTTAGCTTGCATAGGCAACATAAGCAATGTCGAGTGTGCTGAGTGTTGCAGCTCATCTTCCAGAAAGAGAGGCCTCCCTAGGAGGCGGCCCTGCTTCTTGGCCTCATGAAAATCCAGGAACTGAACTCAGGTCATTAGGTTTTGCAGAAAAGGGCTTTTACCCACTGAGCCAGTTCATGGGCCATGAAGAAAACTACTAGATTTGATCTAATACAATTTTATCCTTGAGATAAACTTCATCTTAGAAGTGTGCTCCCTGAGACGTATGAGTCCCCTGAGACCCGTGAGGAATCCCTGGAGGCCTCCACTACACAGGGACTGCACTGGCTTTTAAACCAGTCATAAACAGCAGAACATTAAGTATCCAGCTACGAAAGGAAACAAAGTTTTGTTTTGAGGTTTGTTTTTGTTTTCTCAAAGAAGTGCTAGGCAGCTGAGTTTGCGAAGTCTGTGGCTTGTAGAATCTACAGTCTACAGCAGAGCTGCAGAGATGGTTCAGTGGCTTAGAGCACTGGCTGCTCTTTCAGAGGACCTGGGTTCAATTCCTAGCACCCACACATAGCTCACAACCATCAGTAACTCCAGTTCTAGGACATCTGAGACCCTTTTCTGGCCTCCAGGGGCACCAGGCATGCACACGGCACACATGCATACATGCAGGCAATACATTCATACACATAAAAGAAATTTAAAAATACAATCATAAAGAACAGCCAGCCACAAAGGTATCACTCTTGACCAGGTTTGCAAACCGACACATGGTCAAAGGGTCTTGCCTAAGGATTTGCCCTCCAACAGAAATGTCTTTGTAGAGAGAACATGGCAAAGTGGACCCTAGGCCAGTTTTCCTTTCTTTCTTCTGACTCCTTCCAAAGACTCCCTTCATCATGGACACGGTCACTATGACTCCATGTCCAGAAAGTGTTCCCATCTCTAACCCAGCGTCTCTTTCATGATCATCTCTCAGGTGTAAAGAAGCTCTAACCTAACATACAGAGATTTTCCGAAAAGATATAAATCAGCATCAGTTAGAGAACAACCACAACCTTACAGGAAATTATTTTCTCCTTTATGTCCACAATTTCAAAATAATGACATAAGCTTAGGTACATGTGTGTGTTTCTCCTTTTTAAATCAGACTATGGTCTAGGCTGACTGTGAGGATGGATTCCAGCCCCCTTTTCATTCTAAGAGCACACATGGGTAAGATTTATACCTAACGGAGCGGGCCCTCCATTCCTCTCCGAAGGCTGAAGTACATCCCCAAAGTGAAGCCACAGGACAAGTGGAGGCCATGGTTCCAGAAGATGTACACTGGCAGGCAGACTAGCAAGAGAGATACAAAAGGGGCCTTCTGACACCACAACTGTGCATCTTACAGAGCTGACCAGGGTTACAGCAGGAAAGACAGAGAACAAAACTCAGCACTGGATTCAAACTCCATAACAACCAGGATTCTCCACTAAAATCTTTATCATCAATACCACTTGAGGCTTCCCTGTGGCCTCTGCTTTAGGGAGGTGGGCTAGCTGCCTTATTCAGAACACAGCTTTGTCTGGTGTCAGCATAGGTAAGAAAAGAATTCCTCAGGAATAGTCCTGATGCTGGGAAGAGAAAGGCCATGGAATTCCTGGACTGCCTCAGCCTGCTAATAAATGCCCCCTGTCATTTATTATCACCACTGGGGCATCCAAAGACAACCAGCAGCAGTCTTGGCCAAATAGCACAGATAAAAGCTATTCATCCTTTAGCATTTCCTGGTGCTATGCCAAGATAGGACACGAACCCAGAAGCAGTTCCCAACCAATAGTTTCATTAGGAATAAAACCAAATAAAGCATGAGATGGAAGGAGGGTTCCAGTCAAGAATTCTCTAGAAGATCCTATTTGGTTAGACTTGTAGCTTAACAGTATATAAGCTATGCTGATTGAATTGAGCAGATGAAGGCCAGTAATACATGACCCTGATTCTGATGGACATCTATTCCTTGAGCACCAAGGGCAAGCTAGTGAGCAGAAGAGAGATGGAGATGGAGGAGATGGAGATGGAGAGATAGAAGGATAGGGATAGAGACACACAGAGAGAGACGGGGAGAGACACACACACACACAGAGAGAGAGAGAGAGAGAGAGAGAGAGAGAGAGAGAGAGAGAGAGAGAGAGAGAGAGAAACAGGACAGTGACAGCAAATACCCACCAACAGCCACGTTTATGCATCGACGGGTGTATTTTCTGCCCAGACTTTCCACAAACACACCTGGCCACCTGTCATTTTAAAACCACAAATAATGAAGTGCTCCTGCAAACAGTTACCTGTGAACACAGTTATTAGTTGAGGAACCAATTTTCTGCAGGTGTAAAAATTACATTTCTCAAAAGGAAAATTCAGGAATAGCCAGTTTATTCATTAAGTCTTTAGAATTTGGCTTTGGCTTGCTTTCTCTGAAAATGATTCTTTCCTTTTTGGGTCACAAAAGTTTAACTGTAATGTAAGTGGATCCAGGGTGCTGTGGTTCTCTTATATTTTTGGTTGCGAGCCTAGCCTTTAACAGCTGAGGCATCTCTCTAGCCCTGTGGTTCTCTTAAGAATAACCAAGGAACCCCAGGAGCTTTGGTTTCCAGGGGTTTTTCTCCCCTAACTTTTGTTATTAATATATTAGAAATTCAAACTGAGGAAAACTTAAATTGTATAACCAATGTAATCAACAATGGTAAAAAATTATTATATTAAACTCATAACATTTAAAAACGAGTTGCATTTTCCAAAATAAAAATTTCATGATAAGGGTGGCACTGTTCTACATTTGAAAAAAATCTCTTTGGCTCAATAGAAAATGACTAATTCTTACCTGTTTCCACATTCGATCAATTGCGAGTGAGGACATCGGCTGGAGTGTTCAGGAAAGCTTGGTTACGGAGTCAGGGGTTGGAAAGGTATTTTTAACCTTTCCAGATAATCACAGCATCATCCTTCAATGCTATAAACACAGCAAGAAACTCCTCTGGAGGAGGGAATACTACAGTCTGGGGAAAGGACAGCCTTCTACAGTGTGGCAAATCTAACCGGCCTTGTGGAGGGCAAGTGTGAAGACGGCTTACAGGGAGACTTGATGAGCCCTCGTGACAGGACAGACCCCGGGGGATGATGATAGGAAGCACCACCTGGCCCATGGGCCCAGTGTAATCATGAGAAAGACATTATTCTGTCTATCAAATGCCTGCCTAAGACTCTACAGAACAGTCAAGATCATCAAAAACGAGACAAGGCTCAGAAAGTGTGACAGTTAAGAACTAAGATGATAACCTTAGGTATCGATAGCATCCTGGGACAGAGAAAGGACATTAGGCTAAAACAAGGAAGTGTGGGTAAACTGTATAACAGCCGTGTAGTAACACTGTATCACAGCTCAGGAGTCCAGGGTACATTACGGGCAAAACAATACTACCATGGAGAAATGTAACCAACATTTGTTCATTAAGTGAGGCGAACATACACTAATGGAAGATGTGACTGATAAGCAAACCTAGCTGTGGGATCAGATGCAAACTCTCTGTACTCTCTCCTCAGGGCTTTTTCTTTCTTTCTCCTCTTTCCTTCCTTTCTTTCCTTTTCCACTTTCTGAGACAACACCTCCCTATAGCCCAGGCTGACTTCTAACTCACTGTACAGTCTAAACTCCCCTCAGACTCACAGTAATCCTCCTGCCTCGGGCTCCTTACTGTTGAGATTACAGGTATGAGCCACTACACACTGCTTCCTCTCATTTTTTTCTATAAACCTAAACTGATCTAAAAATTATGTTTGTTTAAAAATTTAAAAACTTTTCATTGGTTCTTTGTGAATTTCACATCATGCATGCTAAACCCACTCACACACACACCCCACCCCTTCCCTCACACCTGCTTTTCTACCTTGCAACCTTCCCACCAGCAGAGGAAAAACAATCTTGTTGTGGAGGCTGACGTGTGTCCCACAGTGTACCCTTTAGTCCACATGCCTTTGCTTGCAAATGTTCACTGCAACTACTCACTGCTCCGAGGCCTCTGGCTTCCGCTACTCTATCAATACTGGATCCTCTCAGATCTCCTGTTGTCGCCCTGTGTCTTGGAGATCCTGCAGCTTTGGATCTGCAGGACCTGCCCCTTCATGTGCTCCAGCAGTGCACAGATGGGGTGGATGTTGGGGTGGGCCAACTCCAAGCCCTGGATCTGGGCCTGGGAGACATCTGAGCTGGTCGGCCTGGCTCTTTTGCTCCCATGCTCTCAGGGCTGGCTCACCAATAACCCCCATTACTAGGGTCTACTATGCTGCCTGGGTGAGACGCAGGACCTGCCTATTTAAAGTTGTTAAAGAAGTTGACGAGAGGTAGATTTTAAAATGCTAACTTCACAGTAGACTCTGAAACAGCTTCTGCTGTTGTATGTGTATGCATGTGAATTTGTACATATGTATGTATATTTAAAATCACATTTATTTATATATGTCACATGTATGTGTGGAGGTCAGAGGACAACTTGCTGGAGTTGGTTCTCTCTTCACTACAGGGATGTGTGAAATCAGGCCACAGGCTGGTCCATCATAGTCACCCTGTCCCCAGCTTGAGGAAGATTCCACTATGTAGCCCAAGCTGGCCTCAAACTCCCAATCCTCCTGTTTCAGCCTCCCAAATGCTGGGATTATAGGTACATACCACCATACCCAGCTTATATTTTTGATTACTATTTTCTATTAGTCTTTCTGCATTTTTCTTCTGTCATGTGTGATTTTACAACAGTATGCATTGGTTATTGGGAAATGTTGTTTCAATAAACCAGACCTTCCAAATGTTGAAATGTTCAATTATATAATTACCAAATCATTTAGCCAGACATAGTAGTAAACAGAAGGCTGAACAGGAGGACAAGGGGTTCAGGGCCAGCTAAGTCATGTAGAGAGAGCCGGTGTTCTAGCCCCACCTCCTCTCCCCAGACTCCTGATGTAGTGTTCTAGCCCCGCCTCCTCTCCCCAGACTCCTGACGTTCTGCATTTGTTTTCACCACCATCAATCTCATCAGAGCGGGGAGGGTTCAAAACCTGGGATCATGATGGCAGAGACAAGTGCCAACATTTTAACTTTGACTCCTTCACGCAGACTTCAACACTGGTGACAAACATTGCTCATTGTTTTAACTCGAAATGACAGTCTCCACTCATTTCCAAGAAATGTCTGTCAAACACTGTAGGGGAGTGTCTGCCAAGTGGAATAACCACACTCTGTCATTCAGTCTTCTACGTAAGAACTGTTAATCTTAAGGGAGGGAAAGAAACAAAACCCAGGAGCTTTCCTTAAGGCAGCCACGGTATTTGGTATACAGAAGTGTCTCATGCTGGTCTGCCATCCTTACAAATATAGTAAGAACACATGTTCTCAAAGTTGACTTAACAAAACCAGTCATTTGACCACCCTATGTGGACTCCTTAGATGGAGCTCTCTTGTGCTCTCTTGCACTTGCTCGCACTCTCTCTCTGTCTCTTCCCACCCCCACCCCCACCCCCACCCCTTGGCTTTTGCTGTGTTGTTCCTCTGTGAGAACCCAGCTATGGAGGGCACAATACGGTTTGGTGTCACTGTCCGCATTCAGCAGGTTTTACCTGTCATTTCTATAGCACCATTGCTGGAAATCTCACCCCAGTGAGAAGAGCAGTGTCCTAGTGGTTGCACACAGAGGGAATGTGGGTCTCAGACTCCTGGGGGCTCACAGGGGCCCCTGCATACCTGTGAATACTCAGCGCAAGTCACAAATATAAATTACGGCTAGACACGCCAGGTCTCTGGATCCAGACAGTGCACCACATCTCTCTCTGGCTTCACTTTTCTTTGGGGACACTCTGATAAAGAAGCAATATTTGTATTAAAGACCTCTCAGGAGGTCTGTGTCAGCTTCTTCAGCTAGAATCGTGTGCTATCCGTGTCTCAGAGCTCAAAACCAGTCAGTGTACCTCTGTGTGCAAACTCGAGAATGCTCTGTTCTTCTCACTTGGGTGAGACCTCAGATGTGGAAATGTGCAAATAATCTGAGTGGATTTCATGGCAAAATTTGAATTCTATTAATGAACTATGACAGAATTTGCCCAGAAATTCCCAGGCCATAATGTAGAGGTAAAGAATGTAGAATCTAACTCTCAAACCAGCAAGAAGTTCAAGTCTTCCTTTTGCTATTTACTAGCTGTATGACCAAATGTAAGTTACTTAACATCTAAATGCCTCCATTTCCCCATCTATAAAATGGGACAATAATAGCACCTATTTATTGTGGCATTACATAAGCTACTATATAAAGAACACTTGGAATGATGTCATCCTTATGCGTGGCTCTGTTAGCTGTTCTTTTTATATGGGTGCCAAGGGGTCCTATTTTGGACTGGTCTTCTAAGCATGGCAATGCTGAATCAGACTTGTGAAGAGAAAGAATAGAAAATACGAGAGATATCAAGAAAGTAGACGTTGACCTGCAGGGTTACAGATGTGAGACTATGAACAGGGAGGGAGAGGGATGCAGAGGCTGGAAACCCTGGGCCTTTTTGGTTTCCTTATGGAGCATGTCCAGGACTTCAAGTTAAAACCTTCTTGTACCTTATTAACTAACACACAGGTAGACAAGTTGCTACCCACTTAAAAGTCCACAAAAATATTATTCCTCCCCCACCACCATGGCTTAAAACTAATCATTGCAGAGCGTCAACCGTTTGCTCATGGGGGGTGACTTTCTCAAGATGATGTCCGTGGTGACAGCTGAGTGGGTCTCAGGCCTTCCAGAGACTATACTGTGTGGTCCAAAGCTGGACCCCAGCCCCCAAATGTTTACTCAAATACCTGGGTTGGATGTGTTGTTTTTATCTTTCCTGACTATCTTTTGGCAGCTATGTAGTCTGGCTCGTAAGATCATCGTAACTAATTAAGAGTTTTCGGCTTAATCTGAAGTTGATTGATCTCAAGGATCCTCTCATGGAACTAACTATTCAGTCTCTGAATTGCCACAATTATAAAGCTGCAAAGAAATGCAAAATCACTGTAATAAAGAAAATGGTAGTCAGGAACTGACCACTTAAAAACTTCGACCTTCCTCAGACCATTCTCCATAGGGAGCTTAACACTGAGGAACGAACCCGCATCCCTCAAGCCAACGCCCTGTCAGTCATTCGGGGCTTGTCTGATGCAGAAAACATCCCAGCTACAGTGGAGTAAATAAATGCTGACTGGTCTATTTACCTAGGGGAAGAGAAAACGTGGTAGAGGTAACGACAGCACAAAAACCTCAACAAAAACAACTGGGATATTCATGCATTAAAGGACAGCAAGAAATCATGAAATTCTGGACCATTTTATAGAAGGGGTTTCCTATGCAACTGAACAACCAACCAGTCACCAAGTGAAGGCTATAACAATGTACTGGTTATGCCAAAATAAATGGAAATCTTGTATTATTGTTGACTTTGAGAATTTGGTTCACAGTTGCCATGCAGCCCAAACTTTTGTCAAATAAAGGTGAGCTGTGTTGGTATTATTTTCATTTTTCAATATTAAATCCTGATTAACCTTCTTCCTCCAACTCCACTGCACAGAAAAAAGACGATAAGGGTTTTTAGATTCTAAACAGCCTCTTTCTGATACCAAGTGTCCATAATTAATGAGCCTAGAACAGAGAGACACAGACACTGAGGGTCTGTTCCACGAGGGCCTCCTTCAGGACCCCACAGCCTGCCTGTCCCCTTGCCTCACTGGGGTTCCTCCTGCAGTGAGAGGAGAGCCTTCATCCTTGACAAGAGAGTCTGTTTTAGCAAAGACAGTAAAACTTCAGTGCAATTCCAAGTGGATTTTCTTCCTGCAGGTGCAGGTAATTGGGAGTTAAGACTGAGGAGGTGGGAGAGCGGCAAGAGTCATGTCAGCCGCCGTGGGGATCAGAGGTTGCCTCTCCATCACAGAGTCTTAATTAACCCTAATTGTATTCCTTCCGAAGAGCTAAATGACTGCAGGCTGGACTCATCTGTGGTTGAAAGATGACAAATTCTTGCCGGCTAGGAAGCTGGCGGCTATGTATCTATGGCTCTAGGTGCTCAGCGGCTTTGGAGAAACTCACTCGGTTAACACTCAGCAGGTATAAACGTGAGTGACCTCCGCTGTGCCTCAGAACAGCACTGCTTGGGTTGGGTGAAAGTAAGGACTCAGGACCAGGGATGACGCCCCACTGCGGAAGTCCATGGAAAGTTACTTGAACATCTCAGGACATACACTGGATAGTGACAGTAAGTAGTCCACTGAGCACTGAGAACCCCCACACTTTGAAAAGACAGACTTCATATCTACAGAGAATTTGTGGTCAAAGACGTTCTGATACATGGGTGTGTGTGTGTATGTGCATATATTTCATCTGTGAGATAAACTATTTCTATTATAATTCCAGCGTCATAGTTTTATAAATTGACATTCTTCCATCTGGCCCACGCAGCTCAGACAGCATGGCAGCTGAACAACGAATCTGAAGAATTCGGTTCTTTCCGTCACATCTCCTTAGGTCAATAACATCGATGGCTTATCGTGCTCCCCGCCCCTACTGATCTCACCTCGTTTTTTTTTTCTCCTTGTAAAAAAATTATTCCGTTCATCCATTTATTCCATGCATCCACGCACAGCCTGGAGGGCAACTTGTGGGAGCTGTCCTCTTTTCTTCCACCACCGGGGGCTGGGGATAGAACTCAGGTGGCCAGGCTTGGCTGCAAGCGTCCTTACCCACTGTGCCATCTCGCCAGCCCTTACCTCAGTTTTCCTTACTTCCCTCACATGTGACTTTCACAATAGAGCCATACATGACACTGATTTTTCTTCTGCTCCCAGCAACAGTTGACAGTCATCTCTGCATTTCTGATTTTTCCTGAAAGCCCTTCAAAGAGCAGATTTTGTGCCAGTACCTATAAAGATTGCTCGGCAAATCGATGAAAATGTCCCTTACGGAGATTTCTACCTCCCTTCTGACTCTGTGAATGGCATTTTAAAATCTGAAGCTGGCCCAGGGGGAGACATGAAGTATTTTAACATGTGAAAAGGCCAGTGAGTCTGGCCAGGCCTGGCTACTTACTCTCTCACACAGCTCTTCAAATGTGCAGTCGGCAACGGTTCCACAGGCTTTATTCAGCCGCAGCTCTCTGCCTTGCACTTTCAGAATCCTTGGGCTAGTTACTATGGGAACATGAACAAAGACTCAATCTTGTCTGGATAATTACTATAAAATTCATCTCTTACAGATAGGAAATGCATAGCTTGATGAATAATAGCACATGATTCAACACATAAATTAGAGAAAATGCTGATACAATGACGGCCACTTGAGTGTGGCATCAACCCATACACAGCAATGGAACTTATTAATTGGTCAGTGGAGATTGGGCATTGTGTTCTAAATGTAGTCTCTTTCAAGAGAAATTAACTTACGTACAATCATTTTGTTTCTGAGCCAGCTCATCAAACAACTTATCCACGACAGCCTCCACATCAGCCTCACTTGTGCTACAGTGAAAAGAATAATAGAATATGAAATTAATAACACTTGAAGCCAACATCAAACAGCTGCCTGAGCCTGCTTAGCTTTTTGCCCATAAAAAAAAGGAGAACAGGATGTTATGCTCTAAATACAAACATTAGATTTAGAATACACTTAAAAGCAGAGAATATTAACTCTCAGGTAGACGATCCTGCCTTATTTGCATACATTGAAAGACTTCTGAGCTTCTAGATGTTTCCAGTAATGAGACGATACAGGCAGAGTAAATCCATTAATACTATGTGCACACAATGAGAAGAAAGCTTCTGGCTCTCTCTTGCATGCAAAACAAGAGCAAACAGGCAAAGCAGTCAAGCATTCAGCAAGTATCCTTTGAAATCTCCACTGAGAGGGTACACGTGAAATTAAATATTGAGCGTGTTTTTAGAACGAGAAAAACCAAGTCAAGCCACCGGCTGAGAGGATCGGGGCTCAGAATGAGATCACTAGCTTCCAAATACCAACTTAATTGACACCTCAGAAACTTTATCAAGTGAACACATACAGGACAGCCTTCTGTCAGGATAAGGACAAGAACAGATCACAGTTTCCCTCAAAAGCATCCTTGCTGGAATCCCACCGCCAGCCCCTCCTTCTGTGGGGCCTTCATTGCACCGCTATGAGTGAGTCCTGCCACCCAGTCTTTTGTATTCTAATTAGAAATCACCATATGGCTTACGGAGCTCACATAAAAACATGTGATAGTGCTATGGCCTCGTTTCTTCTCACTTTTTTTTTCAGAGAAGGGTTGATAAATTAACAGTCAATAGGAGAAATAACTGGTAGAAGAAAAGCCGTTCCAAAAAACACCCCTCAAGTGCAAATCTAAGTTCCCTCCGATCCTGCGTCCAAACTTGCACAAGATGACCTGACAATATGCTTAATTTCAGCACAAGTCAATCTTAGCTAATTGTGGTGGTGACTGACAGCCGTTCAATTTTATTGAAAACTAGTCATTAAGATAAAGTTTAGACTAAACAGAATCTTTCTTAGCAGGTTGCTGACATTTAACATACAACCATGGAACTCCTCAACTGTAGAAAATGCAGCAACGTAAAGCACAGCGGCGCAGACGGCATGAAGGGCTGCCCACCGCTGCAGCTTTCAAAAATCTCATTTGCCATGGCTGACGCCATAGGGAATACTACCTGAGTTTCGTACAGACCTATAAGACCTTCAAATTAAGCCACATTAAAGTAACTAAAGACACTACAGAAAGAATGATTTAAAGAGACAATCACTAAAAAATGTTTTTAAAACAGTAATTTCCCAGGCAGTGGTGGCGCACGCCTTTAATCCCAGCACTTGGGAGGCAGAGGCAGGCGGATTTCTGAGTTTGAGGCCAGCCTGGTCTACAGAGTGAGTTCCAGGACAGCCAGGGCTACACAGAGAAACAAGAAACCCTGTCTCAAAAAACCAAAAAAAAAAAAAAAAAAGAGTGATTTTTAAAATGACACTTGCATTCCATGTGAAGGTCAGAGAAAAACTTCTAAGAGTCAGTTCTTTGTACCCTGTGAGTCTGGAGCAGCTTCATCTCAGGTCATAAGGTTTGGCAGTGCTTTTATCAAGCCCGAAAGCAAATTTAAATATATTAAACTGTAAAGTCAATGTTGATGTCACACCAACACATGGGACTCGGCAGAACAGTTCCTATCATGCAGGGGAGTTATGTATACACACAATGTTCTCGAGAGGTGGTGTGTGTGTGTGTGCGCGCACACACGCACAAGAGCGCACACGTAAGCACACACAAGCGCATGGATGTATATACAGGTATGCAGTGCGTGTGTGTGGAACTCAGAGGCTGACGTCAGGCGTCTTTCTCAGTTGTTCCTCAGTTAGCTAGAATGGCTGACCACGAACACCAGGGCTGTCTGTCTCTGAGTCTCCCCATCCCGCCCCACCCCAGCACTGAGACTCCAGAAGTGTGACTCTGCTCCAGGCTTTTATGTGGGTGCTGAAGATCCACACTCGGTGCCTTATGCTTACATGGCAAACACTTTATCAGTTGAGCTATCTTCCCAACCCTGAAAAAAAAGGTCACATTACATAGCCCAGTCTGACCTTGAACTTGTATTTCCCCCTGCCTCAGCCTGTAGAATCCCTGGTTAATGATGTACTTAAAAATTACTTTACTTATTATTGCCAGTGTATGTTGTGGGGGTGTGCATATGCCACAGTGTGCATGTGGAGACCCAAGGACAGCTTTGCCGCCTCAGTTTCACATGGGTTCTGGGAACTGAACTCAGGATATCAGGCTTTCCCAGTGAGCTATCTCGCTGGTCCTAATGACATACTTGCCACGGTATAGAGAATGGAGCAAGGAGAATGGAAACAGAGTTCATCAGGACAGAACCTGCCTACCATCATGCACGCGCACGTGCACACACACACAACACATACAGAGACAACCTCTCCTTTACAACACGTTCGCATTTCATGCTCCATTTTATTTTAGTTTTTTTTTTGGAGGGTCCTGCCTGCCATGTAGTCTAGGCTGGCCTATAACTGGCAATCCTCCTGCCTCCATCTCCTGAGCACTAAATTGTAGAGCCGTACCACCACACCCAACACAAAATTATTTTTATTTTAACATTGTCTTGTAAGAATTTTATTACTGTACTGTAAACAGATACTCTGAAGTTCCAAAATTTAAAAAAAGGTATTAGTGTTAAGTGGTCCAAAGCCAAAGGGGTCTTATAAAAATGGTTTATGCGGCATGTGACTGCTGCCCATCTAAGCTAACGTGCACGGGGGCCTGGCCAGGCCGGGGACCTCATCTTCATATGCAAGCACGTAGAGTTGGCGGCTAGGGCACAGTGTGGTGTGTTTAGACTTAACCAGATTGATATGCAATACAGGCATGCAGGAAGGGAATTCTTACCAAAAATAGATACTCTCAAATTCCTTAACAACTAACCTTTTATCTCTTTTATCTTCCTGCCTTCTACTCAGAGCCCAGTATTTGTGTGTATATTATCATGTATGGGTGTAGATGTATATGTGTAGGCTTGTGTGGGCCACGGAGCACACGCAGAGGCCAGAGGACAACTCTGTGGGTCTCTTCTTCCCTCTGACCTTTACATGGATTTGGAGGACCAAAGGCAGGGCCTCCAGGGTTATGCAGCAAATTCTTTAGCCACTGAGCAATCCTGTCAGTCTGCATTTCCTTTTTAAAAGATGAACATTAGAAAAATAAAGAGAAAAAATGAACAACCCATGCAACCACTCTGCCACGGTGTGTTACACTCGGCTCCTTGGCGAGTGTAACATTGGCGTTATCACATTCACAGAAGAGAGGGCAGGTACTCAGAACTACGCCACTTATCAAATCTGAATATGCAGAGACATAAACTTTCTGTGTGATAGAAAATATAAATACAAAAAGAGATCATGCAGGTGTGGTGTTGCCTGCTTACAACCCCAGCCCTTGGGAGCTGAGGCTAGAAGATGGTAGGAGGGGCGGAACAGGAAATGGCCCTTGCAGGATGCATGACGACAGAGAGGAAGAGACATGTTAGGATGTGGACTTGGTTGGAAAAGTAGATCCTGAGGTAAGGCAGTCACCTGTCCAGGTTCCCACCACCATGGCCTTCTGCTTTACCACATGCCTAGAAGCAACAGACTCAAGAACTGTAGACAGAAGCCTCCAGGGACAGAATGGGTCATTCCTCCTTTCAATGTTTCTCTCAGGTGTGTGCCACAGCCTGGTTGGTCGATCTGTTCCTGAAGTCAGAATTGTTGGAACAGAACCACTCCTTAAATGTCTGTGGCGTTGGGGGCCCACGGGTGGCTTGCTATGTTCTCTAGGGATCATGAAACAAAGAGCTCAAGGTTGAACCTGGTTAGTATATACCTCCCCCCACACCCCCGTTCCCCCCACACCCCTGCTCCCCGCCCACAGCGACCCACTTCTGCAGCTAGAATCTACTTCCCAAAACGTCTACAACCTCCAACAGCGGGGAGCAAACATGTGCCTATGGGAACGTTTTAGACTTAATCTAATGCATTCCTAGGACAACACTTATGAAATAGCAATGGTTAACTTCTGGGAGAAGGGTTCACTGTGACACATGATAATCACATCATGTGATGATAACCATGTCAAGCAGTTCAGGATGCTGTTGTTCTTGGTTTGTTCATTTATGCATCTCACAAAGTTCAGAGAATTGCTAACTTCCTGTGGTTTCTAAAGATGCCAACGAGTGTCTGGCCACTGGCTCCAACTCTTGCTGAGGCAATTACAGAGGCTCCCTTTCACCTCCCTCTACCGTTCTCTATCTTCCATGAACCACAATGTCTTCATAAGTGGGGAGGGGATCAAGAGTCACCGGTATCTCTGGTCAGCGAGTCTAATAACAGCCTTTCCCTTTCCTTCTTCACGAGAGAGCTGGCTATGCTCACTAAGGACAGATGACGGAGAAAAGCTTTGTCAAAATAACTACTTGTGAAAAAGGAAGAGTGCCACCAGAAAGTGGCCTTGAGAGCTTAAAGACACGTGTCATTCTGAGTTAGACCTCTGTTTCCTACTTGGGTTTCCAGAGGGGAGCTCTTAGAAGCTGCTCTGGCCACTATGCCTTAGCTGCACCACCATGGATTCTAACCCTCTGGAATTATGAGCTGGAATAAATTCCTTCTCTATAAGTTGTCTGTCTGTGGCGTTTTATCACAGCACTGGAAAAGTACAGCAATACCAATGTTCAGTGTGGTAGATACTACTATAGTTTATACTTCAACTGGCAACTGGCAGTGCACAGGAAAGCCCACGCCTTCCACTGCCTTCCTACAACCCTACAGCTCTTGATCAATTGTAATGATTCTGATGTGTGCATTAGAGACGGCTGCAATGTCTACACCTAGAATTCTGCACCCCTTTCTGTTGTAATGATTATGGTGTGTACATTGTAACTTCAATGTAAGTTGCTCCAAATTATTTTTAGGTATGAGTAGAACATAAAATCATATATAATTGAATTAATGAAACAGTTAAACCAGAAATATTTTCTTTTTTTCCCAGAATTTTTTAAATAAAATATCATGATTATATAAATAATTTGTAAAATTACAGTTCAAAATATCTAAGATTCCCCTTACTATTTTTTTGATTTTTAAGATTTATTTTTATTTTATGAGTATGGATGTTTTGCCTGCATGTACGTCTTCTGTGTACCACATGTGTATAGTGCCTGCAATGACTAGAAGGGTGTCAGATATCCTGGAACTAGAGTTACAGATGGTTGTGAGCTGCCACACAGGCACTGGGAATCGAACCCAGGTCATTTGGAATAGCAGCCAGTGCTATCAACCACTGAGCTGTCTCTCCGGCCCTCACCCTGGGCTGCTTTTAAGCAGAAAATTTCAAGTGTACAACATTAGTATAAAAACTTTAGCCCAAAGAAAAGACATTTAAATTCAAAAGAAAGAAAGAAAGAAAGAAAGAAAGAAAGAAAGAAAGAAAGAAAGAAAGAAAGAAAGGAGAAAGGAAGGAAGGAAGGAAGGAAGGAAGGAAGGAAGGAAGGAAGGAAGGAAGATAGATGACATTTTCCTTGGTAAGCTAGATTAGCCACGATGGCTTCATCACAGTTCACTTAAGAGAGAACATTACGTTAAACTAAAACTCTTTATTCAGAAATGTAACCAGACCCATGTAGAATAGAGACCCATTATTAGAGAATAAGGATCAGGATTGCTAGGTTTTGGTTAGTTAGTTGGAATTCTGTAAGGCTTGCTTTTATTGCTGTGTTTGTGGAATGCTGCATTTGTGGCAATGCCTGCGGAGGCCAGAAGGCAGCAATGAACCCTCTGGACCTGAAATTACAGGCGGTTGTGAGCTGCCCAATATGGATGCTAAGAACCAAACTAGGGTTCTAGCAAGTCATCTTAAATGCTGAGACATTTCTCCAGATCTCCATAAGTGTTTTAAACAGACTTTTATGAATACATGTCATACAGGGCTTTTTTTCTAAAGACCTTATGGTTAAGTTCTGTAAAGTAGGAGACCGTGGTCGATCTCCATGACAGAGAGCTGGACGGTCAGCCACAGGACAGCCTAGTCAAGAGGTTTTGGGGACTGGAGAGATGGCTCAGTATTTGTGGAAAACTGTGAGTATGAGAGCATACACCTGCAATCCCAACACTGGGGTGCTGGAGATATGAAGGCCCTTGGGGCTTGCTAACCAACAGAACTGGTGATCTCCATGTCCAGGGAGTGGCTTGTCTGAGAAAAAATAAAAGATGGAGAGAGGCCAAAGAATACATCTGTCATGGACTTCTGGCCCTCATGTGCACACACACGTACATGTGCATCTGTACAAACATATGAACACACACCTAACCACATACCCACTCCCCCAAAATGAGCTTACTTCTGAGTTTTTCTCTTAGAGCTACAAAAACGTATGTAGCAACGAAGCAAATATCCCGATCAGTTTTATGTAGTTCGATTCCAACCATAAAGAGACATATCCTGGAGAGGGAGAGTAGCATCAACATGGCCAGAAGATGAGGATTGAGGCCAATGTTGTGAATGGTATTCCCACCTCTCCTGAAGGGAACAGAAAATGAGCAGGAACGAGGGTGCGGTGTAGTGGCAGAACGCCTGCCGAGCGTGCACATGTCCCTGGTTTGATCCCCAGCCCTGTGAGAATTAACTGACTTGCTTCAGTTCCCTGGAGAAAGCTGGACTCTGGGTAATGGCTCACGGAACAACACAGTTATATACTAGGCCTTTGTGTGGATAAGATTTGAGAAAAGAAAGTCTGTCCACGGCCAATCAAAAGTTGACACAGAAGGAGCATTAGGGTCACTTCTGATCTGAGGCAAAGTCACTCTTTTCTAAAGCCGTTTCCCTCCCCTGAGGGCCCAGGCAGCCAGAGCACACCACAGTCTCCTTTTCTTCTGCTCTGCCTGGCCCTGAAACCGGGCCAGGGCATCTCGTAGCTCCGGTCACCTTTGTTCCTCTCAGGAACTGTGCTCAGGGGCAGCCTTCCATTTTCTGTTGAGCAGTACCACTGTGTCTTTAAGTCAGAAAAGCCCTGGAACCAACCACTGCTCGGTTGCCAGGAAATCTGCCACCAACCCCCACAGGAATCTTGAGTATAGTACCTGGATTAAAAGCCTGATTGCTTTGCAAGTATGAGAATGGTGGTTTGTCTTTTCCGAATTAAATCGGTAAACAGAAAAGAAAATAATCAGTCATTCCAAATTTAAAAAAAAAAATTTACAGCTGAAACCAGGCATTCAACGTAAAACGTAGTCTCAAAGAAACAGAACATGTCAGAAAAAGAGCTTATTATTACTGGATCATTTGAAATTCTCAACAAAAATTCCCAAACACTTGGAGGTTTCTGGAAGAGGGTCATGCATGAATTTAAATGGAAATTCATTTCTTCAAGAATCTCCCACTTCATTAGGATTGACTGAGGGGACGGAATGCTAACCACACTTTGCTCCTTTGTCCCTTTCAAAAATCAACAGCTTGTTAAGGTATCAACAAGTAGTTTGGGGCTGGCTTTCCTCGGGCCCCTCGCTCTGAGCTCTCTATGCCAGAGAGCCAAAGTTGATCTGACAGAGAAATTTCTCCTTCCTCTTGGGGTTCGTTGCCAAACTTTGCTGGCAGAGTCTTTGCCCTCAGCCGATTCCTTGTGCATTCATGCTGTATGGCTCTTTGTCCTCATACAAACATAATCTGGGGCTGAGGCAGGTCTAAAATTAAGTTGGTTTATACTTGCCTTCATATAAAACAGGCTTGGTCGCGTTTCAAATCCTGTAGGTGTGTTTTACATAACGGAATCGGCTGTCCAGATGGAGCCGGAGCCATTTATCTCCTCAATCGAGCAAGGCTTAATTGACTGTTCTGAGATGCATTTCAATCTGCACTTTCCCACCCTTCTCAGTCACCTGCTGAATAACCTACCTGGGTCCATTAATCCTGACCTGCATATAATGCAGAAAGTGCGATATCCTCTCACGTTGCAGGGCTTCACCCCTCTCTTCTCCAGAGAAAATGTCTACTGATTTCCTATGTTACTTTTCCGTAAGAGAAGTCAGTAGCTTAACATGCGAAATTTCAGTTTGATACAGTGTTTTAAATTTTCCTTTTTGTATAATTTCAGAAAGGCAAAACGAACAAGAAGTTTAAAAAAATCAATAAAGATAAAAGAACAGTTGAATAATGAGAAAAAAAAAAGTCAGGGGAGTTTCAAGAGCTTTTTTGAGTCTATATATGTAAGTAAGGACCTGGGACTTGTGCCAGATCGGTTCTTCTTCTACTAGAGACTGACTTTCAGGGCAAACTGTGATCATTCTGAAGATGAAAGAGCAAGCAGACAAAAATGCTAAGAAACCTGAGCTGGACATCACTGCTCACGCCTGTGATCCCACGATATGGGGAGCTGATGCAGAAGCATGGCGTAAGTTCAAAGGCAGCTTGGACTACAGAGCAAGTTCTGGACTGAGGAAGACCCTCTTAAAAACAGGGTAGGGGACGAAAATGTTAAGAAGGCTGAAAATTTGTATGCACGTGACCTGTTCACACCATGTACGTTTACAGACCACTATCTACAACTGGGTACTTCTGTCAGTGTGGTTAAGCTGGGAATGACAGACCAGCTTTCTTCTGTGACAGCAAGCCTAAATGCCTGTGGTATTAGATGTGGCTCAACAGACAGGGAAAGAGCTGCCCAGGCTCCGGCTACTCTGGAAGTCTGCACAGGGGCTCCACTTGGCTGTGCCGTTTGCTAGGTGGTATTCCAAACAGTGTCATGCACTTGGTATTAATTTCTCATTCAGTAGCCTTTGAATTAATGTGTGATTAATTACTACTTAAGTGTACATCCAAATTATGTCAAATAGAACACTTCTATAGTTTTAACAGCTGAAAACTTGAAAACCACTCTGTGTGATTATGTTCTACTGGTTATAAAGCAGGAAGCTGCTGTTTGCAATATACAGCTGTATGTTTGTGTCAGCAGGAAGGAGGGAAAGAAATGGTGTTATTATCGAATAAAATGGACTGTAAGAAAATGAAATGAATAATTCTAATCTGAAAGTCTAGATTTCAGCCTAGGTGTGCTCAATCATAGACTTCACACAAACGTTCCAAAGCAAGAACAAAAAACAACTCTAAAATCTGAGATACTTCTTAGCATTTTCAATAAGGAATATTTAACCTGTCTGATGAATAGCAGCAAACTAACAAATGGGTTAACCTGGATGAAATATACAAATTCATCCTAGAAAGATGCAGACTACCGAAACAGACCCAAGAAAGGAATGTGGAAGAAAAGGGAGTCCTTCCAAACTAGTTCTGTGAGGCCAGCATCACCTGCTATCAAAACCAGACTAAAATGTGTCCAGAAAAGAAAACCAATGAGGAGTATTTCTTCTGACTATACACATAAGAGTCCCCAGTAAAGCACTGCAAGCCTCTCCGAGCAAAGCATGACTGAGACTGGACACAGTGATTATTACAGTTTTGAGCCAAAGTGCCCCCCTCAAAACATGCTTCTCTTTCACTGTGGTTAAACTTATGGTAAAGGTGTGGTTCCCAGCTCCCAGCTCCCAGCTCTATGGGGAGGTAGAGGGAGCTTAGCGGGTGGGGCCTTCTTGAAGGCAGTCAGGTAAGAGGGGGTATACCCTCAAATAAGGCATAGGGACTCTGATACCCTTGTCCCTCTCACTCCTGCTCTCCCCTTCCTGCTTTCCCACCTGCTTTGCCCACCGCACTCCCAGTCACGATGGCCAGCCTTGATCGACACAGGCCCTGTGCACTTGGAGCCTCCTGCACACAGATGGAGACCTGAGAAACCATGGGCAGAAAGAGAAATCTCCTCTTGCTAAGGGGTTAGGGGTAAAAAGCTGATGAGTATGGCAATATTGATTCAAAAAATGCAAGGCTAATCTAAAAATCTAAAAATCAATCAGTGGCACAAAGTGTGGTAATCTCAATGGACCCAAATCACACAATCACCTTAGTAAGAGCAGGAAACGCATCTCACCAAGTCACACAACTACCTTAGTAAGAGCAGGAAACGCATCTCACCAAATCCAACATCACAGAAATGCTCAACAAACCAAGAAAAGAACATGATTAACTAGCTGGTAAGAGACAGCTATGAAGACCCAGTACAGCAGCATAAGTAATGGCCAAGTTGAAGTCATTTGACACGGGCTTAGTATCTCTCATCTCTTCTCAGTACTGTACTAGAAAGTTAGACAAGAAAAATAAGTAAAAGATGTCCAGCTTGCTTGAAAATAACATCATCTTGTATATAGTAAATTCTAGGATCTCTACTAAGAATCTAATAAGTCAGCTGAGCAAGATCAATATGAAAAATCTTGTTGCATTTTATAATAGTAATAAAGACATTACAAATAAAATTGGAGGGAAATTTATTTATATGGCATAAAAAAGAATAAACTACTACCATAAATGTAACGGAAGACCTATAAAGCCTGTCGTATACTGGAACGTACAAAGCACTGTTGGAAGAGATTAAAGACCAAAATAAATAGGCTTATCTAACTGTGACATCCACTGTGAGGTTGAAAATACAACATCTGGGACAAGTATTTGATTTATGATTGTGGGGTATGGTGAAGGGGTCCCAAGATGTCCCAGATACCTTCCAAACCAAGAAGTGGCACCCTTCCAGGCAGGAGCTAGAATTTTGCCAAAGTTTGGTTAGAGAAATGGTTCAGTTATTAAGAACCCATACTCTTGCAGAGGACCTGAGTTGGATTGCCAGCACCCATGTGAGGCAACTCACAACGGCCTCTAACTCTAACTACAATGCTCTGGCCTCTGCAGACACCATCCTCCCATGCACACACCCACAAACAGATACACACATACACCCTCCCA
>NW_021604635.1:1731859-1766874 GCF_004785775.1 Grammomys surdaster | reverse complement strand
ACATACACCCTCCCATGCACACACCCACAAACAGATACACACATACATACAATTTATAATCAAAATTATGGACCTGGCAAGATGGCTTAGTGCTTAAGGGCACAGGCTGCTTTTCAAGGAGATCCAGGTTCAGTAACCAGGACCCACATGGTGGCTTACAACCATCTGCAACCTCAGTTCCTGGGGATCAGACCCCCTTTCTAGCCTCTAAGAACATGCACATGATACAGACATACATGGAGGCAAAACACCCAAACACTTTTAAAATTAATTAATTTAATTAAAATTTTTGTCTTAAAAAATAGTGTCAAGGTTTTAGGTGTGGGAAGGAAGAGCAGTGAAGCTAAGAGACATTATCGCTGAGGTGGACCTCGCAGCTGAGGGGTGAGCAGGGGTTACAAAGACGCTGCAGGAGAGAAGCCAGGTGCTTTAGCTGTGCTGAAGTGAGGAGAGTATGTGTGTCATCCTTCCGTTCCAGATATTTCTTCCTTAAACAGAGCTCTGGCCTTAGCACACTGGGGAGCTTTTTGTGCCAATTGGTTGTGGCTCCTTAAGAATCGGAATTCAAAGATATAGCCACCAAAATGAGTCTCTTCTTGGAAGAGATGTTTCTGGAGAGGAAATCTGAGAATGGCTGCAAGAAAGAGCTTTCACTAAGAAGTATTTAAGAAGAAACTGAGTTTTGAAATCTGTTCAAAGGGTGGATGTGTGAGATACATACATTCATATACATATACATGCGCACCAAGTGAAAATTGATGAATATAGGTTATGTCTAAAGTATTCTAAGTCATATTTTCTTCATTTTCTGGAGGTTGCACAATCCCCACACACCTGCAGTTAAGACAGCCGTGAAATCCTAGCCCACTAACAGTGGTTCACAAGGATGCTGCAGTAATGTCCCGGTGGTGACAGGTCTGGGAGGCAGGAGCCAACTGAAATAAAAGTTCTCATCTCTGGTAAGTGGCCTGTTGAGACAGACTTCTGGAGGATTTTATTCTCCTATACACTGAGCTAGGGTGCTGAGAAGGCAAGGCCTTCACTCTCCCCAAGGTTGAACTGGATGAGACAGTGTTACCCATGAGACAAAAGGCAGACACACTTCCTTCTGGCTGGAAAATGACAGGTTCCACACAAGCTCAGAGCTCCTCTCATGACACAGGACTCAAGGCCTGTTCTGGAATCATCCAGGCCTTGGGAAAACTCCCTCCCACCCCAGGGGACCCAGGCACAAGGAAGGAATGACATATCTTAATACTCAGGCTGTTCTCTGTACCAGACTAATAAAATCCTGTCTTTCTGACAGAGATGTCTGGCTTCTTCTGCCAAGATCCATAAAATATTAGGAGGCAATCTGTGAACTCAGAGACAGAGAACATAAAAATCCCAGGTCTGTGGAATCTCAGAGTTGTTTTGATTTGCATTTCCCTGATGATTAAGGGCACTGGACATTTCTTTAAGTGTTTCTTGGCCATTAGAGATTCCTCTGTTGCAAATTCTCTGCTTAGTTCTGTACCCATGTTTCATTGTGTTTTGTGGGTTGTTGATATCTGACTTCTTGAGTTCTTTATATATTTTGGATATTAGTCCTCTGTTAAATATAGGGTTGGTAAAAATCTTTTTGCAATCTCTAGGTTGCTGTTTTGTACTAGTGACAGTGTCCTTGGCCTTACAGAAGCTTTTCAGTTTCATGAGGTCTCATTTATTATTTGTTGATCTTAGTGCCTGAGCTATGGGTGTTCTATCCAGGAAGTTGTCTCTATACCAATAAGTTCAAGGCTATCCCCCAGTTTCCCTTCTATTAGATTCAGTGTATCTGGTTTTATGTTGAGGTCTTTGCTCCACTTGGACTTGAGTTTTGTGCAGGGTGATAAATATGGATCTGTTTTCATTCTTCTACATGTAGACCTCCAGTTAGACCAGCACCGTTTGATAAAGATGCTCTCTCTTTTCCATTGTATAGTTTGGGATTCTTTGTCAAAAAATCAAGTGTCCATAGGTGTGTGAGTTTATTTCTGGGTGTTCCATTCGATGCTATTGATGAATCTGTCTGATTCTATACTGATACCGTCCAGTTTTATTGCTCTGTGGCACATCCTGAAGTCAGGGATGGGGATACCTCTTGGTTTAGTTAAAATTTCTATTGCTATGAACAGACACTATGACCAAGGCAACTCTTATAAAGGACAACATTTAATTGGGGCTGGCTTACGGGTTTAGAGGTTCAGTCCATCATCATCAAGGTGGGAACATGGCAGTGTCCAGGTAGACACAGTTCTGGAGAAGGAACTGAATGTTCTACATCTTGATTCAAAAGCAGTCAGGAGAAGACTAGCTCCCAGGCAGCTAGGAGGAGGGTCTCAAAGGCCACCCTCACAGTGACACACTTGCTCCAACAGGGCCATCCCTCTAACAGTGCCACTCCCTATGAGCCAGCATATTCAAACCACCACATTCTACTCTCTGGTTCCCATGGGCTTCTTCGAGCACAGGAGTCTATGAGGGCCAGACCTAAACACAGCTTAATGCAAAATATATTTAGTCCAACTTCAAAAGTCCCCATAGTCAGTCACAGTGTCACCAGGGTTTAAAAGTTCAAAGTTCAAATTCTCTTCTGAGATTCTCTTAGCTCTAATCACTATAAAATCAAAAAAGCAGATCACATACTTTGAACATCACAGGATATATGCGTTACCATTCCAAAATGTCACAGTGAGGAAACACTGGACCAAAGCAAGACAACCACAGCTGGGCAGGCCCCAAACTCTCCATCTCCATGTCTGACGTACAACTCCCTTCAGCTTTGATGACTGCAACACAGTTCCTTCTCCTGGTCTTGTTCCACTCCCTGTTAGCAGCTTTCTTTGGCAGGTATCCTATGGCTCTGGTTATTCCATTGTCTGGGATCCACACATGATCTTCTGGGCTTCTCCGAAGGGCTGGTGTCACTTCTCCAGCTCTACCCTCTGTAGCACTCTAGGCTCTGGTTGACTCCATGCCGCTATTGCTGCTGTTCCTGGCGATCATCCCATGATACTGGCATCTCCAATACACTGGTGTCTCCACTGCATGGGCTTCACCAATAGCCTCTTATAGGCTACCTTCATGGCACCAAGCCTCAACTTCTTTGCATGACTTCTTCAGTCCTGGGCCATTAACTGTAACTGAGGCTGCACCTTCACCAATGGCCTTCCATGGCCTCTCACAGTGCCAAGCCTCAGCTGCTCTCCATGACCCCTTTATGCCTTCAAAACCAGTACCACCTGGGTGGCTGTTGCATATTACCAAGTATAGCTGTAGCAAGAGGTACAACCTTGGCTCTCTGGAACACAGCTTCTTTGTGCTCTCAGAAAACACTTCCCAGAAGACTTCACCTCAGTGATGCTGGTCTCTTCTTAATCACCACTAATTTCTTAGCTCCAGCTAACCAGCATCAACTGTCCCAGTAGTCCCATCTATTCTGGACTCTAAAGCCAGAGCCACATGGCTGAAGTTCTCAGCTTGCTGGGGCTGGAACATGCTTCCTTAGTATCCCTTAAATTATCACCAGATTTTGTTTTCTAACTCCGTCCCTAGCTAAGCTTGGTTGTCCTAGAACTTGCTCTGTAGACTGATCTTGAACTCAGAGATCTGCATGGCTCTGTCTCCAGAATGATGGGATTAAAGGTGTGTACCACCTTACCTGGGCCTAAACTGTTCATGGCCACTATGCCTAAGATCGGCTCCCAGGTGTTGAAGTCCCTTTCTGGGTTGTAGTTCATTCTGGATACAGTCAAATTGACTACTGGGAACAGTCATCACACCTCCAGAAGTTTTTTATTGTACAGGATTGTTTTAGCTACCTGGATTTTTTTGTTTTGTTTTGTTTTGTTTTTCCATATGAAGTTCTGTAAAGAACATCCATCAGAATGGCTAAGGTAAAAAATTCAAGGGACGGCACATGCTGGTAAGGATGTGGAGCAAGGGGAACACTCCTCCATTGCTGGTGGGAGTGCAAACTTGTGCAACCACTCTGGAAATCAATTTATTATTTTAGCAGAAAATTGAGAATAGTTCTAACTCAAGACCCGGCTATACCACTCCTGGACATACACCCAAAAAGATGTTCCAACCATCCTACAAAGACACTTGCTCAACTATGGTCATAGCAGCTTTATTCATAATAGCCAGAAACTAGAAACAACCCAGATGTCCCTCAACTGAAGAACGGATAAAGAAAACGTGGTTCATTTACACAATGAAATACTACTCAACTATTAAAAACAAGGACATCATGAATTTTGCAGACAAATGGATGGAACTAGAAAATATCATCTTGAGTGAGGTAACCCAGACCCAAAAGGATAAGCATGGTGTGTACTCACTGATAAGTGAATAGTAGCCATAAAGTACAGGATAGCCATGCTACAACCCACAGACCCAAAGAAGCCAAATAACAAGGAATGCCGAGAGAGGATGCTTGACTCTTTCTCAGAGGGGGAAATAATATAGACATTGGAGGTGGAGGCAGGGGAGGGAACTGGGAGAGAGTATGGGGGGGCAGGGAGTGGGAATCAGACAAGGAGATTGGAGGAGAGAGACAAGAGAAATCGCCAGTGGGCAGGTGGGGGGCATTTCTAGGAGGTGCCAAAGACCTGGGTGGAAGGAGGCCCCAGGGAGTCTATGGGGGTGACTCTAGCTGAGACTCTTAGCAGTGGGAGATACGGTGCCTAAGTGGTCACTGCCTGTGGCCAGGTAAGACTCCTAGTGGAGGGATGGGGACAGCAAACAACCCACAAAACCTTCAACCCAGAATGTGCTCTGCCTATAAGATGTCCAAGGACAGGAATGGAGGAGAGCCGGGGGGAGTGGTCAACCAATGACTGGCTCACACTGGGACCCACCCCATGGGCAAGAACCAACCCCTGATGCTACTAATGATATACTCTGTTATACTTGCAGGCAGGAGCCTAGCAACTGTCCCCTGAGAGGCTCCACCCAGCAGCCAGATGGAGATGAAGAGACCCACAGCAAAGCATTAGATGGAGTCTGATGGGTCTTCTGGAAGGTTTGGGAAAAGAATTGGGGGACCTGAGAATGTTGGGAGCTCCACAGGAACACCAACTAACCTGGACACTTGGAATTCCCAGAGAAGGAACCACCAACCCAAGAGCATACATGGGCTGTGACTAGCCCCCACATCCACACATGTAGCTGAGGCGGGGCTTGGTCTTCATTCAGGCCCCTAACAACTGAGGTGAAGGTTGTCCCTAAAGCTGTTGGCTGCCTGTGGATCCCATTCCTCTGGCTGGGCCATCCTGTCTGGCCTCAGTGGGGGAGGGTGCACCTAGTACTACACTGACTTGATGTGCCAGGGTGTGGTAGTTCTTAGGCAGGGCTCCCCCTTCTCAGAGGAGAGGGGATGGGAGGAGGAGCTGTGGGGGCGGGGACTGTGAGGAGAGAGGGGGATGATATTGAAATGTAGAGTGAATAAATAAACAAAATAATGAAAAGAAAAAAAGTACCAGATCAGTCACTTGCTCCTGCTCAGTTCAAAATCTACCTATGAGCAGCTAGGGAGCTGGTTCGGTGGGTACGGTGTTTCCTGTCCAAGCCCGAGGGCCTGAGTTCAGAAGCCTGTAACTATGTAACACAAGTACAGTGGTATGAGCCTGTAACTCAGGCACTGGGAAGAGGGAAGGCAGAGACAGGAGGATCCCAGGAGCTTGCTGGTCAGCCATTCTAGTGGAGATGCTACACCCCAGGTTCAGTAAGAAAGATTCTAACTCAAAAATAAGGCAGCGACAAACATCAACGTCTGTCCTCCACACACTTGCACACACACACACACACACACAGACACATAGGCACACACACACACACACACACACACACACACATGATATGCACCTGTGGTGGTATTAGGAGGTGTGGCCTTGTTGGAGGAAGTGTGTCACTATGGGGGGTAGGCTTTGAGAATCTTCTCCTAGCTGCCTGGAAGACAATCTTCTGCTGTCTTTGAATGAAAGTGTAGAACTCTCAACTCCTTCTTCAGCACCCCATTGCCTGGAAACTGCCATGCTTCCTGTCATGATGATAATGGACTGAATCTCTGAACCTGTGAGCTAGCCCAATGTTGTCCCTTGTAAGGGTTGCCATGGTCATGGTGTCTCTTCACAGCAATAAAACTGTAACCAGGACAGCACCCATGTGCATACAAATACATTACATTTTACACACACACACACACACTCACAATTTAAAAGAAAACGAAATCAAATCTTCCCATGAGGCCATGGCTGTTGTGCTGAGAATGGAGGTTGTATGTAAATTTGGGAAAGATGGATGTGCGCCTATGAATGTCCCATTCTAGATCCTTCCACAGACTTATCAGAAAAACCTCACACTTATCAGTTCCTAAAAGCAAATGAAAAGCAAACAGAAAACGGGAGACTAAGGTGACCGGAAATTCTCTCTTCAGGAAACCAGTGGGACAGCAAAACAGCCAAGGCAGCATCCATGGGGCCATCTCCATAGCTGTGCCCCCTGCTGGACAGACATGTTCACTGCATATACAAATGATAGCCTCTCCTGTTACCAGCCCCAAAGAGCTAATCCAGGGCAAGTCAATTCTTGGGTAACTGTCATGCTTGTCAAGCTCCATGAGGTTCAAATTAAGTCAGTGGTCCGAGTGGCCACCCAGCTACAAATGGGAAATCCAGAGCTTAATGGAGCCGCCTGGGCTTTAACAGACTACCTCAGCAAGAATCCAGAAAGAAGCTGTGCCTGTCTGAGGACTAAAGGTACAGCTATTGCGGAAGGACGGTGGACAGTGGCGAGCTGGTTTCAGCCAGGTGCAAATTTGAGCATTTACACTTAAAATCTCTGTTGCTGGCAACTTGCTAACATTGACCTAAGCTTAGCATAGCTAGGATTAAAAACTACTTGGGATAAGTAAAAAAACAAAACACTCTGGAACCCGCAAAGAAAGACCCTCTAAAGGCTAGGGGGACGTTTCAAAAGATAAACACGCTTTCTGCACAAGCCTGACGACTTGAGTTTGGATCCCTGGTACCTGGTGTAAAGCTGTATACAAGGGTGTGTGCCTGTAACCCTGACATTCCTGTAGCGAATGTCAATGTCCTGTAGGGGGAGTGGGGACAGCAGAATCTACTGAAAGCTCAAGGGCCAGCTTGCCTGGACTATGCAGCTCAGCAACAAACAAGACCCTGACTTGAATAAATCAGGAGGCAAGGGCTGATGCCCATGACTGCCCTCTGACCTCCACATGCATGTCATGGCACGAGCACACACTGAACACACATACACAAAACTCCAACTGAAGTGGACGGCAACAAACAGGCAATGTCCGTGTGAATCGGTTCTCAGGAAGCAGACAATATTCTGAACTGCTCACCTGGCTCCAGGCCAGCTTCGCAGGTTGTTTTGAATGAACTCTCTGGTAATTTTTAGTATTATTTGGGACATTTTTCGTTGCCTTTGGAAAGCTGAAGCAGTAGAATGCTGAGTGAATGAATACTTCTAGTCTAGCCACTCCTCCAGCCCGAATACAGTGATCTCATCTGAATACTTCCAGTTAATTAACGATCATGGAAGGGAATTTTTTTTTTTTTTTTTTTTTTGGAAAGAGAATCTGACAGTAAGTGCTATCTCTGAGAAAGAAGCTAGGATTCTGCTTGTCAGGCAGTTGGACTCCAGTAAAACTGACAGGGGAGTAGTCTGGACCCATATATTTAGAAACAGACTTTGTCCAGAGAGTAATGGAGGGAAACATGTTTTGACAGAGCAAGAGAACAGCACAGCACACAAGAGTCTGTTACAAAGGGAGAGGTAGAAAGTTTTTCTATAAAATAAGCTGGGTGTGGGAGTCTGTAATCTCAGATACTCAGAAGGATAAAGCAGGAAGCTCACAAGTTCAAGACCAGCTTGGACTCAAGGACAATTCAAGGGTAGGTCAGACGACTGAAAGACTCAAAACAAAAGTCCAGGAGCTGGAAGGGACAGCTCAGAGGCCAAGCCTGCATTAGCAGAGGACCTGAACATAGCTCCCAGCACCCATTTCAGGCTGCTTACAACCACCTGTGTGTAAGTCCAGCTCCAGGGAAACCTATACCTCTGGACTATAGGGTGCCTCCATTCACTACATACAAACACACACACACACACACACACACACACCTACCACCACCAGATAAATCCATATACAGAATTTAAAATGATAAAAGTAAGTCTTTAAAACTAAATAATAAATAAAAAGTAAAATACTAGGGCTTGAGGTATAGTTTAGTAGTATAGTGTTTGCCTAATCTCTGAGAGGTCCTGGGTTCAATCTTTAATACCACAAAAAGAAAGACAAAAACAAAAAATCAAAATCCAGATAAAGCAAAACTATTGTCATGACCTAAGGGGATTTTCTCTGACTCTGCTGGGAAGGAGTCCTGCCTGTGGGCTCGTTCGAAGAAACAAGAGGCACTCCCTGAGCCTCTTACCCTGACGTATTTCAGGGTTCCCTTGTACATCCTGGTTCCCTAGACTCCAAGATGTTAGCCTAGGTCTGTGTTTCCCCACTGCATGTCTTAGAAACCGAGTTTCCCTGTGCTAGAATTTCCTCCCTTTGTGAGTAGATCAGACGGCCGAGGGTACTTACTCTAAAAGCTGACTACCTGATTTTGATCCCCAGAACCCACTTAGCAGTAAGAGAGAGCCAGCTCCCATAAGCTGTGCCTCTGATCTCCACACATGTTCCTGAGAAACGTGTGTGCGTGCATGAATTTTCATATAAACATGTAAACACATACATACACACAAAAAAAGTAAATAAAAATAAACTTTAAAAAATAAAATCACTTTGATTAATAAGAAAAAGAACTGAATACCCCAAGGTTAGGTAAAATGTCTATGCTTCCAGCAAAAGCAGCTCTTTTTACCTCAAGAAACCCTACTGAGATGAGACTGTGTTAGCACTATGACAGAGACGTCATGGCACAGGTTTGTGCATATGCAAATATGTGCGCATTCGCGCATGCGCATACACGCATGCGGGCATGCAGGTGCCAGAAGTGGATATGCGGTAACTTCCTCAATCATCTTTTCCATAGTTTTTGAGACAGTATCTCTCACTGACCTTAGAACTTAGAAATCTGACTACGCTGGCTGGCCAGTAAGCGTAGAGCCTCAGGTCTCAGGTCCCTAGCACTGGGTTAATGTATCCATGCTGCCTCATCCAGCTTTCCCGTGGCTGCTGGAAATCGAATCCCAGTCCTCATACCTGCTTGGTGAGGACTTTGCCAACTGACTAGGGCCCCAGCTCACTTTCTTCAATTAAGAAATTATTCACTAAGAAATACTTTAATTTTTCCATAATACTTTGCCTAAAAACAGGGAATACTACTTTGCAAAAAGAATAAAGGAAATAACCATTTATTGACAAATATCACTTGGAAACAACATGAAATAGGCCACAGCAAGTTAGGGAAAGGTTATTAACATCAGAAAAACAAAAGACCCAGAAAACCTCAAGGTAAAAGAAACTGAGGAGAAAGTGTCCATATGAAAGCAGAAAATAGCGTTCAGAGAATTGTTATAAATTATAAAGTACTTTAAAGACTAAGTACTTAAGGACAGATGAAGAAGCATCTATAGTAATCACCAGCATCTGAATATAAGCTGCACCAGTCCCTTTGGTATGCTATAAAGTATGCAATTTTAATTATGTGATTTTCCTGGCTAATTTCTGCTTCAAAAACAGTAAGTACTCCTGCTTACAAAGCGGCAAAGACAAGAAGTTTTCTCAACCTCTCCTAGGCACGTTGTCATCAAAATTTAAATTACCGGAAACATGCCCTTTACTTAAATTACAACTAGTCCTGGGGTGTAGCTCCTGAGAGCCTACTATGCGCCAAGCACTGTTGGCAGATATTGAACAACAGTTGCATCTAGAAAGCACTTTTTCCTGCCCGGGGTCCTCACAAGTGACATTTTCAAACAAACTGCATTTGTTTGAAATTATTAGCAATAACTGCACGTGTTGAAGACATCTATTATTATAAAGTGCTCCTACTCAGGAAAGTCTCTTAAAGGACTTCAAGACATACTCTGTTGTATTTGCATATAGGATACATTTTGTATCAGTTATGCATGAGAGTCAATCAACAAGAGTAAATATAGACAGATTGTCTAACAAAACACAGCAACAATTGTGGGGGACGGGGATGGAACGCTTCTCGGAGATGTCCACAAATAATTAATTCCTTTAGCACATTAAAGACAGTCTCTTAATATCACAGCCTCTTTTGAGGGGATACTCATTACTTCCTGACCATCTGTCATTTCCTCCCCAAAAACATAATTAAGGTTTTACCCAATCACACATTCGATGCAAATATAAATGGTTAAAGCGGTATAAAGAAGTGAGCATCATCACATTTTGTTTAAAATTATGAAATTCAGATTAGTCTTTTGGGTTCTAATAAAACACTTATTTTCTTAATCTTTTCTTGATAAATCATTAAATTATAAGCTTAAAAAATTAAAAACCACACACACAAAAAGAATACTTACAGGTAGTAGAGTTTTCTTGCAGGGGTGTGTTCCCTTTTCCGATAATCTACCCCAGAATCCAGCTGGACCGTATTGCAATATTCCTATAATGCAGACACACACACACAAAAAATCTTTTAAAACCAGAAAGAGATTTGACCTAAGGATCCCTTCCATGAGATGGTACTCATACCCAACACTGCTTGAATGACCAAGTTACCAGAGACTAGAAAGCCCAGGGCCAATACCAAGCAAATATCACATAAACAGTCTTAAAAAAAAAAAAACAATAAAAATAAGAATGATTAAATGGCCCCTAATGATATTCTGCTATACTCATAATCAGGGATTTAGTCAGCCATCATCAGAGAAGTTTCCTCCTGCAGCAGATGGGAACAAATACAGAGACCCTCAGCCAGATCCACACATACACACACACATACACACACACACACACACACACACACACACACGGGTCAGGGGAGAGAGACCGTAGAATACTCAGCCCTAAATTTGATGTCTACATCAAATCCTTCCCCTAAGAGCTCAGAGAAGAAGAGCAACAGAAGAGGAGACAGAAAGAGTAAGAGCAAAGGAGACGGAGGACACCAGCAGAACAAGGTCCTCTAAATCAACTGAGCAAAGTGCGTATGAACTCACAGACTGAGGCAGCAAGCACAGGGCCTGCACAGGTCTGCACCAGGTCCTCTGCGTGTACACTGTGGCTTTCAGCTTAGTGTTTTTATGGGACACCTGAGTGTGTGACTGTGTAGGTCTCTGATCGTGTGTCTGCTCTTGGGGCTCTTTTCTTTCTGTTGGTTTGCCTTATCCAACTTTGATGTGATAGTTTTACCTTATTATACTTTATTTTGTTGTTAGAAACATAAAATTTTAAAAAATGCTTTGGAAAAATGATCCTGACAAGTGAAAAACAAACAAAAGATCCCTAAGGAATGTGTGCGTGTGTGTGTGTGTATGTATGTATGTATATGTATGTGTGGGTGGGTATGTGTGGGTGTGTGCTCGTGCTCGAGCACATGGGCACGCACGCACCACACACACTAGCATGTGTGTGTGCAGGGTTCCTGAGATATTTCAATAAAATAATGCAATGAACTTAGAAAACAATTTAACTCATGTAAAATTCATAAAATTGAAGTTGCAATATTAAATACTGCCAAGTCCAGCTTGTCCATGCAAGGGCTAGCGTGACAAGGTTCCTGCCATGGGACACAGCCAGCAGGGTGTGGGCCTCCACAGTGTCAGTGGTTGCTGTGAGCATAAGGCTTGTTTGTATAAATATTTATATATTTTTTACTTTATGTCCCCTTCAGGAAATATTCTCCCTGCCAAGGCTAATGACTCCATGATAGTTAGAAGCAGCCTGAGTCCAGAAAACAAGGGTGTCTATGTCTCAGCAAAACAGTAAATGCTGAGATCTTCAGGACAGCCCTTAGGCAGTGGGAAAAAAATCTTTGAAAACATTAGTTCAAAAATATATAATTTAGCCGGGCGTTGGTGGCGCACGCCTTTAATCCCAGCACTTGGGAGGCAGAGACAGGCGGATTTCTGAGTTCGAGGCCAGCCTGGTCTACAGAGTGAGTTCCAGGACAGCCAGGGCTACACAGAGAAACCCTGTCTCGAAAAACCAAAAAAAAATAAAAAAATAAAAAAATAAAATATATATATATAATTTATCAACTATGCAAAATATAAGGATACAATATGAATTGTATGAGGGGCTTCATGAACCTGAAACAGAGGCACCTGCACTATGAGCAAGCTTGCCAGAAAGATACAAAAGCAGGCAGATTCCTGAGTTCAAGGTCAGCCTGGAACGGAGCTAGTTTGGGCCTCGATGTGGTAGAAATGGTAATGTCAGCACAGGATCCCACCCAGCTAGCTCACTGTCTTTGCTTACAAAGGTAGATCTCTGAATTCTTTTGTAATATTTAAAAAAAAATGTGGCTATCTCTAAGAATCAAGAGTCTGGGTAATGGAATGCTGATTCATGAGATAATCAAAAGGAAGCTTGGGGTAATGACTGAATTGATATGTAAATAAAAGACTGGACTTTTGATCTGCAAGAGATGAGCTATCCAGAGTTATCAGAATTGCAAGAGAGAGCAGTCTGGAAACCTGTCTCCACAGAAAACAGCCTGTTAGCTTGTACTGCACAATTTGACCTTGATCTTGAGTTTCTATCACTGCTCTCAAACACTCCTCTCAGGAACCCTCTCCAAGTCAAGGCTGGTCCTTGGCAGGTAGCACCTCCTTCACAAAATATATACAATGCCAATAAAATAGCAATTTAAAAGTAAGTTTTGTATTATGTTTTCTGAAGCTTTGCCAAATCTATGCTGTCAGTAAATTTCCCCAAGTACCTACATTTGGGATTCTTAGAATAGCCAATTTCTATTACTCTGGAAAAGGAAGATGGGAGCTACCAGAAAGAATACTTCAGCACAGAGGTGGAGGAAAAGCAATCTGAGAGACAGCTGTGCTGACATTTAACACCAAATGGCCATTCTCAAGTGATACTTTCTCCAGACCTACGTTCACCCTAACTATTTGCCACTCCCTCATCCCTCCTTCCAGCCATCAGGTCTTCAGTGTTCCCTTCTGTTCTAGAGGCCTCCTTCTACCTGGATCATCCTGTGTCATTAGTCCTTTCTTCACCCAAATAATCTTTCCTTCCGTCCTCTCTGTGGAAGACTCCCCAGAGAGGGGAGACCCTCACTCAAGTCTTGGGACGCAACCGCCCAAAAACCACGAGAGAGAACGGACTTGATGCAACTGCAAGAGGTTTATTCGGGCAGGTTCAGCGCTGAGGCAGAGACTCGTGTCCCATGCAAGGTCAGAGGAGTGACGACCCCCAGGCTCGAGAGCAAGGGATATTTAAAGGACAAAACCACACACCAGAGGGGTAAAGGGGGAAGCCAAGGAGGAACAGAGGAAAATCCCAACCCATATCATAAAAATAGTAGAAAGTTCTCAACTCATTATTTAGCTAGTCACAAACCAGGTGGGGAGTGGGAAACATCCTGTACACATTCTATTCAGGAATGTGACCTTATCCTGACCATTGTAAGCAGCCATTTCCCGGAGTAACTCAGCCAACCTGTATCTTCAGTTCTGCTATCCTTTGTGGTGAGCCAGTTCCCCGAACGACCTAGCTGACCTGCCTTCTGGCTAGTTTCTTCTTTTTGTGGCCAGCTAGTTCCTGAAACCTGTGAGCTTGTTGACCTACAGCCCTAATTCAGACATGGGGTCTCAAACTACCCTACGAATTTTTACATCTTTACATTTGGATATGTACATGTAAACAACACGCTCGCACGTGCACGCACACACACACACCACTCTAAATATCTTTTTGCAAAAACTCATGAACTTTGCAACACCTACCTGGATCAATTAGGGTTTTGTGGGATGGAGGGAACATGTGTACATACATACATACATACATACACACATGTTCACTGAGCAGTAGAGTAATCTAGAGTGTTCAGGACATGTCAAGAAATATTTATAGGATATCCTTTTAGATTGTATTAAACACAAAAACTAAATTTTAAAAAACTTGATGAGGAAAAGTATCTTTATGACTCTATTATATTTTATTAATAAAAATTCCATTTTTCAAATCTCTTAGGCCAAAATACTGAGAACAGTTAACCAGTAAGAATATGTCAATCAATAAGAAACAGGGTCTGTGATCTGTCCCTTGAACTTTTACTTGAGGAAAGTGGAAATGCTGGGCACAGAAGGCCATGCTGTCATCCCAGGTGCTGAGCACAGAAGGCCACACTGTCATCCCAGGTTCTGGGCACAGTGGCCCATGCTGTCATCCCAGGTTCTGGGCACAGTGGGGCACGATGTCATCCCAGGTTCTGGGCACAGCGGGGCACTCTGTCATCCCAGGCAGCACTCAGGAGGCTGAGGCATGAGGACTGTTGTGCATTTAGGAACAGCCTAGCTATAGTGCCACAGTAGGTAACGCTGCATAGACAGACCCTGCAAACAAACTCCAAAACACTGGGACTGGTGACTTAGGGAGAGCCTATTTCAAAACACAAAATACAAACAAGACCAAGGGACAGCTCTGTGATACAAGGCTTGCCTAGATGCAGAGGGCCATCTACTCAGTCTCTAGTACCTGGGAAAAAAGGAGAAAAAACTGGAAATAATGATAGGTACCAAACTGACATGGCACCCGCAGCACCTTCTTAGCTGGTAGTTGGTATATTTCCTCAGGTACTCCTACATGCCAGGTAAGTGTCCAACTGCCCAGAGGCTACCATGCTACAAGAAAACCTAAGCTCTCCATGCAAAGATCCTGAAGGCATGTGACCAGTTCCCAGCTATTCCAGCCTCGGCCATTCACCATGGTGCTGAGGAAGCTGGACGAGCAGCTGAGCTCACAAGAACTAAAGGCTGTAAGAAGTAACTGTTCTTAAGCCTGTACGTGTGTGTTACAGACATGGGCTGTCCACCAATGAATCACGAGAACATACAGCCTGGGCACACCTGGGAGGTAGCATCCTTCTTCCTCCCGAGATGCACTGCTGTATATAGGCACAGGGCTCCTTCTCAATGGCCCAAGGCAGTCCACCCATAGTGGCAACAAGAGCCCATTCTCAGGGTGACCAGTGAGCCAGAGGGACTTGACTGAGGCATATTCAGGACATATCAGTATAGTCTAGGCAATCTTTTGACTTAAAAGCAGAGATCCAGAAAACTAGACTAGAGGATAGGTACATGGGCGGTATTAGGATTATGCAGCTGCCGCTGTAACTTTATTTTGCATAAAATAAGCTCCATGCAGCTGGACCTCTGAAGGAATCAGACAGCTGAGCCTTGGCAGCACACGTTCCAAGAATGGCCCCTGAACCTAACAAAATTATGGCTTCCTAACTGCCTTCACAGTCACCCAGGGCTTATCATTTAAATCCATTCCACGCCTCACTCTCAGAACTGCCTGTAACCTATCACAGCAGAAAGGAGTGCAGCAGCGCGCAAGCGCAAGCGTAGCAGCGCGCAAGCGCACCGTCCCATTCTCGCCGGGCTTCATAGGACCTGTTAAAAACAAAATAAAAGCCCTGCTCATCCATCGGTCCCTTCCTCCATCTCTCTTCCTTTCTACTTTGAATACTGTGGAAAACCCGAGGAAAGAGATTTATCCTCCCCTTTGTCCCTCCTGTGATAGCAAGGGCTCAGCCACCAGCATGATTAAAGAGCCGGTCCTCCTCTGCTTCTCTGAGGAAGCCATCCTGGACAATGAGCAGGGCAGCCATTCATCTGTTCCCTCGGCTGCAGACAGCATACCACAGGGAACCTGTCCGTTCAGGGCCATAAATTTGCCAGGTTCTGTATCTCTTCTCGACTACAATTTATCTTATCTGACCCAATAATCGTAATTTAGCCATCATTTCTTCTCCTTTTCTCTTTTTCTTTCTTTCCTTATTTTTTTTTTTCTGTATTAAAAATAAGGCTAATGGAAGTTTTACAAGCTTCAGTCTCTTTCTGGGTAGCTAACTTCTCAAACATGAGTGATTAAGCCGCAGCAAATGATTGCGTTTGTACTTTCAGTAATCACCACCAAGGAACACCTAATCAGCAGCTAAGAGCTGTAACCAAAGCCCGAGGATATGAGCTCTTAATTGTCTGCAAGAGATTAACTCTCAGTTTATATTTTTAGAGGAAAAATAAACGTCAAATCTTCAGATTGTTTGCACTTACACTAGCCTAGATTCTTCAAAGCGCTTTGCAGAAGGGTGTAAGAGCTGGAAGTTACTCTCTCCAAGTTGAGGACGAACCTAAAGGATCTACCCTCTACCGCATCCCCTAATTTCCCAGTATCTTTTCAAGCCCCGAGTCCTCTTAACAGTGCTGGTTTTCATGCATAAGCACTATCCCAATCAGCCTCCAAGTGAAATTTATTTTCAAATAGTTTGTGTATTTATGTACAAAGGACAAATACAATTAAATAATCTGAAAATGCAATTAGGAAGATCTAGGAGGAACAGGAAGGAGACTGCGTACAGCAGTGAGTGAGCACAAGTCAAAGGCCTTTGACTTTGGGAAGAAAAGTCACTGCACCTCAGCCACTAGCACTGTCCTCCGACCTCCCGTCACAGTGATAGCAACTTGCAATAAGCCCTTAGGGACCAGCGTCTCACAGAATGGCTTTCTATGGCTTCTCCTTCACTCCCAGTCGGGTGCTAAGGTCTTCTCATATGTCTGTGAGATCCTGCTCCCAGGCTCGTATGTCACTAATTTATCTGTCGCTCTGTCGTATTTTCTTTGTGAGTCTGCCAGAACAGTCATACTTCTGTGGCTCTATTTATTCGGTTTTTTGTTTATTTATTGGTTTAGTTTTTAGCTTCTTAAGACAGGGTCTCCTGTAGCCCAGGCTAACCTCTAAGTCACCATATAATGAAGATGATCATGAAGTCCTGATCCTCCTTCTTCCACCTGCAGAGTCTGGGAAAACAGGCATGGACCACAGAGGGCAGCATGGTCTACTGTCCATGGACAGCCGAGGCTCCCAGTTGCTTAGCTTTACCAATAACATAGCAACAAACATTCTTGCAAGTGATTTCTGCTGCACTGTGTCCACACTCATGTCAGACAGACCTCCAACAGGAACCGACTGGCCGCACAGTAAGAGTATGCTTAGCTCCAGTGGACATCAGCGGCTTCTTACGATGGCTGTGCTGATCCACGCTCACACCAGTGGCATGTAAACACCCCTCTTTATCTGCTGCTGCTGCTGCTGTGCTTACAATTAAACCTGTCTGTTCATTGCAGAATCTCAGTATGTAGCCTGGGATAGCCCTGAACTCACTTAGCCCACATTGGCTCAAATTGGTGATCCACCTGTCTCAGCTTCCTAAATGCTGAGATTACAGGCATGTACCACCACTGGTTTACAATTGGTGTGTGTGTGTGTATAGTGTGTCTGTATACATGTATGTGCGTGTGTGGTACACATGAGCATGCCTGTGTCTGTCAAGGCCTGAAGTTTATGTTAGTGTCTTCCTTGCCCACTCTCTATTTTCTGAGGCATGTCCTCTTGCTGAGCCTGGAGACTGCCAGTCTGTATCAGTGTCCCGAGCCAGCTTGCTCCAGGGATCGCTAGCAGCCATCACACCTATCTAGCTTTTAAAAGGCTTCTGGGGACAAACTCAGGCCATCATGTTTGCACAGCCAGCACTTTATCCACTCAGCTAACTCCACAACCCCTCACAACTGGACTTTAAACATGGAGACTGCTTCCTTGGAATCTTCTTATGTTTCATAAATATGCCATGCTGTGTTACATCACAAATGTGCACTCGCAGTTCAACAAGTACCTGCCAACTTCAATACTTATTTTGGACCTGCCTAACAAACTCGAAGGAGCTGTGGCCACAAGCTGCTTCCTAGGTGACTGGGCAGCTAATGATGGTGAGGGCATCTCACTTAGACAGTCTGGTGGATTCAGGTATTTGCCTCAGGCTACCCACCATCACTTAGACAGTCTGGTGGATTCAGGTATTTACCTCAGGCTACCCACCATTTTCTTTTCCTCCCAACCATTGGCAGAATTTCCAATTTGATAAGTTTATTTCCGCTGCCAGTTACTTAGTCATGTCATTTCTCTATCTCTCTTTTATTTTGCAACAAAGGGAATTGATTTCTCAATAAGCTGGTTCAGAACTTCTCCTCCTTTCTAAAAGTAGCACACACCCCTCAGCACTAACTCTAAATATTAATGGCCCAAATTCCCTGAAACAAAAGACATAGACTAGCCAATTGGACTAAAAAAAACGGGTCCGTTTATTTTCTGCCTCATCACACCTCACCACAGGTAGACACCACCTTAGAGTGAAAGGATGGAGCGTGGCATCCACATAGACAGAGCTAGGATGCAAGCAGGCACTGCCACACAATGCCTGGGAAGAGACTCGAGGTAAAACTAGTTGGGGGGGAGGGTGTTTAAAGGTCACTTGATCATGACTGAGGAGGAACCCCTCAAGGAGACATTACAACTCTACACATACACGCTCCAAACACTGGTGGACCCACCTTATAAAACAAGTTCTACAAGATATAAAGTCACAAGTTAACTCCACAATGGTGGGTGGCTTCTGCATGTTATAACCACCAACATACAGGTTGTTCAATCAAAAATAAATCAATCAATCAATAAATAAATAAATGGAAACATTACAGTTAGAATGACATCATAGGTCAAAAGGGCCTTATGAACATCTATACAGAATTCCAAACAAATACCACAGATCACAGCTTTTCCACTAAACTTTCTCTAAGTTAGACCATATATTAGAGCACAACGCACGTCCCAGTGAATACGGGAAGACTGAAATAATTAGCGCTGCGGAGACAGGGGTCATAGATCACATTTGGTATAAAAGTGGGGGACTGTTGGAGTGGGGGTGTAAGTAGGGAGGGGGTGAGAGAAGGGCCGAGGAGAGCACACCAGGAGGCCGACCAAAACTAGTGATGTATGAAAAGTCATAAGGAAACCGCACACTCAGTAATTTTAAAAACCGCAAAGAGTTTGAAGGCCGGTACCCTGTGTGTGTAGACAAGGGCAGTGGTAACTGCAGAGACCCACACCACGTAAAGTACTTAGAATAAGTGACTGTTGTTGGATGCTCAGCCATAAGCAGGGCCTCTAAACCACCTCCTGTAGGGACCAGGGACCATCACCAAAGGTGCAGAATGAATGTAAGGGGAGGGGAAGGGGAGGATATGGCTGTGAACAGCCGTAAAAGCTCTACATAGGACTGGGCTCACTAACATGTCGCAGGCAGGGAGGAGCTCAGGAGAGCCCACCCCTCTCTGAGGGTTTATACATAGTTCATGGTGGTAGGGTGGGGGGGGGAGGTATGAGGAGGAGAAACGACATTTACTTCAGTGGTGTAGCCAGGGGGAAGCTGCCCCGTGCTTCTCTGCATAGCTTCTATGTTTCATGTAAGCAACTGTAGTGAAATCCAGTGAGGTAGCAAATAAATTAAAATTAAAAATTAAAAATCGGGGGACACGAAAGTAGAAGAGAACTCGCTGGAAGGAGAGAAGGGGCAACGGGAGCTGGGGGGGGAGAAGCAGTGCGAGATATGATCAAAACACAGTACATGCAGTGCGATAATGTCTTGATGAAGCCCATTATAAATAATTAATATGTATTAATTCAAAAGGGGAGCAAAGAAATGGTGGGGGAGCCCAGGACGAGCACTGAGCAATACAGCCCAAGAGAGGAACCACACGTTACAAATGTCAGGGCCGCAGACACGGAGCTGCCTTAGCTGGGCGTATCTCCGATCATAACCAGTGTGCCCAGGATGCTGGGCAGGGAGCTATGGAGTTTACTGTTTGCCGCGCTTTGGTGGCTTTGGTCCAGTCTTTTCTTCTCCTTTGCCCATTCCTCCCTCTTGGATTGGGGATGTTTGCTATGTCCCACTACAGGAGTATAGAACTTGTAGTTTTGATTTTATAAGGACTGCCTTGAGTCTCAGAAAAGATTTTAAACTCTTGAAAAGTGTCAGGTCTGTTAAGACTATGGGACTTTTGAAGCTGGCTTGAAGTCATTTTGCACTGAGAGAGAGCTCGGACCCTTTGGGGTTTCAAGTGTGGGTGCTATGATCTGAATGTGCAGTCTCTCCTGGCTCATGCTTTGAGTCCTCGGTACCCAGCTTGTGGCAGGTGTGAAGGCTGTGGAGAAAGTGTGGTCACTAGGAACGGGCTTTAGAAAGTTGTACCTGATCCGGGTTCAAGCCTTGTCCTGTGTCCTGGTCCATCATCAGGACTTTCTGCCAATGTGAACTGAAGCCTCTCTGAAATCTCGATCACCAGATAAAAATCAAAATAAACCTGCCCTCCCTTAAGGTGCTCCTGTCACCGTAACTGCCTTCGAGGTCCTCTTGTTTACACTTGGATGAACAACAACAACAAAAACCAATATCATTCTTCTACGTGGCAACAAAAGTCAGAAAGCATCTGGGCTGTCAAGAACGATTTGAATGGCTGAAGGAACAACACACTGATAACGGCAGAGCATCCGACGAAGGGAACTTGATAAAGCCACTAGGAGCATGTACAGAAGGAGCAGAAGATGGCCTTGGTACTGAGCTGGTCTGGTATAGAAAGGGATTTCAACAACTCACACTCCAGCAGCCTCACTTATAGAGCTGGGTTGTGAGCACAACTGAGGTGTCCAAGCGTTCACTCTTCTCCTGAAGCAATGAAGTTTTACATATGTTGAAAAATACATTCAAGGTAGCCAAGCCTCCATTCTTTCCAAAAGGGCAAAGCATCAGAGGCTGGTGGGATAGCTGACCAGACTCCACACAGCACTGAAGGAGTGTCTCTGTGGTCAGAACTCTGAAGAACACTTCAGACACCACCACTGCCACCATCCACAGAAGAGAGGCACCAGCTTGGAGGGACTCTGTTGTCAACCAGGTCTTATTTGGAATGCCAACGATTTACTTTCTGTCTTCTAATCTAGATAAACCGATGTCCTTTGTAACACTTAGGGGGCTAGAGAGAAGGCTCAGCTGTTAAGTGCACTGCTTGCTCTCTTGTAGAGGCCCCAGATTTGGTTGCCAGCACCTACATGGAAGCTCACAACCTTTATCTAGTTCCAGGGGAACTGACACCCTCTTCTGGCCTCTGAGGTAACTGTATGTACATGGTGCACTTTAAATCCATGCAGGCAAAACAGCATACACACACACACACACATACAAAATACATAAATATAATAAATATAACATAATAAAAATAAATTAAATTAAATATTTGGACTCATAAAATACAGTATTTATCATATTTAAAATATCAGTAAAAACTGTAGAAAACCTAAACCAGCTATATAAAACCTTGAATGTCATTTAAGACCATTTCAGTTCCCTGGGCCAACTTGGTGATCCAGTCAGAAGTGACAAAATCTTGTCCATATGTTGCTATAATCATACAGTGGCAATTGATTGATTGGTTGATTGGTTGACTGATTGATGATGTCAGTAATTTGGGTGAATGCAAAGTCATATATCAATGCTATTTTCTTTTTGCCCATATGTTTTGTTTTTCTTTGTAAAGTTAGCTTAGAAAGTAGCAGGTTTCAAAATGGGATTTTCATACATATTTCATTTTGGTTGATTCTTCCCTCGTTAAGAGTTTAATCCCCGCCGGGCGGTGGTGGCGCACGCCTTTAATCCCAGCACTTGGGAGGCAGAGGCAGGCCGATTTCTGAGTTTGAGAGTTTGAGGCCAACCTGGTCTACCGAGTGAGTTCCAGGACAGCCAGGGCTACACAGAGAAACCCTGTCTCGAAAAACAAAACAAAACAAAATAAAACAAAACGAAACAAAACAAACAAAAAAAAGAGTTTAATCCCCAATGTGAAGTTATCAGAAGATGGGAAATTAATCCCACTAGTATCTAGAGATGGAGCTTCTGGAAGACGATTGGGACCCGTGCATGTCACCAGGGCTGAGCTCCCATGACTGAATACCGACATCAGAAGACACATATGTACAGCATGCACATGTACACAGCATGTATCAAGTATGCAGGCTGGCACCGGTCTCTTGCTATGTAATACCCGCACTGTCTCAGAATCTACCAGCCAAAAGACACTCACCAAATGCTGCCCATAGACCTAGGTCCAGAACCAAGAAACCAAGCAAAACTGCCATTTGAAGACCTTTCCACCTGAGTATCCATCCCATGTGCAGTCACCAAAGGTAGATGCTGATGTGGAAGTCAGGAAGTGCATGCTGATAAGAGCCTGATATGGATGTCTCCTCAGAGGTCTTCAAGAGTCTGACATATTCAGAGGCAGATGCTCACAACTAGCCATTGAACTGATCATGAGGTTCTCAATGGAGGAGTTAGAGTGAGGACTGAAGGAGCTGAAAGGGTTTGTGGCACCATGAGGAGAGCAACAATACCAACCAACCACAGCTCCCAGGGTCTAAACCACCAGCCTGGGAGCACTTAGGGAGGGATCCAGGGCTTCAGCTGAATACGTAAGAGTGGAGGGCCCTGCCGGGCACAGGTGGAAGGAGAGATCCTTGACCTCATGAAGCCTGGACGCCCCAGGGGGTGGGAATTTTGAGGGTGGGAAAGTGGGAGTCGGGAGGTAGGTGGGGGTTACATCCACAGAGAAGAAGGAGGAGGGGTAAGGGGATAGGGGGTTCCCGGGTGGGTGGGGGATGGGGTAAGGGGACAACATATGAAATGTAAATAAAATATCTAATTTAAAAAAAAAAGAATATGAAAAAAAAGAATAAAAAAAAATCTGGAGCCAGGACTCCAGAGTTTTAAATCACCCTCAAAAAAAAAAAAAATACTCTAAGGTATTTTGTAATACCATAGACAGGAGTGGGGCTAACACACGTACCATTCAAGTTATTTTATCACAGGGGCAAAAAAGCAAAACAAAGATTTCTAAAGTTAATATGAAGAGCTGTTTCTGTTCATCAGAAAAGTGGAAACAGTTGAGGAGAAAAGGCACCCAGAGTCCATGTGTTTCTAATTGTAAGGTGTCCTGTGTCCATTTAGCACAGAAGATGGCCCACTGACACTCCAAAGCTATGGAGTTCTAACTTCTAACATCCTCACGGAGGAATCAAAATGATAACTGCAATCATTTTGTAAGGAGTTAATTTATGAACCAGCAAAATGGCTCAGCAGGTAAAGGTGCCTGACTCCAAGGCTAATGACCCGAGTTCAATTCCCAGGTCCCATGTGATGGAAAAAGAAAATGGACCCCGAAAATTGTCTCTGACTTCCACGTTTGTGCCATGGCATGCCCTCCCCAAATAAACAAATAAATCTCATTAAAATAGTTTTTTCCAGAATTGAAAGAAGTTAATTTATGACCTGGTGAGATGACTCAACAGGTAAAGGACCTACCTCAAAGCCTGAGGGCCTGAATCTAATCTCAGAGCAGCACGTGGTACAAGGACAGAACTGACTCCTCTAAGCTGTCCTCTGACGTCTACATATGCTACAGCATGCATGTGCACACACACACACTAACAAAAAATTGTTGAAATAAATTTACAACAGCCTCTTAAACACAACTCAGACTGACATACCTACAATCCCATCAATTTACAATAAAATAAAACTATATATTTAGCATATATACAGATATGTCTACACATGAATCTACACAAAAATACTTTAAACTAAGATTTCATAGTGACTCTTCCAGAGGAGGGAAGGAGACATGAGGTAGAGTGGAAAGTGGGTAAAAGAGTGAGAGGAAAGAGGTAAAAGGGGGCTTCTGTTATTTAGTAAACATGCACACGCACACCATGGTTACACTGTTAAGCCCAGGAGCGATTTCTTTACCACTAATAAAATTTTATAAGAGAAAAGATCTTCCTTCAAGCACTTTGTGTATTATGCCCTAAAAGCAATCCTCAGAAGAAGCTGACAGCTGCGTGTCTTACTGGAATCACAATCATTAGTGCTGCCAGCTCTGTCTTAGTGCACAGCTGTAGCTAACACTCCAGTCTTTACCTGCTGTTAACTTTATCCAGGACAACCAGTGTCCTCAATCCTGACGGCAAACAGAAAGGTAAAGTGACACAGGACAGGTATAAAGAGGTTCAAACATGCACCCTGAGACAATTTTTTGGAATAACTGTCCTACCAAACACAAAACTAACCTTTATTTTCTCCCACAAAAAGAAACTATACAAGATATCTTCCAGAACAGGAATCTCCCAGAGTATATGTTGCTTTGAAAAAAATCTAGATTATTCACAACCAAAAATCTACCTAAAGGATTTTTTTCTTCTATACAAATAACCAGGGTAAGAAAGAACTTGCCCACCAACATGAACAGAACACAATACCTTGCTGGCTGTATTGGAAATGTGCAAAGTTCACAACACATGATTCTTAAGAGTCATACTCAAAAATCGTGGAGTTAACTGAATCCTAATAAAATATTTAGCTTCAAAACCAGCCTCTGATTTTCTCTGTACACTTGATTAATAATAGTCTATGGTATCCAATATGGCGTTTATAAAAGTCTAAACTCCAGTTCTTCTCGTTCTTCATTTAATTTGCTCAACTTTTTCTCTGCCAGTGATCGTTAGTGCTTTTCTCTGAGGATGGAAAGAAAGAAACAAGGCAATCCCATAGTTATTCCTAGTAAAAGAAACTGAGAGCTGGGCCTGGTGGCGACGCCTGCAATCCAGCACTCAGGAAGCAGAGGCAGAAGGATTTCTGCATTCAAAGCCAGCCTGGTCCACAGAGTAGGTTCCAGGACAGCCAGGGCTACACAGAGAAACCCTGTCTTGAAAAACAAAACAAAAAACAAGAATGAGAACAAACAAAGAAAGTCACTGAGGGGTAACGTTAAGCTGTTAGCTAAAAACAAGTTTTGAGGGCTGGAGAGATGGCTCATCGGTTAAGAGCACCGACTGCTCTTCCAGAGGTCCTGAGTTCAATTCCCAGCAACCACATGGTGGCTCACATCCATCTGTAATGGGCTCTGATGCCCTCTGCTGGTGTGTCTGAAGACAGCAACAGTGTACTCACTCATACATAAAATAAATAAATGAATCTTTAAACAAACAAACAAACAAACAAGCTTTGAAACTCAAGTCACCAGCTAGAAGACCGTGGCCAGGTGAGTAAGGCAGACTCCATGTCCACACAACAAAGCTACGAATTCTACCCAAAGGTTGTAATGTATGAAGTATACAAACATAATGAACATGCACACACACACACACACACACACACACACACACACACACACACTGTGCAACATGGTCTAGTGGAAGAAACTCTCAGTAAAGAACAGAAGTCTGGATTGTAAACCTGGTTCTGCTGCTAGCTGGACAATCTTAAGGAAATGACAGCACAATTTAAAGGTGACCTATGGACGCTCTTGGTTTTTATGCCATATGGAAACTACACAGATATGTGAGATGATTGGAATGGTTGTGTGGTTTTCACACACACACACACGTGCACATGCAAGCACGCATGCACACACATACACACACACACATTACTACTTTGGGTTGTAAAGAATTTGAAAGGTTACTTTAGATATTATGAAAGAGTTTAACCAGATAACCAAAGTTTACTAACATATGTATCCTACCGAGCATTTTAGGCTAAAGGATAGAATATACGGGTCCCCATGCAGAGCATACAGATTCCCGTGCATCTTTGAAGACAATGACAAAGTTCTTTTTTAATAAAACCAAAAAAGTAAATTAAGTACTAGTTATGGTTAGTAAGAATATATTCTAATTATGCATTCAGAAGCCTTTCTACACATTCTAACTTATGGGCCAACATATAGTCTAGCTTTTGTTAATTTTATGTGCATATATAAAATGAGACAATGCTGTCTCAATAGCCTATGTATAATACAACTTAAAAACGGAAAATGAAGATACAGACCCGGTCAACAGCAAACGCACACACAAAGCATTTTGTGCCAAGCACCCCTAGTACAATTATGATTTTGACAGAGAAAAAGTAAATTCACATAGTAGGAAAACAATGTCTTAGGCTTTTGGAGCCTGGAGAACTTGGCCAAACTATTGTTCACTGTGCACAGTTTGTGTCTTCACGCTCAGATGTTGTTGAAACAGCAGACTTAAAAGGAATAATGTCAATGAATCCTACCAAGCACTATACGTGACCTCTGGGGTAATTAGCAATCATTCAAAAGCAACAAGACTAAAATGTTCTATTCTTTATTACTGTCAGCTCTTATCTTGATCAGCATTTTAATAAAGATGGTTCGTTTCTAAGACAGTTTCATGAATCAGTCATAATTACATTCTGACATGCAGTGAATAGTAAAGCAAAACTAAATATCACTTCATCAACCTTTCTAACCTTTATGCAAGTATTAACTGTAAATAATTCTTACACAGTCCTACAACAGGGGAGCTGCATATTTCTTAGCTCCGTACAGACTTTACCCCAAATGAATTTCCTGTGACCTATACCTGAAAAACACAATCAGCCGTAATTATCCAGTTTTGTGAGATGTTCAGGTGTTGCCTTTCAGAGTTCAAATCAACTTCAAGTATAAAAGGCTACTTTATTCTACAAATGGCACAATATGCAAAGTGGGTTAAGTAGCCAAAAGCATCTCAGAGCATTGTGGCTTGAAAGAAGTCTGCTCGGAATCACGACGTCACAGGAAAGCTATCCTTAAGCAGTGACACTAACAAACATTGATTCGTACATGACATACGAGGAATAGACGGCGGCGACTGAATTACACCTGAGGGCTGCTGGAAGGAGGACATTAGAGGGAATGCGGTGAGGCACTTAGGATCTGAAGGGGAGATTTTTTTTTCATGCGATGCCAAATCGCTGATGGGAACGGTTGGAAGTGTGTCAGAAACAGACTTGCAGAGGGGCACTGCTCTGTGCCCGAGCAGTGTGTCTACCTATCTCGGCTTTCCCCACACCCCTGCAAAATAGATGGGTTACTCCTGAGTTTGCGGGTGGCTAATCTATTTTTGCTGGGGATCAATTTGAAAATATGTTTGGCCATCCAAGGGAACATAAATCAACTAGCAAAATAAATGAATACTGGATTTTAGGTGAGTTGGTGGTTTCTGAGCACTCAGAATTTTCAAAATAAATGCAAGGCTTTTTCTCCAAAAGGCTCTTCCTTCCCAGGAGTGAGACGACAGTGCACAGACCATTGTGGACACACAGCCAGGATGTGACCTTGGCTCAAAATTAAAATGAAGTTTACAGTAAATATACTGAGTGATGTTTTAACCAAGCTGATCTCACTTAAAAACTTAAGTCCTGTAACTAATAACATACTTTCATTTTACATAATGTTCTTTGCAAAAATCAATCTAAAATTACTCCATGTGCGGTTTCTTATCATCTTTCTTATAAAGCAATCTTACTAGAATGTTACCGATTTGAAGAAAGAAAAATTCACCAAACCAGGAGGGACTGAAAGCACAGAAATGTGTTTGTCTTCTGTGTGATAAATTTTGTTTAATTTTTCTGGTTGGCTCTCCTGCACAGCCATCCTTTCTAGAGGTGCAAACTAAGGAGTGGAGAGAAGTTTTGGTTTAAAAGAAAAAAACAACAGATTTCCCAGGGGCAAAAAAAACAAAGTGTGATTAAGGTTTAAACAAAGGTAAAGATGGCGCCCTCAGAGGCCTGATGAGGAGGCCTGATGAGGTCCGCCATCTCATTAAGGACAACTGGAAACTCGGGATGCACTTCTGTTTCAAGAGAATCCAAAAGTCCTTGGTATAAAGCAGACGGGGGTGCGGGGGCCCTTCGGTCTTTCTGTACCACAACCATTATGTCAAAAGTATAAAACACTGCCTGTGTGCAGCCAAGCCACAGTGACTCTTCCAACATCAAAGCCTTTGCACCACCAGAGCTTTTTTTTCTTCAAAATTTATTCAAGCTAAGGGCAGAGAGACAACGATTCATACACGCTAATTATGTCTAATTATCTATTCCCTTTTCTGACCAGCTCCGGCCAGGGCTAAATGCTATCTGGATTTCTCACAACCTCCCTCTGCCCTGTCCATCCCGCCCCACAGTGGAGGCTTTGAAGAAAACAGTTGTGGCTTTTCAGAGTCTCCTCAATGTGGAGTTCAAGCAAATTAAATAATGATTCTGTTAGCTTTGACACGTTCGTGCGTTAAATATGAGGACCTCTTGGTTAATTTGGCAAATTCCTCACAACTCTTCATGGGTAGATCATAGTCACACCGCCTTCGTGGGCGCGTCTCCTCAAGTTCGCTTTTCATGATCCAAATGCAATGTTTATTGGATTAAAGTTCTTCTCTGCAGCCCTCTATGGTGGCCTGTGACAAGGAGCTTAAAAGTTCTTTTAATTGGCTTGAGTTTTAAGGGACGGGAAAGGGAGAATTCTATTTCACATTACATCACTAGCCAAGAAAATTGCCATGTGTAATTAAGCCAATTTATCTCATGATTCAAAGAAGCCACTAATTCATATTTAAGACACACTTCCTTTAGACCATTTTTGTCACCACAGAACGGATTCCTTGTAATTAAATTGAAAATAACTATTTATTCAAGGACAAAAATTCAAGTCTTAAACTATATATTTTCATGTAAGCCACAGCTGCTTGTATTTCAGTTAAAAACAAGTCTATAACTAGTATATTTTACAGAAAATCTGTATTTTCATTTTACAAGACAGGAAAAATATTTTTAAAACCATATACTCCAAATTATTTTCCTATAGGTTATTTAACACAAAGTATTCATCTGGGGAAAAAATTGGATAAGAATTACATCTTAAAATTGCTTCACAAAAGTTTTTAAATTTTAATCCTATTTATCCACTCAAAAAAACAAAACAAGAACATGATTGCCAATGAAGTTTAATTCTTCTGTCAATATATGTTTTATTAAGTAGACTTTTCTCAAGCTTATATGAAATAAGTTCATAGGTGACAACACTTTGGATAGACATCCTTAGTTTACTTGGGCCTAAGAGACACTTATTACAGAAATGCATATCAAATGATCATTTTGGGGGGTCTTTCAAACACCCTACAGGACTCTAACCATGGGAAGCCAGGGTCTCTTGAATCATACATAATACATACATGCATGCGAACATGCGAACATGCAAACATACATGAATATTACGTATTTTCAGTCTTGGAGATTGAACCCAGGCCCTGGTCAACTATTGGTCAGATATCCTCTGTCTTAGCCCTATCTGTAGCCTTCTTTCTCCTTGATTGTTTTGTTATTCATGGAGAAACAGTCTCACTTGGTCTGTATGCCAGGCTGGCTCAAAGTTCACTCTGTAACTCAGGCTGGCCTCAAACTTGGAGCAATCTTCCTTCCTCGGCCTGAGACCTGGGATGAAAGGCATGAGTCATGCTGCCCAGTAATTCTATACAGAGTGAAAGAATAACAGGCCTTGAGTGTATATTGATTGAGTAATATTCATTCAACACAATCTGTGTTGTTGTCAGTATTTAAATGGTTGTGGTGAAAGGGATAGAATGCTGACTGTGCTTTGTCAGAAGAATAGGTTTTTGTTTTTTAGGCTACTTCCAACTGGACTAATATTAGCCATGAGGGTTGGATTGGCTAGCAATTATTTCCCTTCCCATCAGGTTTTGATCAGGTTCTGGGAACAGGTGACACATCAGGGCTGTCTTTTACATTTGGGTAAAAATCCTGTTCACCCTGCTGCCTGCCACTCACAGACTGTTCTGTGTGATTTTTTTTTTTGATTTTTTGAAATGCTGTTTGTAGATTTTAAAGTTAAGAAATTCAGTATGAATCCCACTTTCTTTGTGGGGCTTTCAGTGACGGTTTAAGTGTCCTGGGCATTAGCCTATGTCTTGTTCTTCACACAGATGTGTGACTCAGAATCTGACTGTCACTGCACAATGACAATGAGCTGTCCCATTTTGAAAATCCTTTATTTCCCCTTAAAAGCTAAAATTGGGGTGATTGGTTATTGGCATGACAGCTGCAAGCTGGTGGACTACAACCTGCAAAGCATTCTACAGTGTAAGTGTCTTCCGTTAATGCCGTTTAGAGAATGACATTGGAGAACAGTGAAGTCCCAACATCAGCTCTTAGGAAATGACCATTTCTGACAAACCATTGCTCATTTGGAAGTATTTCTGTTATAATTTGATTTAGCGTGAGCTGATTTTAAATATGCAATGTATAGATACTTAGTAATTAAAGAGACTGAGTTTTGTTGTTACTAAGTTTGTACTATTTAATATGCAGGAATGACTATACATCTCCTTCATAATATTTCTGGACTGTTACATTTTCTTGATCAGAAATGTTAAAGCCGTATCCTGGTCTTTATTATTTTATTTTCTGAGAATCTTTTCAGAAGGACTCTTAGTCTGTTAATGGACATTTTGAGAATGTTCTCATGCTGTGTTCTTCAGTAGAAAACTTTAGAAAAATTGTTTATGACCTTAGGCAAACTGCTGAGGCCTTTGTCTTTTGTCCAGCCCCAGCGCGGGCGCTAGGGTTTTAGAGTTGCTAAACAAATGGCTCTTGCCCTCTGTCCTGCTACGGTTTTCACGACTGCTGAGATGGATTTGCTGCTGTGTTCCTGATGCCTTTTGGCACAGGAACTCACAGTATTGAATCATCAGAGTCAGCCTTGTGGGCAGTGTCTACCTAGCTGAAGTCCACTAGGCTATCCCCCACCATCCCAGTCAGCCTTACTGTGTGACATCACCCTTCCTTAGCACGATGGTGGTTTTACTTAGGAGTTGCCTTTTCAATACTAAAAACTGAAAGAAACAAAGGAGAACAGAAGTAGCAGAGCAGACTCCTGCATGCGTCATCAGTGAGGGCCCACACACTGTCTGGGAAAGGGCAGGGGAGACATGGTTAGGCTTTCCAGACCAGTAGTCTCTACTGTGGGGACTCAGCCCTGTAGCTACAGTGTGAGAAGACCTATAGATAACATACCAAAAAAAAGAAAAAAAAAAAAAAAACAAAAAAACATGAAGCTTTTCAATAAAGTTTTATTCACAAAAGTAGTTGGCAGGCTAGATTTGGCTACTGCCTATGTATGCTGACCTTGGTAACAGATTATTCTGTTTCTGTAAACTGCTACAGTGCAGAGGCTGAGATAGATATGTGCAATTGTAAAGAATGATCTTTGGGCTGGAGAGATGGCTCAGTGGTTAAGAGCACTGCCTGCTCTTCCACAGGTCCTGAGTTCAATTCCCAGCAACCACATGGTGGCTCACAACCACCTGTAGCGGGGAATTCGATGCCCTCTTCTGGTGTGCCTGAAGACAGTGACAATGTACTCACATACATGAAATAAATAAAACATTTTTTTAAAAAAGAAAAGAATGATCTTGTGTAGATACCAGCAAAAGTGTTAGCAATCTTATTGGTACACATACTTTAGAAAACTGACCCAACATATAAAAACCACAATGAACAAATACTACATAGTATCATCTGGCCAGTAGGGAGTTTCATCGGACTTTAATGATTGCTATATTAACCGTCTTTTTTGTATAAGAGGAAGAAATGCCTACACGGTCCTTTTTATTTGCACGCACCAAATACATCTTGCTTTTATTTGGAGGCAGGGAGGAGGAAATCTACGTTTTATACAAATGCTCAAAGCCTCCAGTAAATGGAAGAATAGTAATGATTAGTTCATAAAATATTAATGAATTTAATTACTAATCACATTTTAAATTTCCAGTCTTCATGTTTTCATCCTTTCTATACAGTCTTCCCCCGAGATCCTGCCTTTGGGGTTTTCCTAGTAACTTTTGACTCTTCCAGTCTGCAGGTAAGTACCATACTCTCCTTGGGAGAGTTCTGACCTCCGCCCCTTTCTCTGTTCGAGCTGCTCTGCTCTGCCACGCACTCCAGCGTCTCCAACTTAATTCAATTACAGAAGTGCTCACATGACATGGTAAGAATGTTATTGCCTGAAATGTTTAATCAGATTCAATTCAACCACCACCAATTATTTTACTGTAATATCTCTATTTATAAGTTATTCACTTTGACTGGTGGTATGAAATCTTAAAAGTAATTTGCTCAGAAAATTTTATAAAGACTATAATTCCTACATTACCATGTATTCAAAAGTACATATCTGTGGGTTTTTTTTTTTTTTAAATTTAACTCCCTCTGAAATGTAGCAGGGATTTGTTTGTTTGTTTGTTTGTTTACTTATTTATTTATACATACACTGGCCCATTTATTTGGGGCAGGGTCTCACAGTGTAGTCCAGGCTAGCCTTGAATATGCAATCCTACTGCCTCAACCTCTCGAGTGTCAGGATTACAGGAGTATGCCACATTTGCCATGTCGGGGGGATTAGATATGCACAGTGACCTAACTAACCAGAAACCATGTGTTCTTTTTATTATTTCACCTTATGTGCTTGGGTGTTTAGCTTGACCGTATGTGTGCAGCACCCCTGGAAGGTAGACGGCAGCACTGGATGATGGGAAGCTGGAGTTCCGGGCAGTTGTTAGCTGCCATTTGGATCCTGTGAATTAAACACCACTCAATGAAAAGAGCGGTCAGTGTTTTTCACCACTGAGCCATCTCTCCAGCCTCATCATGGTGGGACCTTTATTACGGGATCTACTTGGAAAGGACAGGTCTCACATCAACTCGGGGATCTTCTCCACTTAACCTCTTTTCTTACTAACTATAGAGTTTTCCTTTATCCTGGAGTTAATCACACAACAGAAAAATATAGTATTCTTGGTGGGGTTAGGCAAACACACAGTGAACACTAAATCTGGACTTTTCTGTTTTATGAAACCTATTTTCTACTTTACCCTTAGGTCCTTATTTCTTCAGATGTATGATTTGTGATCAGTGACTCAGAAGGCTGAGTCAGGAGGGCAATGAGTTCAAGTCCAACATGAACAAAACTGGAAATCCTTCTCACACACACTCCCTGACACACGAATCGAGTAGCATTTGAGATACTTTGTCTCGGTATGTTTCTGTGTGTACATTATTTTCATACGTTCATGACTTTAGCAAGCTCTTGCATTACGCTGTGCTCTCAATGTCTGTGATTAGTAGGACTTCTGGAAAATCATTCCCTGAATAATTACACTAGATCCTCCCTTGTGAGCGTGGTCACCGTTTACCTAACCGCGCCTCTAAACATGTGAAATAAAGTAAGAACAAAACTTTGTGCTTGTTGCTACTTTTAACTGTTTTCATATTTATACTTTTTATGTCTATGGAAAAACAGGGCTGAGCTAAGGGAAAAAAACTGTCTTTTTGTTTATAATTAAAATCCAAGGTGCTGGGAGTGAAGGCTGGGCTCAGAGGCCCTGAGTACACCACAGGGAGGAGGGAAAGGCGGAAGAACAATTTCAGCGCTCATGTCTTGAACTGCGAGGACAGTGGAGACAATTATACTGGCAATGGTAAGTGGCCTGGGGACCTCAAAGTCTACCCCTAGTGACAAATGTTCTCCAGCAAGGTCACCAACTGGGGACCAAGTCTTTAAACATCTGAGTCTATGTGGGACATTCTCACTTAAATCAGCTCATTCTGCTCCCTGGCCTCTATAGACTTGAGGTCATATTATAACAACAACACAGTTAAGCCTAAATCCATAAGTCCTCAACTCTTTCAATATCAATATTGTTTAAAAGGCACAAATCTTTTCTGAGACATATGCTATCTCTTAACTGTAATTCCCTATAAAATAAAAAATAAAATAAAATTTCATACTTTCAACATGTAGCAGCACAAAATACACACACTCCATTCCTGGAACCAAATTCTATATTGGTTACTTTTTCATTGCTGTGATAGAGAACCACGACCGCGGCAGCTTAGAGAAGAAGCTTACTTGGGCTCACATTTCCTGAGGGTTAGATCTTCAATGGCAGAAACAGCATGGCACTAGACTGGAAGAGGATGCTGAGGGCTCAGCTCTCAAACCACACGTACAAAACAGAGAGAGTGCACTGGGAATGGTACTAGGCTTTGAGGGTTCAGTGACATCATCCAACAAGGCCACACCCAAGCCTCTCCAAACAATGTCATTAACTCGAAACCGAGTACTCAAATACCTGAGACTATGGTGCCATCACATGCACACCACCACTGACAGTAAGGTGAATTATTGCTAAGGACATATAACTTAGCAAAAAACAAGCCACACAAAACTGGGAAGCATGTAAGCATTCTGAATAGCCAGAGCAAACAAATATTCTCTGAACACCAATAGATTCACCAAAGCACCTAGCCTAGAGTTTAGATGAGTCACTCACAGAGGTGCTGAAATAGACCTGGATACATACACCCTAACATTACTTAAAAACAACCCTCAAAGTGGTGCATGCCTTTAATCCCAGCACTCAGGAGGGAGAAACAGGCAGATCTCTGTGAGTTCAAGGCCAGCCTGATCTACTGAGAGAGTTCTAAGATAGCCAAGGCTACATAGAACCTTGTCTCAAAAACCAACCCTCAATAGACTAAGCTTACCTGCAAGGCATTTAGCCACTGCCAAATTAAAAAAAAAAAAAAAAGAAATCTTACCCCATTTAAAGGAAATAATAGACTCAATGCAATGAACACTGTGTCTTAGCATCTGATCTAAACTATCAGATTTGAAGGAATAAATCGACAATCAGAAATAACTGAGATGGTAGAACTTACATATGAAGACATTTAATAAGGAGGCTTCCACTTTGGGGATGTGGAGGTGTATAATTTCAAACCCTGGAAGTTACTTATAAAGCAAATATTAAAAGACTCTGAAAGCATCAACATGGAAGACAGCCCCAATACCTAATGAGCAGCAGGGATGACATTTCTCCAGAGTGCATCTTCTAATGAAAGCCAGCCAGCAGGGAAAAGCTTCTAGCCCAGGGCCAGTTCAATTTATGATTTGGTGTGTGTGTGTTTACACTGACCGATTGAGGGGGGGGGGGG
>NW_021604635.1:1728476-1731459 GCF_004785775.1 Grammomys surdaster | reverse complement strand
TGACCGATTGTGAGGGGTGGGGGGACACGTGCTCTGTGTGTGCAGGCATGTGTGGCTGTGTGTATGTGTGGTTGTGTGTGTGTGTGTGTGTGTTTACATTGACCAATTGTGAGGGGTGGGGGGACACGTGCTCTGTGTGTGCAGGTGTGTATGGCATATATACAGCTGTTACCAGACAACTTTCAGGAGTCAGTTCTCTTCTTCCACCATATGGGTTCCAAGGATTTGACCCAGATCAATGACTTTACTCACTGAGCTGTCTAGCTGGTCCTCGTCACATCATTCATATATACATATATATATATTCAACTCCCTCAAGATTGCTAGCAATGCCTCTAACAGCATCATTTGCTTAGCCCTCTGACCAAAGACATCCACGGAACTTTGTGAATATGGTCCACATCCTCACTGCCACCCAGAAGACTATAGCTGCCTTCCCCAGGGAACTGTGGCTCAGTTGTCATGGGATTGGCCAGAACGTCATCCCTGAACCTGATGCTGACATGGCTGTGGGCAAGCTCCACTCTGAACTGAACAGGAGCCGCTGGCATGGCTTTCTGTGTACCCACCCATAACATATCATGGGCGTGACCTGCATGAGGAGAGAGGGCTTGGATGGAATGATATCAAGAATGTGATGAAAGAGACACTGAGGTTCCCTGAGAGTCCCTGAGAGTCCCTGAGGACATGGCTTTCTGTTCCAGTGTCACAATGGCCCCCACTCATCAGCCTTTGACGCTGAGGCGCCAGTGTTCCCAACAACTACTATCAAGTTCATGTCCTGGTGTGACAGCGGATTTGGCTACACAGACAGTACAGCCAACTCTGTGGACCATATGATCCGAGGATCTGGATCCTGAGCCCCAGTGAGCACAGGGAAACAAGGCCTCGGTTACCTGTACACGCCCACCTGCCTCAGTCCCTCAGTACACTGATCAGCTCCCCGTCTTGACAGTTCCCATGCTGGGTCCCAAGGGGAGAGGAAGGGCTGAAGGCCCCCCAATATCATATGTCACCAAGAAAGTCTACTGTACTCCCCCAAAGAAAGAAAAGATGTTCAGTCATAGTGTGATCCTACCTCAGCCTCAGCGGGATGCTTATTGGGTTTTGTTGGTTTGCTTGTTTTCCAAGAAAAGAAGCAAGCATTGGCAAGGATGCAGAGGCGTACAACCTCCATGGTGGGAACATAGAGTAGTGGGGCCTCTGTAGAAAGCAGTACACCCATGTCTCAAATAAATTAAATATGCAATTACCACATGTGATGGTTAATTTTCATCGTGAATTGACTAATCGCCATGGAAACACATCACAAGTGTGTCTATGAAGATGTTCCCAGAAAGTCTTAACTGAGCAAGGAAGATTTACCCTGACTGTGGGCAGCACCATCCCATGGTCCAGCATTCCCTCTCTGCTCCTCGGCTGTACCTGCACTGTGGTCACGGCCTCACACTCCTGCTGCCACGCCTTCGCGGCCAGGATGAACTGTATGCTTTATAAACTGTGAGGGGAAGGGAACCCTGCCCTCCTTAACACTCTCTTGTTACAGCAAGAACAAGCGTAATTAGTATTCCATAGTTCCACTTCTAGACATAAACTCCGAAAGATATAGGTGTCCCCATTGAGCCTTTGACAATTTGACACAAAGTAGTTATCTGGGAAGAGAAACCTCAATTGAGAAAATGCTTATATCAGATTGGCCTGTGGGCAAGCTGTAAGGTGCTTGCTTAAATGTTTGATGTGGAAAGGCCACCCCTCAGTAAACAGTCCTGGGTACTAGAAGAACTCAGGATGAACCAGGCAAGAGTGGCGAGCAACGGTCCCCACGGCCTCTGCTCCAGCTCCCGCCTTGAGTTCCTGCCCTGACTTCCTTCAGCAACAGACTATGATCTGAACGTGAAAGGCAAAGAAACTCTTTTCTGCTCGTGTTTCTTTGGTCATGATGTTTGTCACAGCAATAGAAATCCTATCTAGGACGACACGTAACTTACATCTGGTGGTGACAGCGAGGTTACCAGTCACCCACAGGACCCCACTGAGTGGCAAGATAAGCCCCATGAGGAGGGATCTTGGTGACTAGAAGACATCTTAAGTGGGTTAGGAAATAAAAAACAAACAAACAAACAAAACAACAAAATGCTCAGATACATAACCACATGGATAAATCTTGAAAATACTATTTTTCCTACTTTCTTATGTGACGACTTCTTCTTCTTCTTCTTCTTCTTCTTCCTCTTCTTCTTCTCTCTCTCTCTCTCTCTCTCTCTCTTTCTCTCTCTCTCTCTCTCTCTCTCTCTCTGTGTGTGTGTGTGTGTGTGTGTGTGCAGTGCACATAATCCAGGGTTGACACTGGTAGCTGTCTTTCTCAATTGCTCTCGACTTTATATATTTATATGGGCAGGGTCTTTTCCTGGGCCAGCTTGCTCTGAGAGCCTGTCTCTGCCTCCTGCCCTTACTGGAGCCTGAGGCCCCAGCTCTGATCCTTCATGCTTGCATGCAAGTGTTTGATACATACACGCCCTCAGTCGCTGGGTGATTTCTTTAACTCAAGTGCTATCTAGAAGTGTATGTCTTCATTTGCAAACAAGAAACATCATATTGTAACGACATTGTTCACGGATGACGGTGCGGAGATGCTGTGCTCTACCTGATTTCTGTCTTTCAGATTTATTAGTGAGACTGGCTCATGGGGTTGCTTAGATCCTTCTTGCTGTTTCCCCACAGTATATAATGCCTGTGAGAAGCATCCTCTCCTAAGGGAATCTGTTCCTCTGATGATTCTGTCATTTGCCTTACACTCTTGGAGGCCGTGTCCTATATGGTGTGCTGATTTGAAATGATTGAACAGCACTTGCCAATAAAGCACTCTAGAATCATGGTGTACTAATACCACAATAAAGCACTCTAGAATCGTGGTGTACTAATACCACAATAAAGCACTCTAGAATCATGGTGTACTAATACCACAATAAAGCACTCTAGAATC
>NW_021604635.1:1716357-1728466 GCF_004785775.1 Grammomys surdaster | reverse complement strand
CTCTAGAATCATGGTGTACTAATACCACAATAAAGCACTCTAGAATCGTGGTGTACTAATACCACAAATCAGGCACGTACACACAGCCTGTGGAAGCACTGTTACTGTGACTATTTTAAATTTTATCAGATAATTCTAATAATATCTCTATCAATTTGATTGATGCCTCTGTTAGGAGGTCTTTTCACACTAATCTGAGGTCTTCCTGGCCTTTGGTGGGAGTGGTTTTTTTTTTTCACTGAAACCTGAGGACATTTTCATAATCTGTCATGAGACTTTGACTCTTATTTTAATTAGACTTTTATAGAATATATATACAACATAAAACCAGGCATGGTGGTGCACATCTTAATCCCAGCACTCTGATCTCTGAGTTCAAGGCCACACTGGTCTACAGAGTGAGTTCCAGGACAACCAGGACTACATAGAGAAACCCTATGCAGAAAAAAAGAAAGAAAAAGAAAAGATATGCATAACACAGATGTATCACCTTAACTCTGGCCTTAAGCATATCCACTGGGTTCTTCATCATGAGTATCCATTTGGAGAACCTTTCATTATAACATCACCAAACAGATACTCTGCTCTCAGTAAACATAGTATCCATTCCTCTGTGCTGGGATAGCGCAGTGCTTAAGAGCTCTATCCATTCCTCTGTGCTGGGATAGCGCAGTGCTTAAGAGCTCTATCCATTCCTCTGTGCTGGGATAGCGCAGTGGTTAAGAGCTCTTGTTCTTAACTAGAATCTGATTAGTTCCCTGCACCCACCATATGGCAACTTGCAACCATCTGCAACTCCAGTTCTAGGATGCTCATGATACACAGACATGCATGTAAGCAAGATACTCATAGACATAAAATAAATAACTATCCAGTCTTCCTTCTGCCCAACACCTGGTGCCCTCCAGCCTAGTTTTGTTCTCTGTATGCCTGCCTCTTTAGGTAACTCACATAAACAAATCTCACAATATTTGTCCTTTCAAAAAAATGTATCCTGGCTTGTTTCACTTCTCATAGTGTTTTCAAGATTCATTCATGTTATAACTATATGTCAGAATTCCAATCCTTTTTATGGATGAATACTATTTTAATATATATGTGTACTGATCCAATATATATGTATACTATTCTAACATACATGTATACAATTCCAATATATATGCACAATATTCCAATATATATAGTCTATATTTTATTTATATACATTTATACCATATTTATTGGTAAACCTATAGATTTTAATCACACAATCCTCCACCATTCCTATTATCTAATAAAAATGTTATTATGTATTAAGAAATTAGTTACATAAGTGCTTGTTATTTTTTAATACATCAAGCAATAAACTACAAGCTTCTGTGGTAAATTATAAATTTTGTTTATTAGGGAGAAACTTAAAGAAAATGTATTTATAATATTCTTTTTCCTCAATAAATTCTAATTTTCTCTTTACTGAACTAATAAGACTCCATTATTTTTATATCTTTATTTAGAGAGAGCATGTTTATGTATGTGTGTGTGCGTGTGCACATGTGTGTGTGTGTGTCTGCACACATATCATAGCACGTGTGTGGAGGTCAGAGAACCATTTCTGAGAGTCAGTTCTCTCCTCCCATCAGTACTTCTATCCCTTTAGCCAAATCGTCAGCACCACTATGCACTTTACATTGGTTTCTGCTGTACATTTCTCTCAGCTGGATCAAGATGAAAATCATATGTTATCATCTGTAAGTAAGCCAGATGTCATTCAATAAAATACGAACCCATCTTTACTTACAAAGGACTCTTCATACATCAAACTGCCCAACTTTGCTTTCTTTTACTTTGATAAAACACTGTTCAAAAGCATCTTAGGGAAGGAAAGGGTTTATTTTGCTTTCATGGAGGGAAGTCAAGGTCCTCAAGGCATGAGCCTAGAGACAGGAACTGAAGCAGAGACCAAGGTACGATGTTTACTGGCTTGCTTTCCAACCTGGTTGTTTTATACAGCCCAGGCCCCACCTGCCTAGGAATGGTGCCACCCACAGTAGGCTGGGCCTCTTATATCAATTGGCAATTAAGACAGTGCCCCACAGGCATGTCCCCCAGCCCATCCAGTGAGCTAGCTTGACTTGAACTTCCCTCATACCAGCGACTCTTTGTCTGTCAGGTTGACCCAACACTAAACAGCACAAAGATGGACAAGCTCCACCTCAGCCAGCTCTGGCTTCTTGTCAATGAACTGTGTTCTGTTATATATGAGAAATCTTTGCAATGAACTGGACATTTTAGGTATTTTCTAATGCAGGCTTTACATTGATTCTTGGACATGTCAGTTCATGGTCAATTTGAATAATATTTAAATTATTTCTCTCTAGAAAAATCAAGAGCAGAAAAAGGAAAGAAAATGAACTTTGATTGGTCAATTTAGTTGTCTGTCATTCGTATTATATATTGAATTACGATAAATTACTGGTCACAGAAGGATAAAAGGCTTAAGTTTCCTCCAGAAAAGTATATAGACAAAGTTCTGTATGCCTTCTTTTTCTATAGCTCATGTATTAGTGCCGTATAAAGATACTATTTTGGGCACGACTTTTCTTCATTTCTTGTTTGTATCTTGGTCTCTTTGTAGGGCATATTACTTGGGAGTACAGCAGAACACTGCAAGTGCACCTCTCCCCATGTGTGAAACACAAATCTAAAGGGAGACATTACTGACAGGACGGACCCTCTGAAAGCACTTTCCTCACTTCTATAAATATCTCAGAGAAATTAAGTTCCCCGGGAACCTCAAATTGGTCAGGGAAACAGATGTTTGAATTCTTCCGAGCTAGTACAGGCAGCAACAAGAATCCAGCGTTATGTCAAAGAACTTGTCTGACTGTGTGTTTGGAGTATCTGAAGCTATTTAAACTGTTCCTTCTTAGCACGAAATTTTCAAGTTTAGTTTTTGCTAAAAAAAACTTTATTCTTTTTTTGAATATGTTGATATGCATCAAGAACATTTGCATACCTAAAATTAGATAAATTACATTTGGCACATAATTGTTCGTCATTTGGCAACTATATACTTTGCTTTCTGCGTTAAGTATTTGTGTACATTTTGAATTCTCAACAAGATTATAAAGACCTGAAGATAAAAAAAAAAAACACCTACTTCGTAATTTTATTACCTACTATGACTAGTGTGGCAGTTTGCACAGAGTAGGTTTTCAAGAAATATTGGTAGGCTATAGAATTAGTGAATAATCATGCAAAAATTACTTAAAATTAACAGTAAAAAGAGGAGGCTATTTTATCCTTAATGATATTGTAATGAAGACTATTTTAAACTCTATGCAGCAATGATACACACAAATATTTAAACTATTTATGTGCCTCAACTTGACATAATTTCATGATAACTTGATGGCAATCACATTTAAATATATTAGAATATTTTTATAATAATGGTGTTCTAGAATAGCAACTTTAATAGCTAAGAAAACATGTTAATAATGGCCATTAGCCTGAAGGAAACAAAGAACACAAAACACTTTTTTTTTCAGAAATAAATATATAAGTTTAAGCATTCTGCTATAATATTTATGAACAAACCTTAAATTAAGATTTATAAAATGTAAACTATCAAATGTTTCAGCTAGGGGACAATTTGGACTACATTTTATAATTTTTCCCATGTACACAAGGGGCATTACTATTTAACAAGATATCTGCTATTGTCTCTGACTACTACTGTCTAAAATAGAAAGATGAACTCTGCTTGATGCAAGACCAAAGTCTTTCTACGAATGAGTCGGGGTCACCTGCTGGTGTCAGTCAGTGGATGAACAAAGGTTTCCTCTTACCTTCAGGACAGCTATAAATGGCACAAAGTTAGCCCTCTGGAGTCCGTTTTTATAGAGATCTGAAACAAACAAATGCATGAGCTTTTTACTTCGCGTCAGTCACAGGGGTGCTTTACCTGAGCCTGGCTAATGGAGCTTTCTACTGACTAAGTGAGTGCAATAAAAAAAAATCACAAAGTTATTTCTATTCATACAGTACAAGACTCACCACATTTTTAATAGAAGAAAAAGAATACCAGCTATGGAAAAACGACCAGCAGGAGGAAGATGCCACGGAGAATGAAAAGACATGCCTTCAGAATCCCAACCAATCACCCAGCGTAGGAAGATGACCTATAGAGAGGCACAGTGGCACATGCCTTTAGTCCCAGGCAAAGACAGAGAGACAGGCAGATCACGGAGCTAAAGTTACCCTGGTTCTACACAGAGAAAACCTGTCTCAAAAGTTCAAAAGCAAGGGGCTGGAGAAACAGCTTAGTGGTTAAGAGCACTGACTGCTCTTCCAGAGGTCCTGAGTTCAATTCCCAGCAGCCACATGGTGCCTCACAACTGTGATGGGATCTGATGCCCTCTTCTGGTGTGTCTGAGGACAGCAGCGGTGTACTTATACACATAAAATAAAAATAAATCTTAAACATCTAAAAGCACTTGGCCCTTGAACATAGAGGACTCCATCAGGAAAGGCTTCATTGTCTTTTCTTGTCCTATAAGTTCCTAGTGATTAATTAAAAGTCATGTAAAATTAACCATTTAAAAACCACATCATTAGGCAAAAACTACTGAGTTTGTACCAAGGTGACATATTTGATCGAAAGGTAAAGAAAGGCCCATGAATTGTCTTAATACTTTTTTTTTTTTTTGGTTTTTTGAGACAGGGTTTCTCTGTATGGTCCTGGCTGTCCTGGAGCTCACTCTGTAGGTCAGGCAGTCCTCGAACTCAGAAATCCGCCTGTCTCTGCCTCCCAAGTGCTGGGATTAAAGGCATGTGCCACCACCGCCCAGCGTGAATTGTCTTAAAAGCCCAAATGCTCTTCTTAATAACCTAAGACATCAGGTAATTATATCACAGGCAATATTTTCTCACTTAGATACTTTGCATCATATGTATGTGTCGCTATGAATGTATGCTTATACAAAACAGAGATACATAAAAACACTTATTATCAAAAGCAAACAAAAAGAAAATGGCAGCACACTTTTAGGATTTTATACTTGTCTTTTAAAGGAAGAAGACTCTTGCCAAACAGTGTGACACACATTTGTAACTGCAGTACTCAGGAGGCACAGATATGTAACTGCAGTACTCAGCACATATATGTAACTGTGGTCCTGAGGATGGCACACATATGTAACTTCACTCAGGAGGCAAATGCTCAGAAGGTTCCAGTTGAGGCCAGCCTGAGCTATAGAGAATTGCTTTGTCTTAAAAAATCAGAACAGGGGCTCACAGCCACTTGTAACTCTGACTCCAAAGCAGCCTACGACATATTCTGGCCTCTGTGGGTCCACATATACATGTACACACATGCACACACCACACACACGCACACACACACTAAAATAAGTCTTTAAAAGAGAAAGAGGGAGCTGTAGAGACAGCTCGGTTCCTAAGAGCACTTTCTGCTTTTACAGAGGATCAGATTTCCGTTCCCAGCAACAACGTCAGGCAGCTCACAACTGCCCGTACCCTCAAGTCCAAGAGATCTGATGCCTGCCTTTGGTATCTACAGGCACCTTCATGCACACGCTTATACACTCATGCTGAGACACATATGTAAATTAGAACAATATTAAAGGGAGACTTCTTTGAAAACAAATGTTTAAGAGATGTCTTTGACAGCCATTCTATTAAGCCACTGGATTTTTATAAACTGTAAAAAAGGAAACAGTAAAAGAGTCTTCTCCATAGCGAAGAATACAAATTAGATTGCACTGTACATCAGCTTTTTCAAGTATGGCATTATAGGATCTTTTCTATATTTCCTTGTTTAAAGAAAAATTGAAGCCGGGCTGTGGTGGTGCATGCCTTTAATCCCAGCACTTGGGAGGCAGAGGCAGGTGGATTTCTGAGTTCGAGGACAGCCTGGTCTACAGAGTGAGTTCCAGGACAGCCAGGGCTACACAGAGAAACCCTGTCTCGAAAAACCAGAAAAAAAAGAAAAAAAAAGAAAAAGAAAAATTGATAACCGAGATAGATTTCAACTGTCTTATTTTTATGAAATAAAATGGTCATTAGAAAACATTTACTCTTCTTAGAACTACTAATCATGGCATTATTATAGTGAAGGGAGGGCTTGCATATGCTCTGTGGTGTTTAAGGAGAGGCTTTGTTTCACTTACACCTAGCATTTTGATTTAGGAACATTACAAAGGTTAGATGAGGCTGACTAGGTTGCGAGGATGTTCAGTTCAACATGACATCTCTTCTACACCAAAGCCCATACCTCTGCTGAGTAACACGGATAAAGTGCAGGACATGGGTTTAAAACTCAGTATTCCACAGTTTTCACCACCTGCAAAAGCTGCTGGTGAAGGTGCATAAAAATACGGGGGGTTGAAGGGGGGCTGTCTCAGTGGTAAAGTGTTTCCTAGCATGCATGAGGCCCAAGGTTCAATCCCCAGACCCCGCTCACAGGAAGCAAAACAACAGATAGGAAATAAGGAAAGGAAAAGGAAGAATTTTTCAAACTCAGTCCATATTCTAGCGGCTTCATTCATAAACGAAGAAGCAAAACAAACCAACAACTTCTTAAGCGTTGTCTGTAACATCCCCAACCTGGAAGCAACCCAAATGTGCAGCCTGGGCGAGCAGAAACAAGTCCCGTGTGTCTGCATAATGAAATACCAGTCTGCAATAAAAAAGATAAACTACGTGGACAACAGGCAAACCTCAAAAAGAACCAGACCCAAAACAATATATACCGGGTAGCTCTCTTGATAAAAAACTCCAGCAAGGACAAAAGCAGCTTTGCTGTTGCCTGGGGAAGGAGGACACGGCCAGCAGTGAGTTATGACAAAACGACACAGGAAAGTGTGGGGAGAAACAGAAATATCAGCTACGTGGTTGTGGAGATAGTTTCAATGATGACTTTAACTTCCTATTTTTTAGAATGTATGAGTACTATATTTACAAGACACACACACACACACACATATGTATCTATAGTTTTTAAATGTACCATTCCTGTGACCCTCCCTGCCCCCTGGGATCATCAGTCCAAGAGGACAAAGGGAACAGAGCCGACTAGGGGTCACAGGAAGCCCTGTAAATACAGTAAGGTAATAACCTCATACCAGGACTGGGGTGAGAATATCCAGGATGGGTAAGGACAATGTCTGAAGGCTTAAGGTAAGGAAATGCCTCATTAGCATGGGGGAAGTGTCAGGAATCTCAGGTTCCAGCTAAACAGGTTCCTATCAGGAGAAAGGAAGTTGAACCGGTAATCTTAATCTAGACTGAGACATTCTGCAGGTAGCAGCATGTGGGGGTTTTATAACTCCCCAGACAAGGTCAAAGGCGGGGGATCCCAGCCATATTGTGCAGAGTTCAGAGGGCTGTCTTCACAATGGTACACTTAACTATCAGGGCAACACATTTCTATTATATATTAGAAATCCATTTAAAACCATATCCGGCATTAGTGAACATCTCTGAGCACAACAGACTGGAACAAGGCCAAGGTGTTGTTTTAAGATACTTTTGTTTTTGCTTTTTTGCTTTTTTTGGGGGGGGTGGGAGACAGGATCTATCTATACACCCCTGGTTGACTGTCCTGGAATTCACCATGCAAAACAAGTTGACCTAAACTCATGGAGATCTACCTGCCTCTGCCTGAGTGGTCCTGGAATTAAAGCCTACACCACCACATCTGTTTTATCTTTTTTTTTTTTAATGATATAGGGGGCTTCCCTGTGCAGCTGACACACAGGTGTGTCGGAATTTGAGACCAATGAAAGCAGCAGAAGTTCACTTGTTCTTGACAAAAAGATTTCCACTCATCAGCAAAGTTAAAGCAAAATGACAATGGCTGTTAAGGCTTACAGATTTAATGTCTCAAAGGGTTAAGCTGTTAAACTGTGCCTTTACAAAAACATGTGATTCAAAACACTATGCTCTGAGAGGCATTTGCTAAACAGAACCCCAAGCAGAAATCAGTTGGCTTGAAAATCTTCAGGCTTTTATGGACCATGTAATGGAAGAGGGGCTGTAATCATCAAATTGAAGAGTTTCTCTACAATTCAAATATTATGCTAATTGCAATACAATAGATCCATCTCCTGAAATGTTATTTAGCTACAAAGTTTTTCACATTTAGTTTTAACTTTCTTATAAGAAGGCTAGGCTGACTCCATGACAGGCTCCACACTGGCAGTTCAGGAGACTAGGCCTATATCTCTGTTTCCAAGAACTGGGCAAGTCCAGGCAAATCCAGGCCTCAGAAGCTGCCCCACCACCTCAACTGAGGCAAGGACAATGGGTCAAAAGCAGTTTCCAGACTTCCCCAGCAACAGTTTCCAGCCTCCTGCCACTCCCTATCCCCCCCCCTCCCGAACAATGGTTCTGGAATGTCTGTAGAGATAGAGCCAAGGTTAAGATATAGGTCACCTACCCCTCCAAGAATTCCCCTAAAGTGCTTTCAATCAGGCCTGCAAGCTCACGCTGAGGTCTCTCTGTCTTTGTAGATGTTGGACCCAGCAGGCCGGACTTTTGCAGAGTAAAGCACTCTTGTGTTCACATACTGTTTGAGTCTGGGGTATCACTCTTCAGTGAACCATGGACCCTCACACTTAGAGGCAAAGGTTTCTATTACATTTATGTCAACAATTGCTGTTGTTTACTAAATATCAGTTAAGATTTGCTTGCTTTTGCCTGTGGTAGTTTCAATGATTCTGAACAGAGCTAAATGAACACTTAGTTGTATAAAGACAGTGGAGTGGGATTATGGGAAACCCATTTGTAGAGACTAGAATGAAGGCCTCCAAACTCTCCAGAGTGAAGAACAGTAATAACACTGAGAGGCAAAATGTATTCAGAGTGTTAGTATTCTGCCTAAACTCCACCTCCACAGTTACCTGGCAACAGCAGGTAGGTGTGAACACTATAAAAGGGGCTGCTTGCCCCCTCCTCTCTTACTATCTCTCTCCTGCTCTCTTGCCTCCAGCTTCTCTCTGTCCCCTCGCCCCTCCCCCTTCCCTTCCCCCTCTCTCCACGTGGTCATGGCCCGCCTCGCCTCTCCTCTCCTCTCCTCCCCTCCTCCCTCCCCTCCCCTCTCCTTTCCTCTCCTCCCCTCCTCCCTCCCCTCCCCTCCTCCTCTCCTCTCCTCCCTCCCCTCCCCTCCCCCCCTCCCCCACCTCTACTACCCTCCTGGCTCCCCTCCCCACGCCCTGAATAAACTCTATTTGTTCAGAGTGTGGCTGGTCCCTCAGGGAGATGCCTCAGCATGAGCCCGCTGAGATATCCCCTTCCATCATTTTCCATCATTTCAGAGAGGACTTTTAAAGTAATGACAAGCACACCCATACAGTGGAGATACATGTGGATAGCAGATCCTTTCCTTAAAATTCAAGTTTCAAAACCAAGAGGATGAATAATGCCTATTTACACACGCACAAACTGGTTTAGACTATAAAAGGCATTTAAGAAAGCTAATTCAAATGAATTTTCCTATAAAATAGAAATAAAAGGGCTGGAGAGATGGCTCAGTGATTAAGAGCACTGACTGCTCTTCTAGAGGTCCTAAGTTCAAATCCCAGCAACCACATGATGGCTTACAACCATCTGTAATGTGATCTGATGCCCTCTGCTGGTGGTGTCTGAAGACAGCTACAGTGTACTCATATATATAAAATAAATAAAATCTAATAAATGAATAAATATTTTTTTTAAAAAGATTAAAAAAAAATAAAATATTTCCTGACCTAAAATATTTACATGGCACCATGGGGTCAATATGATTTCTCTTTCTAAGATATTATTATTTTATCATAGATTTTTTTTTAAAGGGCACCTTTAGACCATTTAAGCAGTAACAGCAACTTAGCTTTCCTCTTTCATTCTTTATTGGTTTCTGTGATTTGTTCACATAGGTACGACCTTAAGTATTTAACAGAGAGCATCTCATCTGCACTGGCTGTACATTTCTGTACAAATGTCAGGTCAATACAGTAAAGAGGAATACTCTTTCCCCACATCTATAGCATAGTCTTTGGTTTCCTTCACTAATAAGACTGAAGTGCAAACAATATTCTGCTCAATCTGTAAATGGTAGAGCAGATTATGTTTTCCTTTTGACTGTGAGTTGTAGTTACAGTCAGGTACTGTGCTGTAGTTACAGTGGTGTGTGCTGGAATCCCAGCACGTGGGAGCTGAAGCAGAAGGACGGAGAGTCTGCAGAGTGTGGGCTCTGAGGAGAGTGGACCCTAATGAGAGACAGAGAGGGAGAAATTGAGAGAGAGGTGTCAGTTAAGGCACCTTTTCTGTTTTCCTGAGGCAACGCACTTGGCTTGAATCTCTTCAGAAGCCATATTTTCCTTTGCCCACAACCTTATAAACATTTTTTTCTGGCAAACTGAAAAATATTCAAACCTGGCTGTTCTGCTGCTTGATCACAATCTTACTATAAACTAAATCAGCTCTGCTAGAGGCTGTAGCGGTGACTGACTGTCTAACAGCGCGTACTGTCTTACAAAGGACCAGACCTCATGTCAGAAGCTCACAGACACCTATTATCCAGCGCCACATGACGTGTTTATAAAAAGATAAAGAGATATACAGTATGTTCTGTGGGTGTGTGGAGAGGTATGAGGGAAGGGGATGTCTCAGCGGGCCCATGCTGAGGCATCTCTTCCCCTGAGGGACCAGCCACACACTGGTATAGTATAGAATAGAGTTTATTCAGGGCATGGAGAGGGGAGTTAAGAGGGTAGTAGAGGCAGTGATGGGGGGGGGAGGAGAAGAAGGAGGAGGAAAAAGAGGAGGAGGAGGAGGAGGAGGAGGAGGAGGAGGAGGAGGAGGAGGAGGAGGAGGAGGAGAGATGAGAAGAGAGAAGTAGAGGCCTGTCATGAGCACGTTGGGGTGGGGGGGGAAGGGTCTCAACATTGAGACTAGAGGTGAGACATTATGCTGTCGTGTGTGGTTTGGAAGTCTCAGGTTCAGGTAGGATGTGTACAAGGAACTTGGGGCTATCTCAGTCTAGCTCTCTGTGGAGCAGACCTCCTCACCTCAAATTCTTTAATGTGATTCTTCAGCCCATAAAAACTGTGGGTCTTCAAACAGGACCCCAGGTGTTATTGCAGCAAAGATTTTACTGGACTCCAAAGCCCACACTGGGCTCTCCTCCAGGTTCTGTCTCTCTGAGATCTAACAGCATTTTTCACTCTCCAGGATCATCAGATAGTTGTGCTGAGTATTGTGCTTGGAGTTTCTTACTGTTCTCTGTGAGAGTGCCCCTTAGCTAAGAGCTTGCTTAGCTCGGCAGGGGGTTAGTATAGAAGAGCCACCCATGGCGTGTCCTGTCACTGAAGTGCCTAATCTTGCTGCAGTTTTAATTCATAGATTGGGGCTGATGTATATATAGATTTTGCTCTGAGAAGTAGTCTTTAATTCTTTTTTCTTTTCTAATAATTTAGAAAGTAAAAGGCTAATTTTAAATTCTAAAAGAAAGCTGGACAGAGTCACTCAGATCTGTAATGGAGGGTCTGGAGCACTGAGGCAGGAGGATTTCACGTGTGAGGCTGTCCTGGGCCACACAAAATAGCGCTGTTGTCACTCGGTGTCTGTGACTCCCTGCAGCAGGGTCAGAATTATCTTCTCACCCAACTCTTGTTCAAGTGAATTTCCTCACTTCAAACAGCTCTCTGCAATGAAGCCCCGTCACATGCTGCTCATCCAGGGACTAACGTCCTCTTTCACTGTCCTGTCCTCTGTGCTCTGGTCCTATATTCGGCCAGACGTCTTAAGCTAGTCTTCCGACGGTTTCATGTCTACGCTTTGGTGCCTCTATCCATGGGTTTAACATCTTACTTCATGGGTTTTCTTTATCTGAAACAATCTCTTAGTAAACAAGATTTCAACTCAATCTGTGGCCTTTAAAAATAAATAATATTAATTTTTTTGTTTACATGTCTATGTTGTCCTTATTTTCTTTCCATTGAGACAGAATCTTGCTATTTAGCCCATGCAGCCTCAAATTTACTATCCTCCTGACTCATCCTGCCTGGGGCTGGGACCATAGGCATGGACCACCAGGCCAGCTGCTGGGGTTACAGGCATGGACCAC
>NW_021604635.1:1673658-1716347 GCF_004785775.1 Grammomys surdaster | reverse complement strand
CATGGACCACCAGGCCAGCTGCTGGGGTTACAGGCATGGACCACCAGGCCAAGCTGCTGGGGCTATAGGTATGGACCACCATGCACAATTTCCTCCTGACTCATCCTGCCCGATGCTCAGATTACTGGCATGGAGCACCATATCCACGTTCAAAGAATGTTGCTATTTTGTACAGTGTAGTTTGATGATATTTACCCCAACTCTTCCCCTAACTCTTCCTAAATCTACCTTCTCCTAGATCCCACCTCTCAACTTTGTGTCCAATTTTAAATAACAGATTGGCTCCAGTTTGTGCTGCCCATATATTTCTGGGGTAGGATCTTTCACTGGAATGCAGTTGACTCACCAGGGGTCATACCCTTAAAGAAAACAGACCCAGCTTTAGAACCCTGCCTTGTACCCATCCCAGCTTCTCAGTGGAGTAGCTGGCGACCCCCCTTGGACTCCTCATGAGAATCTTGGATGGCTTGATGTTGCTTCAGGCCTTGTGCCAGCATCCACAGCCGCTGTGAATCCCCGAGAGTAGTGGTCATGTCAGGCCCAGAAGACAAGGTCCTCCCTGACCTCTGGCTCTTAAGGTCTTCCTACCCCTTTTCTGTGATAGCTGCTTAGTTTTTAGAAGGAGATGTCATTCGTGGCCTACTAATGGCTGAGCACTCCAGGAAACATTTTCTCTGCAGTTTGAGCAACAAGGATCAATGTTTAACATGAAACTAAATTATAAACAGGAAGAGAAAAAAATTGGTGTATATAGTTAGAAGAACGGGATCTTACGTGAATTCCTGAAGTACAGGAAAACACTATCTGCACTGCAGAAACATGGTTCTTACATGTCACAGCTTGTTCAAGCCTACATGAACAGAAATGACCATAGCATCAGAACAACAACAGAAGCTACAACATTAAACATGGTGACTAAAGGCAAAAGCAACAGCTTTTAAGACAGATGAGTGGCCAGAGCAAAGAGAAGTATGCCTCAGGAAACTTTTAAAAAAGTTAATTCTGTAGTTGTAGACCCTGACACGCTCACTACTACATCAGAAATGTTACATAATTTCACTGCGAAATGTAATTCTGAATAAATGCACATTTTTGAAACAAAACACATAGATCTGATATCATATTAAAAAGATAATTTTAATTACATTTTTATGAAAGGTGTTAGATTGTTCCAAATGTGTTTTCAGCTTTTGTAGTAATGACCACTGAATTATTGCTGTTGTTCTTTTGTTTTGCTGAGACACAGTCTTCCTGTTTAGTTCTGAAGAGCTAGGAACTTGCTATGTAGACCAGGCTGGCCTCAAGTTCACAGAGCTCAGGCTACCTCTGCCTTCCAAATCCTGGGATTAAAGCATGCACCATCACACCCAGCTACGCTTTTTCCTCTAAATAATAAAATAAATAGCATAAATGCCAGTGTGCACATCAATCCCAGTGTGCACATCAATGCCAGTGTGCACATCAGTGCCAGTGTGCCCATCAATGCCAGTGTGCACATCAATGCCAGTGTGAGTGCGCACATCAATGCCAGTGTGCACATCAGTGCCAGTGTGCACATCAATGCCAGTGTGCACATCAGTGCCAGTGTGAGTGTGCACATCAGTGCCAGTGTGCACATCAATGCCAGTGTGAGTGTGCACATCAATGCCAGTGTGCACATCAATGCCAGTGTGCACATCAGTGCCAGTGTGCACATCAATGCCAGTGTGCACATCAGTGCCAGTGTGAGTGTGCACATCAGTGCCAGTGTGCACATCAATGCCAGTGTGCACATCAGTGCCAGTGTGAGTGTGCCCATCAATGCCAGTGTGCACATCAATGCCAGTGTGAGTGTGCACATCAATGCCAGTGTGCACATCAGTGCCAGTGTGCACATCAATGCCAGTGTGCACATCAGTGCCAGTGTGAGTGTGCACATCAGTGCCAGTGTGCACATCAATGCCAGTGTGAGTGTGCACATCAGTGCCAGTGTGCACATCAATGCCAGTGTGCACATCAGTGCCAGTGTGCACATCAGTGCCAGTGAGTGTGCACATCAGTGCCAGTGAGTGTGCACATCAGTGCCAGTGTGCACATCAATGCCAGTGTGCACATCAATGCCAGTGTGCACATAAGTTCAAGTGTGCACATAAGTTCAAGTGTGCACATACCAGAAGCCAACCTGCAGTGCTATCGAGTCCTTCGTGTATAATGAATATACTGGTCTGAATAAAAATCATGTAACATTGTTGCCTGGTGATCTAGGAAAATGAATTCTTTAAATCATTCTACTCAGGCTATTCTAATGCTGCCTAATGCATTTATCATTGTAACAAACAGTACATAGAAAACAGGAATCTGAGCCAACCAGATGGCTCAGTGGGTAGTCACTGCCTTCAAGCCTGATGACCTGAGTTCAATTCCTGCCAGTTCCTACTAGTCGTTCACAGACCCCCACATGTACACGCACATGGCATGCACTCTTGTGCACATGTGTGCTCACACAAACGCGTACATAAGATTTAACATTTTTTTAATGTTAAAATAATTGGGGGGCTGGAGAGATGGCTCAGCAGTTAAGAGCACAGGCTGTTCTTGCAGAGGGCCTGGCTTTCGGTCTCTACACTCACACGATGGCTCACGGCCATCTGTAGCTCCAGTTTCCGGGCTTCCACTGCTCACTCTCCAGTGGCACAATACATGTATGTGGTGTACAGGCATACATACATACAGGCAAAATACCCATACACATATAATAATAATAACAATAATAATAATAAAAATAAATATTTTTCATTTTTAAAAAGGAAAAAAGCAGGGCTGAGAGATGGCTCAGTGGTTAAGAGCACCGACTACTCTTCCAGAGGTCTTGAGTTCAATTCCCAGCAACCACATGGTGTCTCACAACCATCTGTAATGGGGTCCGATTCCCTCTTCTGGTGTGTCTGAAGAGAACAATGGTGGTATACTCATATGCATAAAATAAATAAATAAATTTTTTTTAAAAAAGGAAAAAAGCAGATATTCTGTCTTCTGTGTAGCTCTAGGCTCAATCTTGGGGACCGCTTTCTTTTTCGTGGCCCAAATTATTCTGAGAGTGAAGAACAATCACTCAACTTAGCCAGTCTATTTCCCTTTAACACTGTATTCCTGTTTTTAAATAGAGTTCTCAAGTTTGATCATTAAGTTAATTTTGAATTTTTAACTAATTTGATAGCCTGACCTGATCACTTGTTGGGTCACCATCCAATTAATTCTATTTTTTCCCCTACTGGAATATCATGAAACTAGAAAAACTTGGGAGTATTATGAAAATAGACAAACTTTGATTTCAGAACATAAACCATGAAAATTATGTGTTTGAAATTTTAAGTCACGGTTGCTTGTCTAGCTGTTCCCTGCAGATCCACAGCCTTCGTCACCCTACACTGGGCTTCTTATTCTGTGCGCTCCTGACATGTTTGTCCACGTGGTTCTTTGCATGAAGAATAGCTCTTTGCACTAACAATGTCTCTGGCAGCAGTCCCAGCCTCAACCCTGCTGCCTGCCAGTACACCCCTCCACTTGGGTAGAACAGCCAGACATTGCTAAATATCTTTCAAGCCAAACAGCCCCCACTGGAAAACTGCTGTCTGGTACCAAGACATAGCCAGTTCTTGTCTAGCAATCCACAGTAGTTTCCTAGCAGGTTCACCTGGGTCCCTCACATTACCACACTCTACCCAGAAGCCCGTCCAGTGCCATCTTCCCATCTGGAATCTCGTCAGTCCTGTTCGAGGCAAGCTTCAGTGGTTTACATTATCTCTTACAACAGAACTCAGAATCCTTATGGCTGCTTTACAGAAGCCAGCTCCTACCTCCAGCTTCATCCTCTACAGCCACTTCATGGTCACACTGGCTGTCTTCTCAGCTCTCTGATACACTACTCTCTTCCTGGCCACTTAGCATGGCCCAGCTCTGTGCCAAGAACTTTCTTTCCCAGCTGGTACAGCCATCTGAGAATCTGCTATCTGGGGGACAGAAGAAGAAAAGTTCTCCCATTTAACCCTGGCTGGCCTGGAACTTGTTATGTAGGCTAGGTTAGCCTCAGACTCCAATCCTCTTGTCCCTGTCACCACAGTGTTAGATTACAGGCATGTGATACCCTACCCAATGGCTGCTTCTATCTTTTTAACAGCACTATCTGAGGCCTTGGATCAAAGCTATAATCTGCAGGAAAACCTGCGTGTATTCTCGTGGTTGGAAAAGAGAACAACCTTTAACTGGGGCAGCTAGACCACGATCATTCACAGCCATCAAGGAGAAAGCTGCCAGCGCAGTTTTTCTTAAAATAAATAGAATAAAATTAACTTTTGTGGCATACAGCTTCGTGACTTTTAACACATATAACCATCACCACAATCAAGATACAAAACAATTCCAATACACGAAGAAATGCTCTCCCTTTGCTCCTGTGCACTTAAAATTTCCCTCCCCATCTCATGTGTCTACCGGTTCATCCTTCATTCTTTCATTATGTCTTTTCCTGATATCAATATTCTGTCTTTTTCTTCACCAATAAAATTATGCACACACAGGAATGGACTCACACATATGAATAAGAATACCCATATTCATATTGTGTCTTATTCTTTGTGTTAAGGTTTTTTAATCTTGGGGTGGGGGGGGGGGGTGTTGAGAGAGAGCCTCCTCCTATCTGTCAGGCTGACCTAGGACTTACACCATAGCCCAGGCTGGCCTTCAGCTTACACTCAGCCTCCTGGGTGACAGGATTACAGGTGTAATGTCACCATGCCTTAGCATCAAATATTAAACTATTTGATCCCAGAACTCAGAAAGCAGAGACAAGAAAGCCACAACTTGAAAGTCAGCCCAGAGCTAGGTGGTAGTGGTGCACACCTTTAATCCCAACACTGGGAGGCAGAGGCCAGCCTGATCTACAGAGTGGGTTCCAGGAAAGCCAGAGCCCTGTCATGGAAAACAAAAATAAATAAATAAAAAATAAATGAAAGCCAGCTTGAGCTAGGTAGTGAGTTTCAGGCTAGCCAAAACTACATAGTGACACCCTATCTCCAGACAGACAGACAGACAGACAGACAGGCAGGCAGGCAGGCAGGCAGAGAGACAGCCTATTAGGATGACTTTTGTCTGCCTATGGGAGAGATTCTAGAGCTTGTGGAGAAAAGGGTTGTCAGTTGACTAGAATTCAACGGCTGCAGCTCTGCACCTTGAATTCCCTTTGGGTCTTCTCCGAAGGGTAGTTTCATCTCACTTTCAGCACACTATCTGACATCCCTCAGCCTCTCCCTGTGACTGCTGGCCCCTGCTTCCCCACAATGCCAAGCACTACTTTCCTTTAGCAATCTTGCTAGAACTCCCTAGACTATTCTAGCACCTTGCTACTTCTGAGCATAGCATTATCACTGTGCAAAGATAATCCTGACAGCATTTTTAGATCAGTTATAGTAGAGGCAGACATCGGTCTCGCTTAGCTGAACAATCTAGTATTTGTATATGTGTGGGTTACCTGCATTGCACGTGTGTGGCGGAGCATGTGCACCAAAATACATACATGTGTGGAGGCCATAGGTCCATATCATTTGTCTTCCTCTATTACTCTTGTCTTAGTGACTGGTCTACTGCTGTGAAGAGACACCATGACCAAAGCAACTCTTACAAAGGAAAGCCTTCAAATGGGGCCTTGGTTACAGTTTCAGAGGTCTAGTCCATTACCACCATGGTGGGAAGTGTGGCAACATGCAGACCTGCATACAGCTGGAGAATAGCTGAGAGGCTTACATCCTCATCTATAGGCAATGGGTAGAAAAGGAGAGACTCTGGGTCTAATGTGAGCTTTAGAAACCCCAAAGCCCACTGCCAGTGACACATCTCCTTCAACAGGGGCCACACCCCCTAATCCTTCAGCTCTGACACTAACATCCAAATATGCAGCCTGTGGGGGGCATTATCATTCAAACTATCACAGCATTCAATGCCCCCCCCCTTCTTTTCTTTTCCTTTTTAAGACAGCGTCTTACTAGGCTGCCTTGGCTAGCTTGGAGGTCAGTATGTATAGTAGGCTGGCCTTGATTAGAGATCCACCTGCCTTTGCCTCCCTGCCATGACCAAAGAGTAATTCTTTTTTTAAAAGAAGCTCTTGTGTAGGTCTCCCTGCCCTGGTGGACTGTCAACCCTTAAGTCCACACAGGCAGAGGGAACAGAGACATTGAGTGTGGGGGAGCAGGGTCGGAAACCCTGTGAGCAGGTCTGCTGAATGACCACACTGTCAGGAGGCAGGTCAGCTTTACTTATATAGATTCAGGGGACTGGGGTCAGGGCCGTCCAAGAGTCCAAGATGGGCAAGAGTCATGGGGGACAGATTAGGGTACCCAGCATGCCTTATTAGCACTTCAGAAATCCCAGGTGCTGGCTAAACAGGTTTTGTCAGGAGAATAGGAATTAATCCTATAAACTAATAGAGGCTATGTGACATTCCTCAGGTAGAGGCCAGTGAGGGGGCTTAGAATTCCCCAGACAAGGTCAGAGAAGGAGAAAATCTCTTAACAAGGAATCCTCTATTACTCGACAAGTCCCAGAAGGCCAATGGTAGACTCAATTAGCAGAGTTTTCCCACACTCTTTTTTTTTTTTAAGATTTATTTATTTTTAAGAGTACACTGTAGATGGTTGTGGGTTGTGAGCCATCTCATATGGTTCCTGGGAATTGAACTCAGGATCTCTGGAAAAGCAGTCAATGCTCTTGACCGCTGAGCCATCTCTCCAGCCCTTTCCCACACTCTTGAAGGATGAGGAGATGATAGCCCAGTGGTAGATGGCTTGGTTGGTCTCTGCTTTTCTATTCCCTATGACCCAGTCCATCAGTAAGCCCTGTTGACTCAGCCTATAATAGAAACAGCATCTGAGCACTTCTTACCACAGCCCCAGCTCCTCTGAATGTCACTACAGCCTTCTCAGTTCTTACTCCCAGTCTTAAACCCTGCAATCCATTCTGCACTGCAGCCAGAGATTCTTGCAGAAATGTAGACATTCTACACTCATTCTGAGGCCGTTTACTGAGATCCAACCGTGTGTTAGGACACCTAAAGTGCCTAGATACAAGACACCGATTGATCGCTGCCCTCAGACAGCTTCTGGGCAGACAACGAGCCAAAAATACAATAAATAAGTCTAATATGGAGGGGCATATGTGCTGTGGGAAAACAGAGAGAGAGACATAAACAGGAACACTACAGGGCAAGGCTGGGTATACAATCAGGCAGACAAGCTCAGCCCTCTGGAAAGGCTCTTCTGAGCAAGAATGTGACAGTCCCTTGTGAAACATTATTTTTGGATTCCTCACCTTTAACTGACCACATGATGAGCTAAAAAAAAAAATAGAAAATACAAGATTTGAAATGTATTACATTTGTCTAACTACTACTTGTATTTTAATTCTTAAATACTTTTCCTAATAAGCCACAAGTGCCTTTTCAGAAATGATAAATTAAGTGAAGAAGAAAAAAGAACTACTCATGAAAGTAAGCTTCATCTTTTTCTAAAATTTAATTAAGAGTTTTTCATTTCATTGCACTTTCCTTTACGGCATAAAAAGCAGCTAAAAAGACTTGCATTTTTATATGTACACATCACGTGTCTAGTGTGGGGGACCATATCCAACATGGGAATCAGCTGGGCTCAGCTTGCTTAAAAAAACAAAAACAAAAAAATCAGAAATATTTTTAAATGTGAATTCAGACTAATTTTTCAGATTGAGCCTGTTATAAAACCAAGGGTAGGTGAAGTCCTCAGATTTGTAAGTACAAGAAAATTGCCACAGGAACGTGAGTTTCTGAAAAGCTTCCTAAGTCTCCATCTAATTGGATGGGGAGCGCGATGTTCCGTTACCTTCCGGTGGTCTGTTGGATGTTGCCACAACGACGACCCCGTTTTTGAACAGATTTTCAAAAAGCTGTTTGAGAATCATGGCGTCGGCGATGTCAGTGACCTGTGGACGACAACACATTTGTTTTCTTTTAATTTCACTTCTGCTCTAACAAATTTGCTAATGGCTTTTTTTTTTTTTTTTTTTTTTTTTTTTTTTTTTTTTTTTGGTTAAGATGGAAGTGAATCGGAGAGGAAAAATTCTAATTATCGTCCTGAGGAAAAGAGTAGATAATTAAAAGCATGAAAGGCCATGGAACAGTTTTCTAAACTCACACATCCTGTGCTGTGGGCTGATCATTCCACCCAGATCATCAAATGGCTCTATGCTAACTTCTTCACCAAGCATACGCAGAAAACACAGGAAGCTGTCCTGACCATTTAGGAAATCCAATTAATCAGAACATGAGCAACTCTCTCCTTACACTGCCACCCCCATCACCCCCTCCAATACACACACACAAACACACACACACACACACACACACACACACAAAGGCAAGGGAGTAAGAATAACAATATTAAAATATACAGGCTATTTGCAATTCCTAATACCTTTCTGGCAAAGGTCCCTGGAAAGGTGACTTTTAATGGTCATGGGACTTTAGAAATAAGGACAAGTGGCCAGTGAGACATAATCAGCTGCTGTTGAAAATAGAATGATATGACATAGATACTATTGTGCAATTGTTGCACAAAACAATTCAACAGATGGCCCATCACAGAAATAAGCAATTTCATTGTTCTTTTTAAGTGCCTTCTATTACTGTCCATGAATAATCCAGAGGCACTGCAGTCACTTCCAGCATGCCAGCCTCTGCTAACCTTCCAAACACAAATATTCCTGCAAAAAAAAAAAAAAGAAAGAAAAAGAAATAAATCCATCCCTTACCAGTGCTTTAAAACAGCCTCTGGCAAAACAAGAAATGCTTCGTGCAGATAAAGCAAGGCATAAAATACGCCAGTTAGGCAACAGGACCACAGCTACTGGTCTCTTCTAAAATTATTTCTTCTTCAAATCCATAATCAAAAAGTCCACTTAACGGCCACTTTTAAAAGAGGCTGTTACAGTTCACAAAGAAATCAGCAATCAGAGAGGGAAGCTCCACACACAACCTAATGCTGGATGAGGACGCACGCTGACCCCTGCAGCTGCTGAATGGTTCTTACATACCCCAGTAGGAGAGTACTTGGACTTCCTTTACCAGCACATCTCAAAAAAAATCTCAGTTACATTTGCCTTCCATGTGCTTACTAACGCCCCACCTCTTTAAATTTTCCCTCTGTTACAGGATACAGAAATGCATGGGAATCTTCCTATTTGCTCATGAAACAACAGGTTACCAACTAATCCCTTATAACACAGCCAGTCAAACCTGAGCTGCACAGGTCTAACCTGCTTTTCTCTTCGTGGCCAGGATCTTCCTGATAGTGAAGATTTTCCATCTACCTAAACCAAAGGAAACCAGGAGGGACAGCTGGGAGCAGGGGGTTCTTTTTGTCTCAAGCAATGACTTAAAAACATATTACCTAAGAGAAACTACTGGAAATGCCTTCTATAAAAGACTCCTGGAACTTCAAGTGCTCACTGAAGAAGAAAGAGACTGGGGGAGTTCAGGGGGCGCTCAGGATCATGGACAAATTTTGCTTTCACAAAAACATTCATAGTGAAGGTCCTTTTCAAACGCTTAAACACCAGCAGCATTTCTGATGAGGGGACAGAACGAGCTTGCAAAATTCAGCAGGAACCGAACTTTTAAATTCGGTTTAGAAGCTGGGTCTAGCTTTCTCCATACACTTACTTTACGGTGAAAATCAATGAAATGTGACACAATATTAGAAAACAAAAGGCAGTCCCTTGACGATAGCCACGATGCTTTTTGGAACAAAACAGGAAAAACAGCTTTTGTGCCCCGAGGTTCAGAGCGGAATATTCAGCTGGTGACACTGAACAAAAGCTTAAACCAGAAATGCATGGAGCAGACAGGGGGACAGTCGGCCTGTGGTTGAGTTCCATTTAGCTGTTTTTACATTATGGAATGTTTTTGTGCTAGCTGAGAAAATTAACTTGGAGGAGCTATGACTAATTAATAAAGCAGGAGTCACCCACTGCAGCTGGATGCCAGTGTAGACGCTTTGATCTTGGCCCTGCACTCATCCCGCCTTGCTGGGGAACAGTAATTTTACAGTGTAAGTGAACAGAAGACAATTGGCCCCACATTCTTGGAGAGCTGGGGTGTTCAGCACCCAGCATTTCATTACCATCCAGAATAAAAGACAAGGCTACAGATTACCAATAAGGGTAGTCTGCCAGCAAGCAGAGAGTGGAGACGTTTCATTAGCATTAAAGAGAAGAGATCTCTATGACCTAGAGTTGCCTTCCATCCTGACTCACTTAAAAAAAAAAAAGTAATTCATTTCCATGTATAAGTGCTTGCGTCTCAGTCACCCACTGATTGGTACCACACCACGGAGTGACTGACAAACATAAGCACGCATGATCAGTAATTAGTATTAGCACAAAAACAAGCACCCACTTTTTATTAGCAGTTTCTAATAGCACCCCTGCTTTGTAAAAACGGCTAACAGATTCTGTTGAAGGATAGTGATAGCTTACGGAGAACTTATACAGAGGTCTGCTCATCAAAGCGCTTTTTAAAAATCCGACATTAGGAAGACATGTCTTCTTCCCTCAGGATTCTGATGTTTTCAGAACCATAAGCAGTTTAGCACATTCAAAGACTAAGTGGTTTAGCAGGTAACATAGTCAAAGAAATATAATAAATATTTGCAAGAAAACCTAGAGAACGAGGTATTCTTTTATTTCAGCATCTAAAACACACTTAAGGAAAAACAAAAAAAAAGCCTATGCAGACACGTCCCTCAGCCAGGCTGAGGCGCGCCCGGGGGTCACACTGGATAAGGATGAGAGAATTTGCTCTGCAAAGCATGAGCCAGATGCTGCTAAGTTAGCACCTTAAACCTCCTTGAACTCAAGAGCACGGGAGACGCGTCCTGGCTTCTAAGTGGCAGTCATTCCCATTTACCTCCCTATAAAGAACGTATTCTATTCATTCCCTCCACCCCAAAGGCCAATCACAGAGATCGAAATCAGCAACACTAAGGAATGACATGGTCCAGTTCTAAGAGGGAAGTGGCAGCTGCAGACACACTGTCACTAAGAATAAAGCACCTAAAATTTCTCCTTCAATAAATCCAGCAAGTATCAAACTAGGCTTAAGGATGACTATTAGGTTCTATGATTAAAACATCAACCAAAACCTCACCTTACTAGATATTTAAACACATAATACAATACTTCGTATACTAAGGAAAATACATAACTTAGCTGTTCTGAGTCAGAGCAAGGATGCTGGATTTAGGCTGCGTTACCTCTGCGGCCACCAATCAGTCACAGAACTCTCTGACTGGCCATTTCCTCATCACTATAATAAAAGCAGCAAAAACACTTAGATGCACAACGTTAAGAAACATTAGCTAGGGTTATTATCTCTATATATGGAATATACACTCCACAGTAGTAATGCACTGCATACAGACTCTTGACTGTAAATGGAAGGATAGAGATCAGAGTACAGTACACAGGCATTAGCGTTAGCAGTTAAGAGTAATTCCTGTTCTTCCAGAGGAAGAAGAGTTCCCAGAAGCCAGGCCAGGAAGCTCATAGCTGCCTATAACTCCAGCTCCAGGGGATCCATGATTCCTTCTCACAGACAACCAACTTGTACATGTATACAATTAAAATTAAAATAAAGCTTTTGTTTAAAAAAAGAAGAAGATGATCAAAGGGGCCAGACAGGATGGGCATATTTTGAATCCCAGCATTCAGGAGGCAGAGGTAAGTGGATTTGTGTGAGTTTGAAGCCAGCCTGGTCTACAAAGCAAGCTCCAGAACAGCCAGAGCTACATGGAGATGCCTTGTCACAAAGCAAAACAAAACAAAAACAAACAACAAAAACACATAGGCATATAGAAAGCACCCAGTAAATAGTCCCCAGCACTGTAGGACAGATGTAAGAAACACACAGGGACACAGAAAGCACCCAGTAAACAGTCCCCAGCACTGTAGGACAGAGCTGAGATGCAGCCTGTAGGTGAGTTGTTGAGCATGCAAGAGGCCCTAGCGACAATCTCTCTAACACCCCAAAAAACAAAACAAAAAAACAACAACAAAAAGATAAAGAATATACTTGACAGATAGACTGTAACATTCCAATAAATACATAAGCAACACCTCAAACATTTCATAAAAGACTAACTAGTCTGTAAACAATGGAGAAAATCTATATTGATACATAAATAATATAAATTAAGTAATAAGATATCATTTCCATCTATTTACAGTTAAAAATTATCAGAAAATCCAAGACATTGACAGGAGAAAATGTGGACTGAAGTTTTTGTTTTCGGGATCAGTAACTCTGATTTTGCTTGAGAGGTGCTACACACAAGGGTAGTAATGTTTAGTCAGGGAACGTTGTAAGCAAAGCTTAGTGGGCTGGGCCAGTGGGAGACCAGGATGCCCAAACACAGGCAGTAAAGATCATGGATGAGGTTTAGGCAAAAAGGACTGTGTTGGGAAATGGGTGGAGGCCATTCGTGTGAGAGTCTGGTAAGGCATGCGATATGATCTTCTCACATCCTGAAAATGTCTTATTTAAGTGATGCTGACTTCAAAGCCACTGGACATTTCATTTGCTGTAGGGGGGAACGTCAACCCAGCATAGCACTGAACTGTGACACTGTTATTGTCCGATGCAAGGTTTATAGTGAGAAATCAGAGCGAATCCCACAGAGGCAGACGTAAAGGATAAAAATGAGGTTCAATTAGGCAAACGAAAGAATGTGAGTGCATTTAAGGCTGTGGACAGGGTCTGGGAGATGGCTTAGTTAAGAGCAGAGGACCCAGGTTTGGTTCCTACCACCCATGTGGCAGCTTACAACCATCCATAACTGCAGTTCCAGGAGATCTGGTGCCCCCTACAGGCACCAGGCACACATGCAGTGGACTTAAATGCATGCAGGCAAGCACTCATTCACCTAAAATAAAAATAAATCTTTAAAAAAGCAGGGGAGAGCCAGGCAGTGGTGGTGCACGCCTTTAATCCCAGCACTTGGGAGGCAGAGGCAGGCGGATCTCTGGGTTTGAGAGTTCGAGGCTAGCCTGGTCTACAGAGTGAGTTCCAGGACAGCCAGGGCTACACAGAGAAACCCTGTCTTGAAAAAAACCAAAAAAAAAAAAAAAAAAAAAAAGCAGGGAGGCTGAAGGGATGGCTCAATGGTTAAGCACCAGCTGCTCTTCCAGAGGACCTGGGTTTGATTCCAAGCACCCATATGACAGCTCACAATAACCTTCACCTCCAGTTCCAGGGGTCTGACATCCTTTTCTACCTCTGAGAGCACCAAGCATACATATATAGACATACATTCAGGCAAACATCTACGCAAATAAAATACGATAAATAAAATCTTAAATAAATAAATGGCCAGTTGTGGTATGCACTCCCTTAATCCCAGTACTCAGGAGTCCAGAATACAGATGGATTTCTGTGAGTCGGGAGCCAGCCTGATCCATTCAGAGTCCCAAGCCAGCTGGGGCTATATAGTGAGACCCTGTCTCAAAATAGATAAATAACGTTGTGGATAAGGTGTGAATAAAACTGTGTAACTATTTAAAAGAGAACATCATTAAACAGAATCTCTGACTAGGACGATGGGAAAGATGGCTTGATGCAAGACCTCAACCATCAAAGGCTCCGATATGAAAAGTGAAAATATATTTGGAAATACAGTCCCTAAATAGTAGTGCCTGAACAGATAGGACAAAGGTAACTGGGTCTAACAGCATCCCTATACAAGCATTTCCCTAGTTAGATTAAATTAAGAAGAAACATAGGCCCGAGGCTCCCGGCAAGCTTGTAGATTAGCTGCTTACAGAAAAGCATAGTTCATTTAGTTGTAGGACAGAAAAGGTCCTGTGATATGGAGCCAGGCAACTGGGAAACTATCAAACCAAGTTTGGATGAGACAGGAGATGACACATTAGTGTTGGCAAGCAGGATTCTTTAAGATCCTCTCTCACTCAGTGTGGTAGTTTGAATGAGATTGTCCCATAGGTTCATATGGTTGAATGGTCAGTCCCAGTTAGTGGAACTGCTTAGGAAGGATTAGGAGGTGTGGCCTTCTTGGAGGAGGTGTGACATCAGGGGTGAGATTTAAGGTTTAAAAACCCCAGGGCCATTTCCCGTTAACTCTCCCCCTGTACCCCATGGCTGTAAGCTCCTAGCTACTGCTCCAGCATCATGCCTGTCTGCCTCCATGCTCCCCACCTTGTTAAACCCTGTCAAGCCCCCATAAACTCTTTCTCCTGTAAGTTGTCTTGGTCATGGTATCTCTTCACAGCAATAAAAAAGTAACTAAGACACTCAATATGTACCAAGACAAGACCTTTGTTGTTGCCTGTGTTTCTCTTAGAAGACTGGGCTTGTTTAAAATACCAGTGCAGACATTTTTCTTGATTCTTTCTTCCCATTAGTCAACCTTCTGGAATATAAACTTAAATGAGAGTACTCAGATAGCCAAGCTCCTGTTAGGACTTCATTATTTGTAGAACATTTTGATTTTGGGGAACCCTAGAAAATATACCTTCATGGGAGCCTTCCTTAATCAAAAAGAACAAAAATCTGTAACTCTGCTGATATAAAAACAGATGGAGAGATGGCTGGAGAGATGGCTCAGTGTCTCTGAGCACGGGCTGCTCTCCCAGAGGACCCAGATTGACTCCCACACCCACATGGCAGCTCACAACGGTCTGTGACTCCACTTTCAGGTGATAGGATGCCTTCTTCTGGCCTCTGTGTACAATGCACACACATGCTGTACAGACATAGAAACAGGCAAACTACTCATACAACTAAAATAAAAATGCACACATGCACACACATATATACATACATACACATACACACACATACATACATACATACAAACATACATATAAACACATATACATACACACACACATACAAACACACACACACATACATACAAACACACACACATACATACTTACATACATACAAACATACATACATACATACATACATACATACATACATACATACATACAATGAGATTTAGGGGGCCTTGGAGATGGCTCAGTGGTTAGGAATGCTAATAGTCTTACTTAGGGCCTCAGTTCATCTCTCATCACTCCTCATGGGCTCTCACAACCGCCTGTAATTCTAGCTTCCAAGGATCTGGTTCTCTCCGGCCTTGGTGGCCATCTATACACACATAGTGCATATAAACTCATGTAGGCAAACACACACATATAAAACTGAAGTGAAATAAACATAATATGATATAAATATATACAGACTTCATTCACTACTACATATTTACTTCATTCTTTGAGTTTTAAAAGGAACCAAGATAAAGCATCTTCAAGTTCCCAAAGGTGTCATGGCCCAGACACTGTGCCCACTGGGCCTAATGGGTATGTCCGACCTGCTGGCTATGGAGCCCTTTCAGGATCACGGGCTTCTCACATCCAAAGTACAGGGGCCCCTTAGTTTCCTTACTGTTGTCTTTCCAAAGCTCTCATGTCATAGGAACATGGCAATTACCTCTCTGAATGTTTTTAACTTCATATTATTAAAGTTAAAGGTAAGAGTTCTTTTTTAATTATGTTCCTTTCTTTATGTTTTTCTTTACTATGTGTGGGTGCGTGTGCAGGTCAAAGTATACATGTGGTTGGTCCTGGGAGCCAAACTCAAGTCATGAGGCTTGACAGCAAGTGAGTAGCCGTCACCCACTGGGCTATCTCAGCAGAACCGTCACCCACTGGGCTATCTCAGCAGCTCCAGCTCTAGCACACCGGGCTCTAGCACAGGGATCTTCACCTGCAGAGCGAGCTCAACAGATGGAAGGAAAAGATTCTTCCACGGTACCTGGGGCCTCCAATCCTTGGCAGTCTCATCGCATTATAGGACAGGATGGCAATTCTATTACTGAGCTAAACACAGACATAAAAACATTTTAAAGCATGAGTCATTTTCAAAGGTTGCATATCAACATGTCCTTGATATTTAAAAAAAATTAATGTAAAAAATGAAAATAAAAGGGTCTGGGGAAATGGCCAGCAGTTAGGAGCACTTGTTATTCTTGCGGGGAACATGAGTTTAGTTCCCAGCACCCAGAAGGGGATGCAAAACCATCTATAACTCAAATCTTAGAGGATCCAATGCCCTCTTCTGACCTCCACGGGCACAGCACATATGTGATATTTGTATACATGCAGCTAAAACACTCAGACACATAAAATAAAAAAATATTTAAAATGAAATAAAAAAATTAACTACACAGACTAACATATTTAGAACTATGTTAGTTTAAAGGATAATAATGGAAAATGAGAAGACATGTTCCTTTCTGTCTATGGTGACGAGAATAAGATACTTCCATAAGTCTCAGGCATTTGCATACTGACTTGGTCCCCATTGGTGACTGTTGGGGAGGATTAGAATGTATGTCCTTGCTGGAGGGAGTACATCATTGGGGGTGGGGGGGTATGGCCTTGTTGGAGTCCCTGGGGAGGGGTGGGGGAGGTATGGCCCCTTGCTGGAGGGACTATGTCACTGGGGTGGGTGGGTGGGGTTATAATCTTGTTGGGGAGAGTCTGTCACTGGGGGGGTTATGGTCTTGGTGGAGGGGTATGTCACCAGGGCTGGGGGGTGGGGGTTATGGCCTTGCTAGAAGGAGTATGTCAGTGGGGGTGGGGGGGAATTTAAGGTTTTAAAAGACTTGTGCCATTTTGAGTTAGCTCTCTGCTTTCTGTTTGGGGTTCAAATGTGAGGTCACAGCAGCCACACTAGCTGTCTGCCACCTGCCACCTCCAATATGTCATCACGGGCCATTCCTATAGGATGGCAATACAAATAAACCCTTTCTTCTATAAGTCACCTTGGCCATGGTGTTTTAGCACAGCTATAGAAGTCCTAACTATACACTAAGCATCACGGGCTGACATTCTTAGAAGCAGTATGACTGTTAAACGCAGTGCCATCTTCAGAACAGTCAAATGAGATCCTCTCCCTCTGCATGCATAAGCATGCTTAATTTATCTCTTTAGAGGGGCAAGGAGTACTTGCTCTTCTGGAAAAACCTTGCCTCAGAAGACCTTTATCATTCAAGAATATAAGGGTGAATTGCCAAGCTGAAGACTAAAGAGAAAAAGAAGAAAGATCGCTCCTCCCCAAGTGGGTTGGGGTTCATGGTTGCAGAGGGTTAGGGTCCATGACCACTGGGCATGGCGGCAGGCAGGCATGGTGCTGGAGCAGCAGCTGAGAACTCAGATCTGCTAGGAGGCACAGAGAGCTGACTGGGAATGGCACGGGCTCCTGGACCCTCAAAGGCCACCCCACAGTGACACACTTCCTCTGACAAGACCACACCTCCTAATCCTTCTCAAACAGTTCCACCGCCATATCCAAACACACAAGTCTAGGGGAACAGTTCTCATCCAAACTACCATACTTTATCACAAATTGTACCCCGAGCTTAAAATGAGATGTGTCGATGGCTTGCTTTTAAAACTCAAGGGCTACTTTACAACTGTACTCCATCCAGTGTAGAAGAAGGGAAACATGTCGTTTACAGTAACTTACAAGGCAGCACATGCCTCTCAAGGTAAGTTAGTATTCAGGGTTTCCATGCCACATAGACTCTCTGTTCTAATTTTTCTTCTTCTCCCTCTTTTCTTCCTCCTCCTCTTATTCCTCCTCTTCTTCCTCCTCCTCCTCCTCTTCCTCCTCCTTCTCTTTCTTTCAGATACCACATAAAATATAAAGGCAGGGCTGGAGAGCTGGCTAAGCAGCTAACACTCTTCCTGCTCTTGCAGAGGACTCAGTGCAGTCCCCAGCACCACAACAACCTGTAACTCAAGCCCCAGAGCTCTGGCGCCCACCCTCTTCTGGATCCCAGAACCACCTGCAAGTGTATACATGGGGCGGGGGCGCCCATGTGCACACATACACACACATACATACACACAGAAAATGAATAAGAATATAGATCTTAAAGCACAATAAAGACTTTCCTTTCTCAGTGGCCACACAGAAGCAGGGCCTGATTTATCCTGAGTAGGTCATGGCTTGTGAAACTCTAAACAAGACGGTAAAAATGAAGTAGAAACAGGGAATATGTGAAATCGACTCATAAAATAATGAAAATTCCAGGAGCAAAATGTAAATATTCATACATCATTAAATATGTCACTCTGTGCTGGAGAGGCGGGTCAGCCACTCTGCGCTGGGGAGGCGGCTCAGCAGCTCGGAGCACTTAGTGCTCTTGCAGAGGACTTGAGGTCTGTTCCCTGAACCCAGGTCAGGCATCCACGACCACCTGTAGCCTCAGTTCCAGGGGACCCAATGTCTCCGGCCTTGGTGAACACTCATACTCACATACACATCCCATCTGTGAGCATGTACACACACACACTAGCACACATACACACACAATTTAAAATAATAAAAATAAATCTAAAAAAAGAGAAAAATCCCCACTTTACCTGAAATTCATCAAAACATAGGAGAGAAGTTTCTTGGCTGATCTCCTCGGCTATGGGAGCTATCGGGTCGTATGACTTAGCCATGAAGCCCACCTTCCTTTTTGGCAAACTCTGTTTAAGGCGATGTATCCCTTAGGTGTTAGAAATAGAACAAAATGCTGTGTTAATAGACATCTTAAGGAACCGCAACATAGTTTTAATCTCTAAATGAAAGTTAACTTGGACATAAAAATTAAGTTTAAATTTCAGATGCAATGGAGTTTAATCACTCCAACTTGATCACTGGAAGGAGCTGCAGTACATCTACTTCAAAACAATTTATTCAAGTATTATAGTCTTTTTTTTTTTTTTTAGGTTTTTTGAGACAGGGTTTCTCTGTGTAGCCCTGGCTGTCCTGGAACTCACTCTGTAGACCAGGCTGGCCTCTAACTCAGAAATCCACCTGCCTCTGCCTCCCAAGTGCTAGGATTAAAGGCGTGCGCCACCACTGCCCGGCAAGTATTATAGTCTTAAAACTGGAATTCAAAGTCACTTGCCTCCTTGTGGGATCAGCTTATGGGCGGCCAGATGCATCCTCGGACCGGATGGTCCTGAGGTTGATGAGGCAGGAAACTGGCCTGGGAAGGGCACATCTCGTCCAGTGTATCCAATCAGAATGCTCTCATCTTCAACCCAAAACTCAAGCCATCCCTGCTTATTCACACTATTCACACCAAACACTGAAAGTACCTGTGTGTGTGTGGTGGGGGGGGGGATGTTCTTATCCTAGGGGTTATAACTGAGAGGCAAACAGCACAGACAGAGAAATAATCTACAAACACTGAGAGACAGGCAAGGCGAGCAAACACACTTGGGTCCCACCAATGGACAGTGATGCAGAAGGACCAGAAATTATATCCAGCTGTCTCAAAATGTAAACAAGAAGCCTGGTGTGGTGGCACACACCTTTTATCTCAGAACTCAGAGACAGAAGCAGGCTGAGTTCAAGGCCGGCCTGGTCTACAGATCAAGTTTCAGGATAGCCAGGGCTACACAGAGAAACCTTATCTCAAACAAACAAAATAAAATAAAATTTAAAACCCAAGAAAGTCAGACAGAAAGACCTGTTAACTATAAAATCTACATGCAAATGCAAACCGAGTGCTCCCAAGACAGGTAAGGCAGTAAGGACCCTCCTTAATCACAAGGAACTTGGTGAAAGAGTAGCGGCTTCACCAAGTTCAACGAGCCTAGCCTCTCTGCTCTAACTCTGGAGGGCCGAATTGGTCTTAAGAATATTCCCTAGACTCCCTCCTTCTTTCCATACACCACGAAACAAAAGATACCAAAGAAAATCTGACTTCAAGCAAAAGCCTCATTGTTGGCTTGTTCTTTTTTTAAAAATTTGTATGTTTATTCACTGCAAAGGAAAATGATTTGGTAGCCGTCGCACTGAGAATTGCTGCTTGGACCCCGTCTTACTTCTGTGCACATCGAGCATGAAGCCGTGGAAGTGGACTCGCTTTTTTCTCTTCATCTCCACATACGCATAAAACATGTCCATCACCATTGTTTTTCCCGTACCTTAAAAATAAAAATAAAAAAAATTTAGGAATACCATTGAACAGCATGCGCTGATTACACTAATGATTGTTCATTAGCTCTGAGATAATGAGACGGCGCTTCCGCTGGGAAGCCAGAGGCTGTAGCTCTGCTCTAAGGGAGGAGGTGCTTGTCTTCCCGGCTAAACTGGCTCTCAAAGCCTGATTGTCTCTTTTTCATCATGTTCCTCTTTGTAGTCAACATTAAGAGGTATGCCCATAGCCTGGCATGACTTACAGGTTGTTCTTCCGTCTTCTCTTCTGGAAGACACTAGAATGGATTGATCTACTGGTGTTACTACACAGTGGGAAATTCAGAAATTAAAAGTAAGGATATCAAGAGAAGGTGGCTGGCAGGATAGCTCAGCAGGTGAGCTTGCAGGCTGCACTCGACTTGCAACCGTCCCAACCTGCATTTGATCACACACACACACACACACACACACACACATGCACACGCGCACACACATACACCACTTCTGCATACACATATATCACAGGCGTGCTTAACAATATAACAATAATACATACAAATAAGTTTTTTAAGGAAGTGAAAAAGTGAAAAGTTAAACAACAAATGCAGAGGAAATGGTCAATTATAATACTTCGTTCTATTTAACACTGAGAACATGCTTTTCAAAACTGAGCGCTACTTCAGAAACTCTGATAATCCGTCTGTAGAATTATCCAGTTTTCACCACTTGAGAATGTTACTCCCTAGAAGTGTGATAGCAGCTGAATGCCAGTCACCTGACACAGGCAAGCACAACACTGTTTCTCTCTTCTCTCCCAGAAAACCTAGCACTCGGGGGACAGAGACAGGGCCGAAAAGTCAGCAAGCCAAACCAGCATGTAGGGATCCTGTCTCCTTCCTCCTCTCCCTCCAACTTCTCCCTCCTCCTCTCTTCTCCTCCCTCTTCCTCCTCTTCTTTTCCCCCACTTCTCTCTTTCGCTCCACCTCTCCCTCTCCTTGCCCCACTCCTACCACATACACACATCAGGAGATACAATTCCTAAAATTCAAAGGCAGCTCAGCCAGCAGGAAGACACAGACTCATCTTAGGGCTTTCCTCCACTCCAGAAAACACCAGGCCCATGCCATTTCAACGTCAGGGGTTTCTGTATGTGAAAATGAAATTCCCAGTCAGGCTTTTCATGAAAAGGCTCACTGAGATTGAAAAGCGACTCTTTGCAAACACTTCAGTCCAGCGCTTCTGGCTAGAACAGCAACAGCGGATTCTCAAGTATTACATTTACCCAAAAGAGTAAAGCAGTAAACTCTCAATTCTACTCATGCAGCACTGATCCAGAAAAGCTCCTGAATAATCTAATCAAAGAGGTGACGAATACATGCTTGAACTCGGTATGTGTACAAACTCTCTTCCAAATGGGCTTAAAATAAAGCAAGGTCATCATGTGAGCTGGAAGCTAGCCTAAGTTGCAGAGATAAATGAACATAACGTAAAAACCACAGACTCTCTTCATGAAACCTAAACACACGTGTCAACAGTAAAAGCTGAGTGCTACAGCAATGGCCCAGAGGGTAAGAGCACTGGCAGATCTTCCAGAGGACCCTGGTTCGATTCTCAGCACCCATGTTAGCTCACAATCCTCTATAACCCCAGTTCCCAGGGATCTGATACCTTCTTCTTCTTGAGGATTGTATGCATGTGATACACAGACAGACATTCAGGGAGAACACTCAAATATCTTTAATTCATTAATTCTCAAAAATTAAAAGTAAAACCTGAGAAGCCTTGCCCACAAGCACTCCTCATAAAAAAAAAAAAAGTCGCAATTCTATCAATTAGACAAATTGTATGTCCAGATAAACTGGACAAGAAATCAAGGATAAAGTACGAGAATGCACAGTGAAATAGTCAACTCATGAAAGAGGTTGGAACCCGGGCACCGTGGCCCGGACCTGGGATCCCAGCCCACAGGAGGCCGAGGAGCACTGTCTCAGGACAGTCTGTCTCGGAGGGGCTCCTTTCCCTTCCCACAGCCTCCTAACTTCCAGTCTTTCTACCCTGCTTCAGGACGAATGAGATGTGAAAGGCAACAGCAGTGCTTAGAGGTAATTCCATGAGACACTTCTAGTAGAATACAACACTTTAAAGTCAACAGGGATTTATCTTGTTCTACAGAGTCCGAAAAGGCAGCAAGTGGGAAGGAAATGTAATACAAGAAATTAAAAATTAAGAAATCAATAAACCAGATGCTAAATCACTAAAAACATTAATATATACATATATGTATACACACATACACAAATACATACAAACCCATATATACACACATACATACTTACATACACATATGTTACATTAATATGTATTATATAAGTTATATAATTAACTATATAACTATGATTTATATAATTATATGTAATCGATACAGCAATACATTAATAAAGCATATATGTATCTATACATATGTGTACATATTAAACATATATGAATATGTGGGAGAAAACACAAAGTGATGGCTGGAAGCAGTAACACACAGAGTGTCACTTATGGGAGTTTCCCTAAGGGACCTTGGAGCCATTTTTCTGGTAGATTTTCCAGTGTTTGGTTTCGATGCTATCTCAAGCCAGGCTCAAGACAGGTATTTGGGGGACCTGGCAGCATAGAGGGACTCAACCACAAGTCACTGTGGCACACACCTACCACCCCAGAGCCCCAAGGCCAGTCTCAGCTACATACTGAGGAGTTTGAGCCTAGTTCAGATTAAATAAGACTTCATCTCAAAACCCAAAGCAACAGCAAACTAAAGACAGAACTCCTGTTTCTGCTGGTGGGGACAAGAACGGCACAGCCAACTGCTGGGGCACAGAATGGCAGGCTCTCAAACTAAACACAACACAACTGTTGCCCATATCCACTTGGGGGTATACAGAGTCACTGGAAGGAGGAGATAAACAAAGGTCTATGCATTAATCTTCACATCAGCATTATCCACAATAACGGAAGCTGGAATGGCTCAAAAACCCTCCGACAAACAGATAACAACCTGTGGAACACACAGGTGAGGGAAAATTATTCAGCCTTAAAGAGGAAGAAAATTCATGTGTGATTGGATTTTTTTATCCCCCCAAAAAAAATATTTTTAGTTTATTTATAATTTATTCTTCAAATTACCTCACTCCAACTAATAGTTTATAAAGTTTGTTTTAAACTATACTGATGGTTTAAAAATGGGAAGAACATGACAACAAAGACTCTAGGGGGGGAAATCCTGCTGTGGGGGACAAGATAAATAAATCTTGAAGATATTTTAATAAATAAAATAAGCCAGATATGAAAGCGATCCCCTCTCCATGAGTAGCCTAGAGTAGTCAGACTCACAGCACAAAGGAGACAGTGGTCTCCAGGGACGTAAGGCTGGAGAAAGGGGGACAGTGGAGACTAGGGATAAACTTTCAAGTGAGCAACGGTTCATCTGTCTCTGCACTACGTCCCCAAAGTGACACACTGCCTGCCACAGGGCAGATGCACAACAGAATGCCCATCCAGTGGTGAGGTCGAGGCCAGAGGACCTGGGGAGAGACGGAAGGAGTCTGACACGAATGTCTATCAGGCTCACAATGTTGCTTTATTCTCTAAGAATCATAAATTAAGCCTGCTGTTTTCTCAAGAGAGGAGTATTGTCAGGGATCAACTTTAACAATCTAAAGCTTTCAGTGGTTACAGTTCAAGCGCTATAGTAAGAAGTCAAAAGCAACTCCTGGAGAACATCCCTGGTGGTTCTTTCTCTCCCTGACACACAAGGCTGTAAGTGGTGTCTTCTGCGCTGCTCCAGCCCCAGCCTCAGCAGCTTCTGGAGTTCAGTGTGAGGGTAGAACGCACCAGGCTGCTCCAGGTAAGGACCACAGGACATGTGCTTCCCGGGCTGTTCCAGGTAAGGACCACGGGACGCGTGCTTCCACTCTCTTCTCATACTCCAGACAGATCAATAACCCTGCCCGGACCACTGCAGTGGGAAGTGAAGTTCCCAAACAAAGGACAGAAGAAAGGAAGGGAGGGGGAGGAAGCTGCACATGTGGTGCCGAGTCTACAAGGCTAAATAAACCTCAAGATTAAGGAGTGTTAAAATGTTACAACCAGAGCTAAATTATCTCAGCTATTCTTAGTCCCTTTGAAAGCCATCCATTGTCCACACCTAATCTGACCTAAGATCCTCGTGACTATCAAAACTTTGAAACTTATTAGCTGACCACTAACCCTACACTTAGGAATGTCACTAGGTCACAAACCTACCTCAGTTGTCTTGCCTAGCTGTTGCCTAAACACCTGTGGCCCCACCAATGTATTTATCTACAGCTTTGTTTGTTCTGCAACTACAAGAATCTTGGGTAAGCACTACCACAGTGGAGTGCACTGTGGGAAACCTGAGTCTGTGTTTTCAGGCCCTGGTGGGTCATTTGGCTCCAGAAAACAATGGCCTCTTCCTCTCTTTGAGCTGAGAGCTGTGTTTTTGCCTTGATAGTCTTCTGGTCAAAGGCTTGTGACAGAACCAGCTACATGCCAAGAGTGGGGCCACAAACCGTTACCACCACCACTGCCACCATTATTACCGCTTTCACCCTCTAGATGTAATGAGCTAAATATAAATACTATTATTGAAAACAGTTTTTGCTGAGGTTTGGTCTGTTGCTATGTATTGTTAATGCTAAATACAGGCCCCCAGGGTATGGTTGTCACTAAGGGAAAGGAAATCTTCATGTACACCAAGTGATGCTATGTAACTGTGGTGGTTTGAATACGCTTGGCCCAGACAGTGGCACTATTTGGAGGTGTGGTCTCGTTGGAGTAGGTATAGCCTTATTGGAGGAAGTCTGTCACTGTGCGTGTGAGCTTTAAGAACCTCGTCCTGGCCAGGCAGCGGTGGCGCACACCTTTAATCCCAACACTTAGGAGGTAGAGGCAGGCAGATTTCTGAGTTTGAGACCAGCCTAGTCTACAGAGTGAGTTCCAGGACATCCAGGGCTATAGAGAAAAACCCTGCCTCAAAAAAAAAAAAAAAAAAAAAAAAAACATAATAATAATGATGATAATGATGATGATAATAATAATAATAGAAAAAACTTTAAAAATTAAAAAACAACAACAACAACAACTACATCCTAGCTCCCTGGAAGCCAGTCTTCTCCTTGTGGCCTTCAAATGAAGATGTAGAACTCTCAGCACCTCCTGTACCATGCCTGCCTAGATGCTGCCATGTTCCCACCTTGATAATAATGGACTGAACCTCTGGACCTGTAAGCCATCCCCAATTAAATGTTGTCCTTATATGAGTTGCCTTGGCCATGGTGTCTGTTCACAGCAGTAAAACCCTAACTAAGAAAGAAATTGGTACCAGGAGTGGGGTATTTGCTGTGGTAGGCCTGACCTTGATTTTGTTGGAATAATGTGGATTTGGGGATTTTAGATTTGGAAAGCAGTGGGATGCTTTAAGTTGAGCTTACTGGGCCGACCTAGAAGGAATATGGAAGACTTTGTTACTGAGATTGATTTGAACTGTGGAAGCTTGGCTCTAGAGGAAAAGAATTTTAGCTGGGCAGTGGTGGCACATACCTTTAATTCCAGCACTTGAGAGGCAGAGGCAGGCGGATTTCTGAGTTTGAGGCCAGCCTGGTCTACAGAGTGAGTTCCAGGACAGCCAGGGCTACACAGAGAAACCCTGTCTCGAAAATCAAAAGAGAGAGAGAGAGAGAGAGAGAGAGAGAGAGAGAGAGAGAGAGAGAGAGAGAGACTGACTCTGAGACTATTCTTAGGATATTTTGGTTAAGTAGTTGGTGCTTTTTGCCCTTGTCCAAACAGTCCGCCTGAGGCTCAGGTGAAGAGAGTCAAATTAATTGCACTAACAAAGGAGGTCTCGAAACAATCCAGTTTAGACTGTGCTGTGGTTTAGTCTCATGAAGAGCGTTATAAAGAAGTATAGCAAGCTTAGAAAGAAAAAATACAGAATGAGTGGTTTAAATAATAAAGGGGCACCAGGAAGTGAGATGGAGTTGAGTCCTGTGTTCAAGGAGATAATGACATTAATGGAGTGGTGCTCTCAGGGCAAGATCCCACCCAGCTAAGCTTATTGTTTGTGTTTGCAGTTGAACAAGGAATAGTTTGGACTTTTAATCTGGAATGAACTATAATCCAGAAATAGAGGGCACACCTGTGATCTAGACCTTGAGGTGGGAAGACACAGACTTTTGATCCAGATCTTAAGAAACAGTGGCAATGAAAAGCTTAGGCCCAGGAATGCTGGTAAACATCTTTAATCCCAGGAGACAAAATCAACCAGATCTCTGAGTTCAAGGCCAGCCTGGGACAGAGCAAGTTCTAGGTGAAGAAAAGCTTAAATACAGATGTGGTGGTGCACACCTTTAATCCCAGCATTAAAGAGCCATACAGATCTCTAAATTCAAGGTCAATATACATAGACAGTTTCAGGACAGCCAAGCTTAGGCAGTGAGGGAATTGGAAAACAGAAAGCTGGTAATAGAATAAGGTGGGGCACATGTTCCAGCCCCAGCAAGCAGCAGAACTTGGGAGCTTCAGCCACATGGCTCTGGCTTTAGAGTCCAGAATAAAAGGGATTACTGGGACAATTAATGCTGGTTAGCTGGAGCTAAGAAATTAGTGGTGATTAAGAAGAGACCAGCATCACTGAGGTAAAATCTTCTGGGAAGTGTTTTCTGAGAGCACAGAGAAACTAGGTTCCAGAGAGCCAAGGTTGTACCTTGTGCAGCAGTTGAACTTGGTAATGTGTAAGAGTCACCCAGGTGGTACTGGTTTTGAAAGCATGAAGGGGTCATGGAGAGCAGCTGAGGCTTGGCACTGTGAGAGAGCAGGGAAAGCCATTGGTGAAGGTGCAGACTCAGTTGCAATTGATGTCCCAGGACTGAGGGGTTATGGGAAGAAGCTGAGGCTTGGTGCCATGAAGGGAGCCTATGAGAGGCTATTGGTAAAGCCTAGTTGCAGCAGAGACTCCAGTGTATTGGAGATGCCTGCACCATGGGATGACCACCAAGAACAACAATAGTGGCATGGAGTCAACCAGAGCCTAGAGTGCTACAGAGGGCAGAGCTGGAGAAGTGACACAGTCCTTTGGAGGGGCCCAGAAGATCATGTGTGGATCCCAGACATTGAAACAAGAAGCTGTGAAGTTGAAGTTTACTTGAAGAACCCAAGATGTTCGAGATGCCAGAGCCGTGGGTTATCTACTGAGGAAAGCTGCTAACGGGATAGAAACGGCCCAGGAAAGAAGTCTGTTGCAGTCAACAAAAATGAAAAAGGAGCCGGAGATCTGAAGAATGCTTTGACATCAACCATGGAGGTGCAGAGCTTGGAGTTTGCCCAGCTGGTTTCCTGTCTTGCTTTGGAGGTTACAGTTAAGTGACTGGATGAATCTCAGAAGAGACTTTGAACACTGGATTTTTAACACTGTTGAGACTGCTGTAGACTATGGGGACTTTTGAGGTCGGACTAAATGCATTTTGCGCTATGCTATGGCTAGGTATGGCCCCATAGACTCAGGTATTTGAAAAAAACCTGTGGGGGCCAGGGAGTGAAATGTGGTGGTTGTCCCAGAGAATGGCACTATTAGAAGGTGTGGCCTTGTTGGAGTAGGTGTGTCACTGTGGGTGTGGGCTTTAGGACCCTCATCCTAGCTGCCTGGAAGCCAGTCTTCTAGCAGCCTTCAGATGAAGATGTAGAACCCTCAGCTTCTCCTGTACCATGCACCTCCCTAGATGCTGCCATGATCCTGCCTTGATGATAATGGACTGAACCTCTGAACCTGTAAGCCAGCCCCAATTAAATGTTGTCCTTATAAGAGTCGCCTTGGTCATGGTGTCTGTTCACAGCAGTAAAACCCTAACTAAGACAGTAACCTTGTTCCTTAATTTAAAACTATTGGTTAAATAAAGATGCCTACAGCCTATAGCTGGGCTGAAGAGAGGTAGGCGGTGTTTTGATCCCTGGACTTGGGGTCTGAGGAGGACCATGAGGGGTAAAAGAAGAGGGTGAAGAGAGGAGAAAACACCACGGAGTGGGTGAGTCATGAAGTCACGGCCACGAGGGCTGGCCAGCGGAATCAGGAGCAGCCCAGATGGAGCATGTCAGCCGTAACTCAGGTTACTGGAGGGAAGTAGACACTAATAGCTTACAGGGTAGATACGTGCCCAGCTCCAATGCTTTAAAGGCCTATTATAAATATAAAGGTTTTGTGTCTTTTATCTGGGAACTGAATGACCAAAGTGTAGAAAACCCTGACTGAGAATAAAATATACTACAACAGGTTTTCTTGAAGGTTGGACTACAATATTAATCCAGCCACTTAAATACCGACCCTGTGGAAGTCCCTGTATGTAGGACCCACCACCAAGTCCCTCATTTCTACCATCTATGAGTAAAGAGTACACTCCACCGGGCACACAGAGCACAAGACAGTGGCAAAATAACCGGTAGCAAGCGGGGTTAGGAAGCAGATACCCTCCTTCCCAGTGAACCTCCTTAGACTTGGCAGCTGATCCTCAAGTCCAAATGGGAGAGAGAAGAGTAAGAGTTTATTAGGGAGACGTTCTGAGACTGTTTCCAGCCAGAGAGCCCCCCCCAAACGAGAACTTGACACTTTTTATTACTACCCTTTTCTGAGTATTCTAAACTGGCTCTGACCAGCAAAAGTTATCTCACTTCCTAGCTCAAGGTTGGTTTCTCTTCCCCTCTGTATTATAAAGGCATTTTAACCAGCAGTTATGTGCTCCAGCCTGCATTGAACAGCCAAGATCATATTTATACTCTCTCTGTCTCTCTGTCTCTGTCTCTGTCTCTCTCTCTCTCTGTCTCTCTCTCTCTCTCTCTGTCTCTCTCTCTCTCTGTCTCTCTGTCTCTCTCTCTCTCTTTCTCTCTCTGTTTTGCCCTCTCTCCCTTCTTCCTTCTTTTTTTTTTTTTTTTGTTTGAGACAAGGCCTTACAACATAGCCCAGGCTAGCCTCAAGCTCATGCTCCTCCTGCCTCAGCCTCCTTCATGGCAGTTTTTTCATGACCCCTGATGCATTGTTCATAGTGCATCTGGGTCCAATCAGACAGTCCCAGAACCTTCACCGTCTTGTTTGTCAGGCCCTCTGTGTCAGTCTTTACCAACCATCTCTGTTTACGGTTCAGTGGCTAAGGTAACAGGAACCACAAAGAGCAGATCTTTTGAATGACTGAACATGAAAGGGAATGTTCAAGAACTGTGATGTTCTCCCAGAGAACAAGAGTCGGCCAGAGCGAGGGCCCTGAGCAGTGCCCCAGGCACAGAACACTGCCAGCACCCGATGGGGGTTGGGGGAGGCCGCCCCAGGCACCCCCAGGCACAGAACACTGCCAGCACTCTATGCAGGGTGGGAGGAGCACCACACGTCTGGAAACTGCTGACACTGAGGCCCTAATGGTGTCTACTAACTAACGTAAGGGAAACTGCAGGGTGATGCTGAGGCAGGAGGACCACTTGAGTTCATCAGACCCTGCTTCAGGGGTTCTGGGAGACAACAGTAATAACCAGGTCATTACTCTAAAGCTTAGATCAGGGATAGAAATATGTGTGGAAATTAAAAAGGAAACAGGAATGAACTCCTTTTAAACCGAGGCAGGCTTAGAGGACAGCGCTGGAGTGAGACGCTGGCTGTCTGTCAACTACAGATGACTTCCGTCCTATGGGTCACCCAGTGTAAGTGTGTTTACAGTCTTGTGCGACACTGCTTCTGCCTTTAACTGCAGCCCCAGCCTATGAGCATCAATGGCAGAAGCTGAGGTGGCTGTCCCTCTCTCTCACGTCAAACTCCTCATCCTGTTCCCCTCTGGTCTGGGACTGAGAGGTGTGGACACAGAAGTTTTTATCCCCGAGGGAAAGCTGCAGAACCTGGCCCACCCAACACTTATTTAACACTTACCAACATCTCCATAAACATACAGGCCCTTTGGAGGTTTGTTCCTTGAAAAAAGCTGCAAATTAAGAACAAATTACAAATTTTCTACCATGCAAATAATTACATATAATCATATATACATAATGTTCCCAACTGTGCTATATATAGGACATCAAGGGGACAATTATATACGACAAGTAGAAAAAAACTTGGTGTGAAAGTCTGCAAAGCCAAAACATTATGCAGCCTTTAACAGGGAGGTATTCTTGATAGATCCCCAACACAGATAAATCTTGAGGACATGGTATTGGTAAAAATAAGCTAGTCAAATAAAGATAAAATACTTCTGACCCGTGTTACCAGGGTGGAGCAGAGGCAAGGAGTCACTGTTCAGAGGATACAGCATCCCATTTGTGTAACATGAAGAGATGGGTAGGAGTAATACAGAAAACTACGTCCACATTTATTACCACTGAGCTGTGTAATGAGAAGGGCTTAAGATGGCTAGCATGTCAGACACCTGTAATCCCAGCACACAAGAGGCTGAGGCAGGAGGATATCACGACTATACAGCCAGACCTGTGCTTTAAAGGGCAAAACCTGAAAGAAAGCATGAATCCAACCCATAACAGTCTTGTTTCTGTCGTATAGCCCATGGGCTCACCCACCTCCACTAAATCCATCTCCAGATGCAGACCACACCCTGGTACAGGCCAGGCAAGCCAGTCTTCTCCACTTGGATTCCAACATGTGCACAGCTTCCCTGTGTCTCCTCTAAGTCACTACTCTTTGAAAACAGACTCCCACCTGCCAACACCTAAGGTTTGCTTTCTTTCTTTTTTGTGTGAAACATTGTGTCACACGGTTTTCAACTTATCAACAAAAAAAGGATTACACCCTTAAACAATTTTAAAACAATGTCATATTTGAAACCTAAGATAAAACCTAAAAAATTCTCTAAATGTATGTTTGCAATGTTAGAAATCCCCCCCCCTCTGTGTGTGTGTGTGTGTGTGTGTGTGTGTGTGTGTGTGTGTGTGTGTATCCCCCTTTCTCTCTCTCTGGTTTGGGTTTGTTTTGCTGTTGTTGTTTTTTGGAGGGGTTGCTGTTGTTGTTTTTGTTTTCCAGATAGAGTTTCTCTATGCAGCCCTGGCTGTCCTGGAACTTGCTCAGTAGACCAGGCTGGCCTCACAGAGATCTGCTTACCTCTGCCTCTTTGAAGATGGGGATTAAAGGTGTGCCCCCCACTGTCCAGCTAGAAATCTTTTGAAAGCAATTCTGTGTTAGATAACTGGGGAGTCAAGGTCTGGGTAAGTCTGCCTGTCTAGTCAGCCATCTTATGCTGTTAATACTGTTACTGGGAAACTCTCTCATGTCCGAGTTGATTGCATACTGTTATGTTCTGTGCTTTGATGCTCTTGGAAACCTACCACAAGAGGTCAGTTAGAACTGCTTTGTGTAGTTAGCCACAACAAGCTTGGACCCGAACCAACCACCCAGCAGCACTTCCCATGTCTGCATATGAGCTTTTATAAGCTGGTCCTGGGATGGACCCCAACATAAAAGAGACACCTGCACCAATGTAAAACCCCATTTGAAACAGCACTTCCATTTTGAGTAAGGATTCCAGTAAAGTTTTAAGTTCCCAAGACCTCCCTGAGAATTAATATCCTACTTGGCAGAAAAACTCATGGACTTGGGGAACTGACAACCTGGTTGGCAAGTTAAAACATGACTGATAGGCAAGGCAAGTCCCCTGCCACAGCTCAATACCCCAGCCAGCAAGAACAGGGTAAATGTACAACACAGACATGTTCCTAAGGACGCCACCTATTCCTAAATCCTGATTGGCGAAGTAACAGGTACAGATGTCTGTGGTGGCTCCTGGTCACAGTCAGCTCCCAAGTCTGGTCTGCAGCCCTGATCGATCAATCTTAGGATGAATGCTCAATAAACTATCCCTGTCTGACTGAGATCGGTGTTTGTGTGGGTTGTGGAGCAACTCCTGGATCCCAATGTGGGGGTGTTGTAATTCATAATGCTTCAAAATACGTTCTGTAAGAATAATTTTTAATGTTATTGCTGTTGTTTGGGGGTTTGTTTGTTTGTTTGTAAGACAGTATACCCTCGTATCTGCATAGCCGTGGTTGGTCTGGAACTTGCTATGGTGGCCAGACTAGCCTGGAACCTAAAGGTCTCCAGTTCTGGGATTAAAGGTATAAGCCACCACACCTGGAATAGTTTTTCTTTCTCTAGTATTTGTCAAGGCTGGCTCCCACAGCACAGCAGCAGCCATTTTGTTCCACGCCTGCCAGTCATTTCATCTTGTTACTGACACAGAAATACTGACTCAGAGCAGGGTCAGTCTGACCACATACCCTGCTATGTTCTGAGGTTTGTTAATCTTAAGAAATTCCACAACCATAAGCTCCACTTAGGACCAATTAGAATAAAGGTCAGTTAGAACTGACCTATCTAGCTAGCCAAAATAGCTTGAGTCAGAGCCGACCACTGGGCAGCACTTGCTGCACCTGCACATGAGCTCACGGTGGGTTTTGCCTTTATAAACTGGCCCTGGGAAACATTCACGGTCAAAATGTCAGTAAGCCAGCTGTGTTTGACTGAGATAGGTGTCTGGGTGATTTGTGTGGCAATGCTCAGACCTCAGCAGTACTGTTCACGTGATGCTATCAACACACATTAAGTAAACAAAATTCAAGTTAGAAGAAACAACAAAGTTGGAAGGAGGGTTTCAGTGGGGCTCAGCGTTTCTAGCAAACGTAGCGTTGAGGATGGGATGAACATCTCAGTGACAGAATGCTTGCTAGCAAATGTAATGGCTGGGACTCCATGCTCAGTACTTCAGGAAGAAGCACTTATGGGTCCGTCTTCTTTTTTTTCCTTCCTATTCAATAATCCAATATGTTTTAGAAAGAGTGCCTGTCAGATTTTTGTATGCTACATGTACAGTTTATGTAACATTGCTTTATATATTTTAAAATATACTTTATTAGTTTTTGGTTTTTTTTTTTTTTTTTTTTTTTTTGGTTTTTCGAGACAGGGTTTCTCTGTATAGCCCGGGCTGTCCTGGAACTCACTCTGTAGACCAGGCTGGCCTCGAACTCAGAAATCCGCCTGCCTCTGCCTCCCGAGTGCTGGGATTAAAGGCGTGCGCCACCACCGCCCGGCCACTTTATTAGTTTTTTGAAAATTCATATTTACTTCCCATTCCTCCTCTTAAAGTAAATTAAATTTGGGCTTGGCTTGGAATTTTTAGGGGGCAAGTGTGGGAGGAGCTAAGGTGGGAGGAGTTAGGAGAGGAAGAGGAGGAGTAAGGAAGAGGAGGAAAAGGAAGAGGAGGAGCTAGGGGAGACAGAGAGAGAGAGAGAGAGATTAGGAAGAGATGGAGGCGGATGTTCACGTGTCTGTAGCAGTCAAATGTAGTCTAGGTTGGGTGTTGGGTTACACTTCTGATTGTATGGGTATCTTGTTACTGATCATTAACAAATATATAAACCTTTGATTAATCTTTAAGCATTAGAGTCTCATCTTTCTACTGGGCCTTCGAGAATGGCAGGATGGTCTGGGCAATGCCCAGCCTTGCGGAGACAGCATGGAAGATTGGCAGAGCCATCTCCCACGCTGGCGTCTTGTGGGTGGCAGGGCTGGTGTTTCCAGCTGGCCGGTTCTAGCTGCTGCGTGCACATGGCTTCCAGCTGTGAAACATGGCGGCTGAGCTAGGCAGAGCAGCAGCAGCTTAGCTAGTCGGCCTGAACCAGTGGCCAATTTTAAATAATTACTACAACAGGCAAGGATGTTTTGGGTCTTGAGAGAGGGTTTTACTATATAGGCCTGGTTGACCTGGAACTCTCCGTGTAGACCAAGATGGCCTTAAAATCACAAAGATCTACCTGCCTTTGCCTCTGAGTACTGGGACTAAGGACCCGTAGCATGACGCCAGTCCTTATATTAGACCTTATATGTTTTTAAATGATATCCATAACAATCTTAGCACTTGGAACCTCAAGCAAGAGGATCCAAAGTTCAAAGCCAGACTGGGCTACTTGTCTCAAAACAACTAAGGATGAAATATAGCTATTTGGTAGACCTTTGCCCATTTACATGGCCCTAGATTTAATCCCAGCCCTGCCCCCCTTCCTCCCCCCAAAAAAGCTGATAACAAATACGGAAGTTCTGACTACTTAATTTAAAACCTGGATACTGGGAGCAACATGCTTTAATCACAGAACCCAGGAGGCAGAAGCAGACTGATCTCTGTGAGTTTGAAGCCAGTTTGGTCTACAAAGCTAGTTCTGGGACAGCCAGGGCTGTTACACAGAGAAACCCTGTCTCAAAAACCAAAATTAATTAAATTAAAAATAAAACCTGATAGCCGGGCGGTGGTGGCGCACGCCTTTAATCCCAGCACTTGGGAGGCAGAGGCAGGCAGATTTCTGAGTTCGAGACCAGCCTGGTCTACAGAGTGAGTTCCAGGACAGCCAGGGCTACACAGAGAAACCCTGTCTCGAAAAGCCAAAAAGATAAATAAATAAATAAATAAATAAATAAATAAATAAATAAATAAATAAATAAAACAAACCTGGATACCATCAACCAATAAAGGTTAAGCATAGGCTATGTAAATGACATTCAAATTTTTATTGCAGTTATGTATTTCTGTGTATGTAAGCAGAGGGGTATGTGCATTTCACAGCATTTATGTCGATGACAGAGGACAACTTTTGAGAGTCAGTTCTCCCTGTCCACCATGTGAGTCCCAGAGATCAAACTCAGGTCATGGAGCTTGGCAGCCAGTAAATCTACCCACTGAGCTCTCCCACAGGCCTGTTAGATGATGCCACACACAACAGTCTACAGTCTCCTCAGGAAGCATGGTCCTTCTGGACCTCTATGCTTCTACTATCCTGAGCCCCATACATGCCAGACTTCCTATATAGACTTACTGAAAAGATATTAGCTATAACAGCCAATAATAAAAACATAAAGACATACTATAATGAAACCATTTAAGACTTGCATGGTGGAGTGAGGGTACTGGAGAGATGTTTAGAGGGTAAGAACACCTGCAGCTCCTGCAGAAGGACGGGTTTGATTCCCAGGACACACAAGGCATCACAGCCACCTATTTATTCTATTTCCAGGGGGATCCATGTCTGTGGCCTCTCTCTTCTGGCTTCTTCACATATCTGGCACTATGTGATACATACATGCATGCATATATACATATATACATAGAGAGAGAAAGAGAGAGAGAGAGAGAGAACACTCATGCACAGAAAATAAAAATAATTAATCCCAAACCATCTAGACAATACAGTTGGTTAGTAAGCTCAAGCAGTTTTAGATCTGTATCTAGCCTGGGGCCACAGCTCAGCAGCAGACAACAACCTAGCATGCACAAGCCTAGGGTTCAATTCCTGGCAGCACAACTGAACTCTATACCAACACAGCAATGCTTTCAAGAACTTCTAGTCAGTCTACCCTCTCTTGAATGGTTCTCCGGGACCTTCCCAGTCTCCTTGAAGCCAACCTACATCACTGTCACTTTCAGATAATGGTTCCTGCTTCTCCATAGAGAAACCAGAAGGTATCTTCCCTTATGAAACTACAGCCCTGGTCCATCAGTTCCAGGGTGTGCACTCAATAAATCGTCCTTGTGTGACTAAGATTAGTATCTGAGTGGTTTGTGGGGCCTTTTCTGGACCCCAACACTGTAAATTGCTTTTGGTAGGATGGTTGTTTTCAGAATATTAATTCCACCAATCCATGAACACAGGTTGTCTTTCCATTTTTCTAGTGTTTTCTCGATCTCTTTCTTCAGAGATTTTAAGCAAAGTCTCAGGGTAGTCTTGGCTTGCCTGAAATTCACTATGTAGATGTGGCTGGCCTCCAATTCAGAGATTCTCCTCTCCCTCTGCTAGGATTAAACAGAAGCATGACCATGGCTGGCTCTAAAGTTAGTTCTTAAAAATCAAGCTATGCATGGTAACACATCTACACTAGCACTAGAGGGAGGTAACGAATCAGAAGTTCAAGGCCATCCTTAGCTACACAGTGAGTTCAAGACCGGCTTAAACTACTTGAAATCCTGTCTCAAAAAAAAAAAAAAAAGAAAGCAGACAGATAACAGAAAAACCCACCTGCATATTGATGTTCTAGATATTTGCTTTCCAAACAACTCCTTTGCGTTAACTGCTGAAATGCAAAGTGACCATTCCAAATACTTACATTTAATGGTTTAGATCTTATCTTTTGTTCGCTATGTCATTAAAATTTTTAACATTAAAAATAATTCAAGGTGCTGGGCATATAATACACCCATGTAATCCCAGCATTCAGAAGGCAGAAGCAGGAGAATCTCAAACCCAAGGCAAGTCTGGGCTACACAGCAAGACACTGTCTCAAACGGTAAAGATCTTTTTTGTTTTTAATCTTACCCATAATGATCCATGGTGGTTCTCATCAACGCTCTAAATTAAAAGGCACACCCACTGCCCTCCGGCTTACCCGCCCTACCACTCCGGCAGGGCTTCCACTGGGACAACTAGGTAATATGGGGATTGCTGCTAAGATAAAAAGTATTGTTTTCAGTTTGTTTAAAATGCAGGAATATTACTTTTCCTGTTTCTCCCCGGTTCCCCACGACTGCGTTATTATCTCCCCAAATGGCGGAATCAGAGACAATGATTCCAGCTGGAATGCCGAGCATAATTACATCTTTTAAAAACTGGCATTACAGCGTTCTCCACGTGGACCACTTTTGATAAAAGTACATCCTTCAGGTTTCTAAAGATCTTTAAAAATGGAAAAAAAAAAAGAACTATATGTTAGCATCCATAAACTCTCCTTAAATGAAAATGTTTTTTTTTTTTTAATGGCTTTAGCTGATTTTCAAAAGAGCCCTCCTAACCTAGAGTACATCAATTTGCTCAGTTTACTAGTATAATTAAGCGTATTTAAGTATCTAAATAAAGGGGCTTTCAGATTCTACAACATGCACAAGAAAAGGCTTGCAGAGCAGCAGCTAGAAGCCAGCCATGGAGCTGTAGGCAGAACAGGGATGTGCCACCTACCCTAGACACCTTCAGTAGTGTGTCCACCTTGTTCAAACCCAGTCCTGTTGGCTTAGTGTTGTCATTGAAAAAAGCTGCTGCAGCCAACTGACAGAACATGGTAAGTTCAGGAGTTCACACCCACACAGCTCCCTCTTGTGTAGATACAGCCCCAAATGTGCTGATCTACCCACCGATTCTCATGGTTTGTATTTTAACTTAATAAAGTTAATAAACTGTGAGGTTTAAGCAGCCAATGAAGGGGAGAGAGGGAAAGGAGGAAGGAAGGGTAAGAGAGAGAGGGAGGGAGGGAGGAACTAGTTGGGTATTATGGTGTTCACTTACAGTTCTAGCTACTCAGGAAACCCTCTGATTGGGGGCCAAGAACTGGAGACCAGTCTGGCAAGCAGAGAGAGACCCTGGCTACACTGAAGAAACAAAACACCTCTCAATCTCTGATAACAGAATAGACAGACATAAATGATTTTAACTTTTTTAAGACAATGTTTTGCTAGGTAACCTAAGCTAGCATCAAACCTGGATCCTTCTTCCTCCCCCTCCCTAGTGCTGGGAACTTAGGTCCAGTAACAAAACGAGCATTTTTAAATACTTCTATGTCCCACTAGGAGACAAGTGACAAGAAGCAATGTTCCAGCGACTCCTCCCTGGTCTCTTGCTCCTATCTGAAACTCAGATTCTGCAATGCTCCTTCACTGCCCTCTCACCTCCCTGTCTCCCACTAATCAATGGAACACCCAGGACATGAGCATAAGCCTCAAAATGATCAAAAAATCATTAAGAGAAAGCTATGAGGAGGAACAGCTTCTTGCTCTGAATGAAGGGTTCTCAGTTGGAAGATGACCCTGGGATTCCAGGCATCTTCTACAGTAGCTAAGAACTATTTGTAGCCAGGCAGTGGTGGCGCACGCCTTTAATCCCAGCACTTGGGAGACAGAGGCAGGCGGATTTCTGAGTTCAAGGCCAGCCTGGTCTACTGAGTGAGTTCCAGGACAGCCAGGGCTGTCCTGGATATCCAGAGAGCCAGAGAAACCCTGTCTCGAAAAACCAAAAAAAAAAAAAAAAAAAGAACTATTTGTAACTGTAATTTTTAGTCTCCTGAAGTAATCGTTGTATCAGAGCCTTACTGCCTCTGTCTCTAACCTAGACCTAGTCCTGGAAGCCTCCAGCCTCCCTACAATCTAATCTAGATTGTTTTCAGCCTCTGAGACTTACTGCTGACCATTTCTAGTTCTTTCTGATCTCTGGCTGGCTGATTCAACTCAGCTGTTCTGGCTCAAAACTCTTCTCCAAGCTGACTGATTCAAACTGGCTTCTCTTTCAGGCTCTGACCGAATTGCTCTGCTTGGCTTCATACTACCTTTGGCAATAGGCTCTAATCTTCTAGCTCCTTCTCATTCTCTGGCTCATTCTATCTTCACCTGAGTCTAGCTTGTTCTCTCTCTGCAACCTGTCTGTACAATTGTCCTGGTTAAATTGCTCTCTCTATACTGCTCTCTCTATTGATGATGATGATAATAATAATTTTACAAAAGATTTGTTTATTTATTTTATGTATATGAGTTTTCTATCGGCATGTACACCTGCATGCCAGAAGAGGACATCAGATCCCATTACAGATGGTTGTGAGTCACCAATATGTGTACTGGGAATTGAACTCCAGACATCTGGAAGAACAGCCAGTGCTCTTAACTGCTGAGCCATCTCTCCAGCCCTGTTCTCTCTTATAGCTTCCCTTTCCTCTCTCTTCTTGTGCAAGTTGGGCATATCCTATTCTGTCAAGTCTTTCTCTGATTCATCACCTTGTCTGCCACTCAATTAGATATCACTTTCAGACATGACTGCTTCCTTCTACAAACTAACCTTATCTTTATTGTTTAGGATTAGAAGTGTGTACTAAGGCTGTGTCTGCATTCCAGCCAGAGGGATTAAAGGTGTGTGGTAAAGCTGAACCACACCACAATTTGAAACAGCTTTTTTTTTTTCAGTAAATAACAATCTTGGGGTTGACAATGTGATCAAATATCCAGCAACAACTATTGCTAAGGAATCATACCCAGTGACAGACACAGAAACAAGAACTCACAGGTACATATGGATAGGCCCAGAGCTACCACAACTGCCTTCAGATCAACATGGAATTATTTTATGCATCTTCTGTGTGGGCTCTGTTACTTATTTTTCTCATTTACTCTATAAACATGGATTGACCATTAAGGACCTGCTTTATGCCAGGCCTTGAGTTTGATTCTCCAGACTCAAGAAGACCAAGAAAATAAAGTATTTTTAGTAAAGGCACATGTGGGTGACTTAAGATAGTCCCTAAAACTGGTGTGCTATCACGTCTTTCAATTCCAGCACTTGGGAGGCAGAGATGGTGGACACTACATTACCAGATTTTGTCTGAAAGAAACAAAAAGTAGCGTATGTTGGGAATCCTCTTGATACAGTGTGGCCAGTGGGATGAGTGAGAGGAAATTACAGGAGACATCACACTCCTTTGCCCTACTTACAAGCCCAGCCAGTGTCCAGGGAGAGCAGGGTCATTGTGGTTCAAAGGGCAAGAGCAAATCAGGACAGCTCCATTGTGGTCTCTGTTGGTGTTTTTACTATTTTATTGGGTACTTATATCTCTACCTCCCTTCCAACCTCACAACACTAGCTAGGAGAGAAGGAAGGTTAGAGGAAAGGGGGACATGGATCTCTGTAGGCTGCTTCTGCTGGTTAGGGGTGAAGCCCAAACTTCGTAGTCAGGACCACTTGACAACTTCAGCAGCCAGAACCAGGAGCAGGAGAAAGAAGCCTTCTCTTTCTCAAAGTGTCTCCCGCCCCTCTTGGGGCTCTCCAGAGTCCCCAGAATTAAACTATCTGCAGCTGGCAAAAAAAATCATGCCTTTCCTAGAGCACGAGCCAATTCTAGTCAGTGGTTGTGGACAAACTGAAGCAGCTCCATATCCCACTCCTGGAATTAAAACAAAAACATATCCACATAGCATCACTGGGTTTTAAAAGAAACCAAAACTCTCACTATAGGTCTCCATCACCACTGCAGTCATTCAGTGCCTCAAAATGTGCCGCTGGCCTCTTCCTGGGGAGCTAGCACATGGTCATGGCACTGTGTCTTGAAATACGTGCTCAGCTGCTGGCCTCTGCACACTCTGTGGAAGATGGGAGTATGCTGATGGCTTGGGATCACCTTTCTGTTTGTTGATTATATGCCTGTTTATTTGATTGTTTGTTGAGAAAGGCTTTCATATAGCCCAGGCTGTCCTTGAACCCCGTATGTACTCTAGAAAGAATATTCTGCTCTACCTCCTAAATGCTGGGATTACAAAATGGCTCAGCAGGTACAGGCACTTACCACCAAGCCTGAAAGCCTGAGTTTAATCCCTGGGACCCATAGAGTAGAAGGAAAGAACAGGTTTCTCTCCAATGGAGCATCCCCTCCCCCACGTATAGACAATAAACAAACAGATGCAATCTAAGAAGGGGAGGAAGAGGAGAAAAGTAAGAAGCCAGCCATGGTGGCGCACACCTTTACGCCCAGCACTTGGAAGGCAGAGGCAGGCGGATCTTTGTGAGTTCAAGCCAGACTGGTCTACAGAGTGAGTTTCAGGGCAGCCAGAGCTACACAGAGAAACCCTGACTCAAGAAAGAGGAGGAAGGAGGAGAAGGGGGGAGGGGAGAAAGAAGGTCATTGAGGCCCGAGAAGTTGACTCAATGAATAAGGGCACCTGTCCCCAAACTTGACAAACTTCACTCTCTGGGATCCACATGATAGAAGGAGAGAATTCACACTCGAAAGTTGTTCTCTGACTTCCACAAGGGCAGCTTGGTACATAGATGTAACATGCTTGGTACATACATGTGTGCTTGTTCATACATGTACATACAAAAGAAAATGTAGTCAATTAATTAATCTTAAAAAGTAATTTTAAAAAAGAAACTCTTTGTAGGAAAATATCTAATTCTTAAAAAGCTTAACATTGCTAAAGGACTTTAATATCGTAGAGAGCCTTTAGAGATATGAACTGCGTATAAAGGTACAGCAACAGGAAACAGAGAGAACGGGAAAGGAGCTCAGTAAGGATATCTTTAAAGGGGAGGTGGAAATAAATGTTTATATCCCATGAACGTCTCTGACTGTCATGCCGTCTCTCCATGATGGCCTGACACCTCTGTCACTCCAAGCACAAACCATACTGTACTCATCTTTGGAATGTGGCACTTAATACTGTGTTTGGTCAAATGAATGAATGAATTTATGAATCAGTAAAGCAGAATCAACAGAAGAACAGTGGCTGAGAAGGGGTTGGGAGATTCTCAGTAGAGAACACACAAGGACCTAAGTTCATATCCTTAGTAGCTGTGTAAAAGGCTGGGTATGGGCTAGAGGCAGGTGCCTGGAACCCCAAGGCTGGGTGGAGAGAGCAGGAGCTCCCGGGGGCTCACCTGCCAGCCAGTCTAGCCAGGCAGTGCATTCCAGATCCAGTGGGAGACCTTATTTCAAAATCTAGGGTGGAAGATGGGTGGCATGACCCAGGGAATGAAAAAAGCACTTCCTGCCAAAGCTAATGGTCTGAGTTTGAACCCTGGAACCCACGTGGTAGAAGGAAGAACTAACTCCTGCCTACAAGTTGTTCTCTGACTGCACATGTACCCCCCAAAATGAAAAAAAAATATAATGAAAAATTTTAAATACATAGTATTAGTCATCTGAAAACACTAAATTTTAAACTTTAATCCTCACACAGTTACACAAAGGAGTGTGAGTACCCTCATATATGTGCACACACACACACACACCATATACCGAGAGAGAGAGAGAGAGAGAGAGAGAGAGAGAGAGAGAGAGAATGAGAACGAGCTAAAAAAAGAGCTAGATTTGCTGATGAGTGGGAAGTCAGAATCCTCACAGCACGCTGCAGCTTTACCGCTGTCCGAGCACGCGTCCCATGTGGATGGTTAATACTGTCCTCAAGTAGAATGTCCAGCATGAAACTGTAGATACTGCATTTCCACACCGCTGTCTGCACATTGTCACACAAACCAGGGCAGCTTGCTACCACATCACTAGGTGAGACTTCCTCAGCCAAGACGATCACACAGAAATACCATAGCAAGTGCACTCCACTGTCCCGCAAAACACTATTCCGTGAAGTGTGGCTATGGATGCCCCAGTCCCGCTTCCTTACAAACAGGCTATGAAGTCTCCTCCCAGAGGATGAAAACGTGGAGCCTGCACAGCCCTGATTAATGGAGAGCGAGAATGGAAGGCTGTTTAATTCTCTCCCTCCCTGACTCCAGAAATGCTTGATTCGGCTGTGTAAAAGTAATTCTAATTATAGTGATTTACATGAACTACTTATCATTTATGCCTAATTACTTCCCAGCACAATAACAATTATGCATACATTAAATGTGTTGGATTAACCTGGTTGTAAGTTTTATTTGGTAACAAAGTATCCATGAGCTCCCTTCTTCAAAGTCCACCGCTCCTGGGGCAAAGGCAATGTTCAAATGTTTACTACCAAAAGCATGGCCAAGGGAAGGAGGGAGTTCTATTATAACAGTACAGACTCACAGAAACTTTCTT
>NW_021604635.1:1664796-1673258 GCF_004785775.1 Grammomys surdaster | reverse complement strand
AAGGGGAAGGGAGGACCAAAATAGACCTTAAACTTCTGCACAGAGAACACACTCAAAATCATGAATCTAAGCCCAAAGTAAGAATGCCACAAACATCATCTGGGGAACCGAGAGACCCAACCACTCAGATTTCCCTTTTATGACAACTGGTAGATTCGTGTTCCATTTTTCTCCTGTTGTATTTAAAAGAGATAGGTCTGTGGCATCTTTACAATCTTCAAAAAATAAAGCTTTACACGTGTTTTTCTCAAACTAAATCAGATGTCTGAGTCTTGGGCTTGCCTTCAGCAAAGAGTTAGTTATACAGTTCAAATCCCCAGAGCCGACAGAAAAGCCAGGCATGGGGCTCCCTCCGTGTCGGTATCAGCAGTGCTGGGGGAGTGGAAAAGGACTGTCCTTAGGTGTGCTGGCCAACAGCCAGTAGGCAAACTCCAGCTTCAGTTACAGATCTCTAGATGGATGGATAGATAGATAGATAGATAGATGGACAGACAGAGTTCTCTAAATAAGTAAATAAGGTGGAAAGCTGCAGAACATGATGCAAGAATAAAGCCATGAGAGATGAATTCTAGATGCCTGTGAGAAAACTCCAAGAAAACAAGAGTCTTGTGACCTCAGCTGTTTCAAAACTGCAGAATTGTTACTTCAGATTATTCATTATAGCTGACTATTGTTATTTGTTTATATGCCTCTCCAGGAAAACATGTTTTTGTCATGCATGGCTTGTCCTTGTGATTGTGCACTTTACCCTCAGAGTATAAATTGTCTGATGCTCTAAATAAAGTTGGCTACTCCGTGAGACTTTAATCCACCTCATCTTTAGGCCCCATTCTCCCAGAAAGTGATTAAGGAAGACAACCACTGACTGTATCTTCCATACATGTGTACACGAACCTTCACACACACAGAACATGAGGAGAGGAACAGCGGGACCAGTGCAAGTTGTGTCTGAACATGTGTGTTCTATTAATCATGAGGAAAATTCAGGGATAAGTCTGTCTTGCTTGGGTTTTTTTCCATTGTTGTTTTTGGGTTTGATTGATTGTTGATGAGATAATATCTCTTATAGCAGGCAATCTAAAACTTGCTACATGGGACAGACTGCTCTAAAACAGGCGTAGATCCTTCTGCCTTTGCCTTTCGAATGCTGGGAAATCCACATGTATGATACAACGTCCATTTTTAACTGGTTTTGTCTTATCATGACATTCCTGAGGCACCATGCAGTTTTGATTCTCAGCCTTCAAAACTGAACAAAATAGACTTTTACAGAAAGTTAGCCTGAAAGTAGATATGGCTATCTCTCATGATAAATGGCATCATCATGTAGAAGCACATGAGGGCTCTCATGTAGAAGCACATGTAGCACAGGTTACATGCTACAGCAGGAGGTGCGGGTTAGTTAGAGGAGCACTTGCTTAGCTTCAGGATCAGAGTCCTATGCCCAACAATATATAACCAGGCACAAAAGTACATGACTATAATCCTAGTTCTCATCAGGAAGAAGAGGATCAGAAGTAAGCTCGAGGTTATCCACACAACATACTGAGTTCAAGGCCAGTCTGTGCTAAGACCCTGTCTTGAGGTTAAGGACAAGATTTAGCTGCTCAAATATTTCCTACAGAAACCCAAGACCCTGAGTTCAGAATCCTACCTCCCACTTAAAAGGCAAGGCACAGTGGTGCACACCTGTAATTCTAGCACTGAGGTAGCAGAAGCAGGTAGATCCTTGCTGGCTAGCCAATCTAGCCAATCAGAGAGCTCCATATTCAGTGAGAGACACTGTCTTAAAAATACAGCAGAGGGCTAGCAGGATATGTCAGTAGGTAAAGGCGGTTGCTGCCAACTCTGATAACCTGAGGTAAACACTCAGGGACCGTAAAAGAAGGAAATAAAATCCTCCTTTAGTGTAGGATATGGGGCTGCTTCAGTTTGCCCACAGCCGTTAACTATGATTGCCTCATGCTCTAGGAGGGGCGTGATTTTTGCCAGCTGCAGACTGTTTAACTCTGGGGACTTTAGAGAGGGAAGAGGTTCGGGATGAAAGTAATGGGGGAGGCCGGGGGGTGGTGGCGCATGTCTTTAATCCCAGCTCTTGGGAGGCAGAGGCAGGTGGATTTCTGAGTTCGAGGTCAGCCTGGTCTACAGAGTGAGTTCCAGGACAGCCAGGGCTACACAGAGAAACCGTTTCCAAAAACCAAAAAAAAAAAAAAAAAAAAAAAAAAAGAAAGAAAGTAATGGAGGAAGATAATGAAGGTTCAGATTTGACCTACAGCCTAGACACAGAGAGACACTCACAGAGAGACACAGACAGACACTCACAGGCAGACACAGACACACACACACACACACACACACCACACACACCCCACAAATATACATACAAAGGATCCTAGCTCAAAAAATATAAATGAAACAAGCAAACAGCCTCAGGCAGTGGAAGCTTGCCCTTATGACTGGTGAGAACAGCCACAATCCTTCCCAAGGGAAGCACCTGGAGGGCCTAAGGACCTCACCAGTCCTACCTCTCAGAAGCCCCACCACTTCCAAATTCCTAGCAAACCACAGCCAAAGCTCATCAAGAATAGGATCAATGTGTCCTTATAAAAGGGGACCAAGGACTCCAGCCACCCTCCACCAATGAGAACACAGACAGACGGCAGGCCTTCCCAGTCACCCATCTGCCAGCACTTTCAACATGAACTTCCAGCTTCTTGACTAGGAGAAGTGATGTCCTGTCTTTACACTCTTCCAGCTAAAGCTATTTGTTGTAGCAGCCCAAACTGCCGAAGACATGGATTAAGTGGTGGCAGCCAAGGCACCAAGGCACCGCATGCCTAGTTACAATGGGGACGCACGTCCTTGTATCTTCACACGTGATCTTATTATTCAGCATCTATTTCTCATTGTAACACAGAAGCATCGTTCTTCCTTTCAGTCAAAATATATTAACACAATGGAAGCCTTTTTATTTATAAAAAAAGCAGGACGTTGTGGCTGGAGTGATGGCTGAGTGGCTAAGAGCATTTGCTGTTCTAGAAGACCCTGGTTTGACTCCCAGCAGCCAGCATAAGAAATTTGTAATACTCAGAAGTGATTTATATATATATATATATTTGTGGGGTTTTGCTTGTTCATGTATTTTACAGTACTGGGGATAAAAGCCTGGGTATCCACCGTGCTAGGCAAGAGTCTGTCACAGATCAGTGTCCCAAATCCTTCAAGAGCATTTTAAAACCTAAAATTACTGGCCGGGTGTGATGTTGTGCACCTTTGATTAACTCAGGAGGCAGAAGCAGGCAGATCTAAGTTTGAGGACAGCCTGATCTACAAAGCAAGTTTGAAGCTAGCCAGAGCTATAGAGTAAGACCATGTCTTAAAAAATAAGAATATTCAATTTAAGTAAACAAATAATAATCAATCACTTTCATTGGAGTTTTCTCTTTTATGTCTGTGTTGTTCTTTGGGGGTTTGTTTTTAATGTGCAGGGTGTGTCTGCATGAATACACTCCATGTATTCGAGGGTGCCCACCGGCCAGAAAAGGGCATCAGATCCCCTAGAGCTGGAGTTACAGGTGGCTGTGAGTCCTCTGGAAGAGCACCAGTACTCATAACCTCTGAGCCATCTCTCCGGCCCCTCACCAGAGTTTAAATAAACTATGAATACTGTATGTCACACGCTACCTCCTCTCCTAAAGCCCTTACAATGAAGGAATGGTCGGCTTAGGGAAAACTAGCTTCTCAGTGTACAGCTCCAGTTACTACTAACGTGACTTCCTCTGATGATACTGGCATCTACAACCGGCTACAGCCGGCTATAGCCAGCTAAGGTATGAGGGTTTTTTTGTTTGTTTGTTTGTTTGTTTGTTTTTGGTTTTTTTTGTTTTTTTTGTTTTTGTTTTTGTTTTTGGTTTTGGTTTTGGTTTTTGGAGACAGGGTTTCTCTGTGTAGCCCTGGCTGTCCTGGAACTCACTCTGTAGACCAGGCTAGCCTCGAACTCTCGAACTCAGAAATCCGCCTGTCTCTGCCTCCCAAGTGCTGGGATTAAAGGCGTGCTCCACCACGGCCCGGCAAGGTATGAGTTTTCTTACTGAGCCAGATTTCAGCTAAAGATCAAGGCAGAGGAGAACAGAAGGCAAGTGCTCCATCCAACCCCAGAAGCTCACACCTACGTGTGAATTATTGTAAAAGAAAAAATAGGCAGCCCTGGCACGGTGGGCACGGTGGCGCATGCCTCGTACTCAGCGGTTAGAGTGCCTATCGCGCATGTGCGAAGTCCCGAGTTTATTCCCCAGTACCACCAGAATGAAAAAACCTGAGTAAGAGTTTGAAGCCAGCATGGTCTAGACAGCAAGATCCTATTAATTAATTAACCAATCAATTAATAAGAAATAAAAAGGCAAAAGGGGAATTGGTAAGAGTGATCAAGGCAGAAAATTGTTAGCTGGGTAAGGAGTGCAGGGAAGGGTTGCAGAAGCATTCGAAGGTAGGGTTAAGAGGAGATCTCCCTCCCTGGGTGAATGAGGAATTTCACAGGCAGCTACCCTAGCAGGCTGCTTTAGGGCCTGTGGGTGAGCCTGACGGGAATCCTCAGAAATATAAGGGTATACAGGACAAAATCAATTTGGTGCCTACTTCTTGCCCATAGTCGTCAAGGCTGGAGACTAGAAAAGCGGCTCAGTGGTTAAGAGCACTGGTCACTCTTACAAAGGACCCTGGTTCGGTTCCAAGCACCCACACAGCTGCTTACAACCATCGGTAACCCCAATTGTTGGGAACCTGACGCCCTCTTGGGGCCTCCACAGGTACGTGGTGCACAGACACACATGCAGACAAAAGACTCACACGTGTATAATTTATTTTATTTTTTAAGAAAAAGGTGGAAGAGGAGGAAAAGAAGAAATCTAAGCTAACTAAACATTCCCTACAGCAGGGTTGTGAAACAAAACCGTATGTTCCCTACTGCCTCAGTGGACCCAGGAAGAGTGACCCAGAGAGAGGGCATCAGAAAGGATCAAAATTGGCTGAGTGCACCCACCGCTAGGAGGTCTCAGCCAGAGGCAGGGGTGGGAGGTGTTTTCCCAGTCACAAGAAGGCAGTCAAACAATGGGACACCCTTAACCAAGTACTACCTGCCGCACTTTCTGTTCAACCTAAGACCACTGTTTACCCTACTCTTTCTCCTTTCTTCTGAGCCACAGAAGTGTATCAAAGCAGAGAGGGAAGTGGTTACTGCGCACGCACGCACGCACGCACACCACCACCACGACCACCACCTCCCCACCCTCGCCACCTTCCAGGCTGAGGCTTGAGGATCAGGACGGCGATGGCGTGGGGACTGGGTGGGGATGGAGGGGGAGAAGCTTCACTTAGCCAGGGCTATAGGATTTAATAATTATGAAGCCAGCTTGGGTAGGTGCAGGTAAGAGAACGCTAAGGAACATCAAAAGAGCAGGAACGAAGATCCAGCCAAGCCTGTGGAAAACCTTCATGTGGTGTCATGGCTGTCCCCCCAGCACCGAATCCACTTTAGAAAATTCGAGAACCTCACCTTTGAAAAGAACCCTCCTTCCTCTATGCTGTAGCCTTTAAGGTCCTCCTGTAACTTCTGCAAACACTGAACAACTCTTCGTTGATGTTCATCCTCCCTCAGCTCCTGGGTTTTGATCAGAAAGTTGTAGTGCTCCAGAGGCCCGTGGCAAACAGCCAAAGCTTTCGAATGGGCCTCGGAAGCGGCTGTTGGGCGCGCACCCTCGGATGTCTGGACTGTGTAGGCTACAAACGAAAACATGCAAGATTTTAGACTTCGTTCATTCATTTAGACGAGGGCTTGGGTAAGCAGCTGAACTCCCTACATAGCTGAGGAGAGCTCTGACCTTCAGATCCTCCTGCCTTTATCTCCCACGTGGGTGGACGACAGGCTATTTGGTCATTGTCCCTGGTTCTTATTAAGAGTTCCTAAAAAGGATCATCTCAGAGTTCCGTGAGAAGGGACTGGAGAGACAAACTGGTGGTAAGAGTGCAGAACAAAGCTTGGTTCCCAGCACCCACAAAGAGTGAGTGCTTCACAACTCCATCTCCAGGAAAAAAATTCTGACGCCCTCTTCTGGCCTCTGCAAGTACTGCACTCATGTGAAAAAAACGCACACACATATACACATACTTTTTCTAAAATTTTAAAGGGAGCAGGAGAGGTAGCTCAGCAGTTAAGAGAAGTTCACTTTCAGAGTCAGTTCCCAGCATCCACACCAGACCACAGTGATCTGTAATTCAGGGAATCCAACATCCTCTGGCAGCTACAGGTACCTGTTCACACTCATGGTGCAAAGAAAGTAAAGCAAGCATCCATACATACACATAAATAAAAATAAATTAAAATTTTTATTTTTAATAGCATTTTTTACAAAAAAAAAAAAAAATTCCCTGAGTGGTCCATCTTCTGTTACTCATAATGACCCTTCCGACTTGGATAGTGGTAAGACAGAGACATCTGCCAAAAAGATGGCGCAAGCAGAAGACTGAATTTTCAACCCCATGCACAGAACGCCGGGGAGGGCAGGAGGCCTAGAGGTTGAACTTCATAATTGCTCTTATGTGAAGAGAGATCCGAGCGCTTCCAAGTCAGTGGACACAGCTATGTACGGAGAGAGAGGTGTGCCTGCCCCATGTGCTCTCTGCCCCTTGTGCTCTCTGCCCCATGTGCTCTCTGCCCCATGTGCTCTCTGCCCCATGTGCTCTCTGCCCCATGTGCTCTCTCGCTTGCCATGCCCCACGGCTCTACCTTTATAATGAATGAGTCATAAGCCTGAGTTATGTGGGCTATTCTAGATAATTACCAAAGCTGAGGTGGGGAAGGAATTTTATTTATTATTCATTATTATTATTTATGTGATTCATGGAAGTCCCTGAATCACAGCCTGCTGGGCAGAGATGTGGGTAACGGGGCCATCTCATTTGCAGCTGGCATAGGGAGGGGAGCCACACAATGGCACTGGGCTGTCACTCAGGAATGTGTTCTTCATTCCTAGTGCACAGAGCAGCATTGAATTGGTTCTTGGACTTGCACCTGATATTGAAGGCGATGCATGGCTTTAATCCTAGCACTGGGGAGGCAGAGCAGGTAGATCTCTGAGTTCAAGACCAGCCTGGTCTACAGAGTGGGTCCTGAGACAGCCAGGGTTACACAGAGAGATCCTGTCCCAAAAACAAACAATTCAGAGTTTCACAATCAAAGGAGAGTGTTCTCTTCATTCTTTTAATTGTCTGGACTTTAACCAAATTAGGAAAGCTCAAAGCAATCATGCTTTCTTTCCCTCTTTCCTACAAACCCCCTCCTCAGTTCCATGCCCGTCCCCTGGTCCCTTTCATCACACGCCACCCTCTCTCAGACACTCTATCTCCTGTGTGAGGTGGGTCCCCTTTCCTCTGCCTCACCGACATCACACTCTCTAGGATACCTTCCTCCAACCCAAGCGTGACTCCATCATGTTTATATGAACAGAAAAACTGCAGCCTATCCAACGGCCTTAATTGGCTTTCTTTGCAATTCTAGAATCAAGTAACACTGCATCCCAAGAAAATCAGTCCACGTTCCAGTGAGCTGGAACTTTCACAAAGTGCTGAAGAAACCGGAAACAAAACCAAAAGCAACCTGCTATAGGCTTTGATATCCTGTTTAATGAGTGATCTTCATATCGCCAACTTTTTTCTATACAGAAACCTTTCATTCAGTTTAGGACCAGCAAGAAGACTTAAACGGTCAAGGCATTTTCCTTTCGAGCCGCCACCCTGAGCTCGGTCCCTCAACCCTCGAACAAGTGGAAGGTGGGCTGTCCTCTGACCTTCACATACATGCTGTGACAGGTACCCACATATGCGCATCATACACATACATAATAATAAATAAAATTTAAAAGGAGAGGAGCACACCTATACCCACACAACTCGAGTTTCCCAACAGCCCCGTGGCCACTTCGCTACCTTCTGGGATCACATTAAGTACATCGATCGACATAGCAATGGACTGTTTCCAGGACTGGCTCTTGACAGTTCCTGGAGGCAGGGGAGGGGTGGAGCTGGGGTTGTATCATCACCACACCCAGAAAAGTAAAGAGCAATGTTTTGTAAACAATGTAGTTTCACTGACTATCTACTTCCCTTCATGAATCAGAAATTCTGGTACATGCTAGGCAGCGGGTACCTACATGACAATCACCATAAAAAACCTCACGCTGGGCTAACAAGATGGCTCACCTGGCAAAAGTACTTGCCACCAATCCTGATGATGTGTTTCTAATCCCTAGAACCTGCACAGCAGATAGAGAGGAAACCCACTTTCACAAGCTGTCCTCTGACCTCCACTCATGTGCCTGGAAGACTCTGAAGACCAGGGTGGCTGAGAACTCAAAAACTGCCTACCACCTGCCTCCGCCTCCGCCTCCGCCTCCGCCTCCGCCTCCGCC
>NW_021604635.1:1651662-1664696 GCF_004785775.1 Grammomys surdaster | reverse complement strand
CCCGCCCCGGCCTCCCTAGTGCGGAATCAAAAACGCGCACCACCGCAGCCCATGGATACTTTTCCATCTTCTGTGTACCTCTTTGAATATCTTGTTCCTCACTAACAGCCGCTGTACTATCTCATCAGCTTTCCCTCTGTACTGCCTACGAGTTGCTTTTTCATTTTTCTGTCCTTTTTTTTTGTTTGAGGCCGGTCTCACTGTTAGCCCACACTAACTCACAATCCCCCTCCCCTGTCCTCTACATTCTGGGACTATCAGTGTGCGTGGCCACACCAGGCTTCCCACTCATTTTTTTTCCTGTCACTCAACTCTTAATCTATTTTAAAAGCATCAAAATGAACAACAAAGCGTCCTGAGCCCCATTTTTGAGGGACATATGCCCTCCTCCCTTCCTGTCACAGTTCAACCTCTGGAGCCTTTCCCGGCCACTGGTCACATCCTGCTCACTGTCTGCCTAGGATAACAGGCCTTGATGAGACGGCTCCTGACAAGGCCTTAGGACTCACCGCCGCCAAACTCAGCAGCAACAACTTGGTCTTCCTATCCCCACGTACAAGTGTAAAACTTCCAAAGGGTGTGCACAGGAAGGCTGGAGACAAAGCACACTGGGTCGCTCCCAGCTTTCCAAAGCTTAGCACTCTTTATTGCTTGTGTTATTTCTCAACAATTACTTAGACTATATACATTCTTCTTTTTCCAAAACAGAAATTGAAGGTGACCTGAGGAAGAGGCATTTGCTCAGCCAGTCAGCAGCCGTGAAAAGAGACTCTGGCTGCAAGACGCTCAAGGCTGAGCTTGGCCAGCCTCGCCCCGGAAAGCAACTGGAATACAAAAGACTTCTCCAAAGCTGCACTAAATTAAATCTGTTACTACATCAGTATACACAAATTATGTGATGCTGTTACCATATTATTTTGATTTGTATTAATTTGTCTTATTGTATTCCAAATGGACAGTGGGAAAATGCCTTCTAAAGTTCCATACACTAATCTACAAACAGAAATGGAAGATTTTAGAAGCCACAAAGTCCATGTTGTTCTTTCTAACACTTCAATGTTGTAACTTATGTCAGTGCTTTCTGCAAACCAAGTTTCTGGAAGATTCTGCTATACACCATAGCCCACTGGCTGTACAACTTAGTCAGAGCTAAATGTAATGGTGTATGCCCGTCATCCCAGCTACACGGTGGGGCAGTATGGTGTGTGTGTGTGTGTGTGTGTGTGTGTGTGTGTGTGTGTGACAGAGGGAGAGATGATTAGAACTAGGTACCACTGAAGGCTGAGTAAACTGCCAGAGACCAAGTAGTTAAGAACAGCTGCAACCACTAACCTTTACTGAGTATTTTCTATAGACCACCTCATTTGATCTTCAGTACCACCCTATCAGGTAGATACTGTAGAGGAATTTTAATCCAGCACCAAGACCTAAATCTGTGTGACCTGGCTGGAATGTAGACACACCCTTAGTGAACACCTTTAATCCCTCTGGCTGGAATCCTTTATTATACACCTTTACTCCCAAACAATTACATCTAATTGAGGGACAGACAAAGTGAAGAATCAGAGAAAGGTTTGACAGAATGAGTCAGAGATAGGCTACACCCAACTCTCACAAGAAGCTATTTAAGAGGAGCTCGGGAAGAGAGAATCAGTTGAGGCAGTACAGCTCACTAGTGGCAGCTCAGTACGTGGAGTTCAAAGGCAGTCTTTACTGAAACAGTTGTGCAGAGACAGATTGGAGAGAGAACAAGCTAAACAAACAGGTGAAGACAGAAGGAGCCAGAAGATTAAAACAGATTGCTAGAGTTAGTGTGAGGCCAAGCAATTCAGTGAGAAGCCGAGAGAAGCCAGATCGAGTCAGTCAGCTTGGAGAGGAGTTTGAGCCAGAACAGCTGAGTTGAACCAGCCAGCCAGTTCAGAAAGAGCTAGAAACGGTGAGCTATTCAGCAGTAGGCCTCCAAGATGACAATTACATCTGGCCAATAAAACTCACTTTTACAAGATACATTATCTCAGTCTCAAAGGTAAGGGAACTGCTGGAGGGGCGAGGTGGTTCAGGCTATAATCTCAGCACTTGGGGGCAAGAGGATCAGGAATTCAAGATCACCCTCAGCCACATAACATGTTCAAAGTTAGCCTGGACTACATTAATCCTTGCCTCAGAAAACAAAACAACTGAGGAAACAGATGCAGAGAAGCTTAGTAACTGGTCCACATTCCCAGGTCAGGACACAGCATGGGCAGCACACAACAGGCGTACAGAAGAGAGGTGTGATGCTAAGGGAAGGAGCTCAGGCTCCCGTGTGCTTCGTCATGTGACTCCACGAACACTCTGGGTCTCAATCACAGAACCGTCATTTTCTCTGGCAGACAGCCTCTGATCACCTCCCTCGCCAGTGATGCTCACGGCGACATCAGACCTCTTCAGAAGGAGTCATTCTCCTATGTCTTTTCCTATGACATCAGGATATCTGAACTGCTGCGGCAATTCAAGAACATGAAAGGAAACATGGCTGACCATCCAAGGCAATCATAACCCATACGTGTGCCATGAAGAACTATTGTCCTGGCTGGATTGGTAACCACGAAGGATTCACAGGGTTTGTGGACTGTGAAAAGGTTTTTATATGGCTGGATTCATTATCTCTATAAAGTTCGGAACTTTAGACAAAATGGTAAACATAAAAATCAAATAGGGAGTTGGAAAGTGGCTCAGTGGTTAAAAGTACTGCCTGCTCTTCCAAAGGACTCAGGTTCAATTCCCAGCTCCCACACTGCACCCCACAGCAGTCTGTAATTCCAGTTCTAGGGAATGTAGTCCCCGTCTTCTGACCTCCACAAGGAGCAAGCATGCGCTGGGTGCACAGACATACCTGCATGCAAACCATCCATACACATAAATAGATTTCAAAACAAACAAAAAAAGGAAATCCAACAGGAAATAAGCATTTCCTTTCAAGAAATGTTGAAAATTTGTCACAATCTTGAGGTTTTAACTAATGAATATTGATAGCCACAGCTATTTGGAAATCTAAGGCAGGACATGACCCAGAAGACAGAGGCAAGCAGGTCTCTGTGAGTTCAAGGCCAGCTTGGTCTACATAGTGAGCTCTAGGCCACCAACCAGGGCTACATAGCACATAATAAGATCCCATCTCCCTGCCCCCCCTCGGAAAAAAAAAGAATAAGAAGAAAGTAAACAAAAATGTATAACCTAAAAACACTAAAGATAAGCAAGCTATCATATGTCTATTTCCAAGGTAAAGAAAACTTCTTTTTTTTTTTTTAACTCCAGAACACTCCATGACAGGTGCATATCCAGACATAGTCAACAGAATTGTGATTAGTCTATTTTCAAGCAGGCATCAGTCTATAATCCCAGTTCTTAGGTAGGGATGTTTGTGTGTGTGTGTGTGTGTGTGTGTGTGTGTGTGTGTGTGTGAATCTGTGTGTGTGTTGTGTTGAGTGTGAGCATGAGTGTGCCCCATCACACTTGAGTCGGTCCTGGCTTTGGGTTCTGTGGCTGTTCAGCCTGTTCCAGACCTGCTGTCTCCTGGCCCCGCCTCCCGCTGCGAGGCAGGCACCCGGGGTTGCAGGCACATTCCCCTACACCTGGATTTTTAGAAGATTTCCGGGAATCAAACTTGTGTGGTCAGTCTTGAGTGGCTAACTCTTTTACCTACCGAGCCATTCCCTAAGACCTCAGTCCTAATAGAATGGCTGAGGGTTCAAGGCTAGCCTGGGCTACAGAGTGAAATCCTATCTCAAAGAAAAAGGGAGAGAGAAGTAAGGGAGCAGGAAGGGAGGAAAGGAGAGAGGAGAAAAGAAAAAAGGAAGGAATCAATCAGTCAGTCAGTCAGTTAGTCAGTCAATATGGGGCAGTCTGACAAGCTTCAAAAGGTAAGGCTCAAGTCTGAGGCACAAGTTCAAGGCCATTGGGCTACACAGTGAGACCCCTTTCCCTTCCTAAGTCCCTGAAGAAACAGGAAATCAAGAGGTTCAAATAGACAACATGGATACCAAATGCCTTCCGATCACTTCAACGGGGTTAGGTTTTCTTTACACAGTAGACTCCAAGCCAGGCGCCGTGGTATTCCCTTAACCCAGGGAAGTGGAGTCAGGAAGTCAGGCCAGTCTAGACTACAAGAGACTCCATCTCAAAAACAAGTTTTAAAGAATCAAAATTTGGAGTCATATTAAAATTCAAGGCCTGAGCCACTCATCAACGGCACAGAGCACACTTTGCCCACACAAGCCTCTGGGCTCCATCCCCAACAGCAATATAAGCATTCTTAATAATTTTTCAAAAAGAACACATCTGATACAATTCTGAAGGGTAAAAGGAAGAAGGGAAGCTAGCACTAACAGTCACCGCTAAAGCCATGAAACTGCACTTTCTTTTTATTATCTGAGTTTTCAAAACAAACGAACAAGAACAACGACAACAAAACTGAAGCAGGCAGTTTCTCCTCACAGGGGAAAACTAAAATAACTGAAAAGGGCGGTGTGGTGGTTTGAATATGCTCCGCCCAGGAAGTGGCACTACTAGGAGGTGTGGTCCTGTTGAAGTAGGTGTGTCACTGTAGGCATGGGCTTTAAGATCCTCATCCTAGCTGTCTGGAAGTCAGTATTCTGCTAGCAGCCTTTAAAAAAAAAAAAACCTGTTCCCTTGTTTTAGTTATCTGGTCTGTAATATTTGGTTATGGCAACTATAGGAGGGCAGTCTTTATTTTTTTAAAGATATACTTATTTTATATATGTGAGTACACTGCAGCTGTCTTCAGACACACAAGAAGAGGGCATCAGATTCCATTATAGATGGTTGTAAGCCACCATGTGGTTGAATTGTGGGAATTGAACTCAGTACCTCTGGAAGAACACTCAGTGCTCTTGACTGCTGAGCCATCTCTACAGCCTATGCTAGCAGCCTTCAGATGAAGGTGTAGAACTCTCAGCTCCTCCTGCACCATGCCTGCCTGCACGCTGCCATGCTCCCACCTTGATGATAATGGACCGAACCTCTAAACCTGTAAGCCAGCCCCAGTTACATGCTGTCCTTATAAGAGTTGTCTTGGTCATGGTGTCTGTTCACAGCAGTAAAACCCTAACTAAGGCAGGAAAGCAGAAGTCTAGCCAGGATGTAGAGAGAAAGTGCAGGAAGCCCATCAGGCCAGTACTTCATTAAAGCCACCAAGACAGACACAGACTGGCTCGGGTTTGTCACCGCCAGGCCACAGGCAGGCAACCAAGACTCAAATGCAGACCTCTCTGAGGCCCTCCTCCTTAAGTTCCCTGGTCAGTCAATACCTGGCTCTCTTTCTCTCTGCTGGAACTCTGCCCTCCAACATGGTAGGTAGTGTCATGAGTCATCACCATGCTGGCAAAACTCTTCCAAACCTGCCGCCAGAGCAGCCGTGCTGTCAACTAAATGCCCGAAGCCAAAGGGTCAGAGAGAAAGTCTTCTTGTGTGAGTCTACAAGCCCTTGTGATTCACACAGCTGACTTGAAAGAATTCAGAGGGTAATTAGACTCATATACAATTAAATATTAAACAGACACTAGATGAAAACAGAAAGGTACAGTCCTCCACTACGCCCTCCGCTATGGCCACTACGCCCTCCGCTATGGCCACTACGCCCTCCGCTATGGCTATGACCTCCACTATGAAGCTGACACCAAGTTAGGTCAGATCACAAAGGAAACTCAAAATCTCAATGGCTACAACATACAGATGAACCTGCTGACACAGAATTTAACCATGGTGCATTTAGGTTTTAAAAGTTAGCTGAGAGACGGGTGTGGAACACATCTGCGATCCCAATACTCAAGAGGCTGGGGCAGGGGGATAACCACAATTTTGAGACCAACCTGGGCTACGCAGCAAGACTCTGTCGAAAGAGCAAAAAAGACTTAGCTGGATATAGTAACCCCTTGTGTCATCTCAGCATCTCAGCTGCAGAGGCAGAAGAACTGCAAATCCGAGAACAACCTGGTTACCAAGACAGACCCTGTCTCAAAAAACTCCTTAATTGTCTGTAAAAGAATTGACAAAACAAAAACAAAAAACAAAAAAAAAAACAAAAATGAAAAAAACCATTAAACAAAAGGATTTCTTTAGCAGTGAAGAACTGGAGAAACGCAGCATCTGCGGTACAAAGCTCTGTGCACAACACACACCACAAACACCATCCACGCTGAGCTACAGGCACTCTCAGAAAAACACAGAGTTGGACAAAGACTCTAACAAAACACTGCTCTGCAGCAAAGGGAAGGACAGAGCTGTGAGATCACAGAGCCAAACATAGCAGCCTAGGTCAGGGAGTCAAGGAAGGGGTGAAAGGAAATGAGACTTCCATTGAGATCAAAGGACAGAAAGAATTCAGCCAGGGGAAGGAAGGGAGGTGGCACAACAGGCAGGCCAGGAGGCACAGGAACTGGGGTGCATGCACGCTCTCGAGAATCCAGTTCAGTTTGTCTCTGGAATCAAGTGGAAGGAGGTGCCAGGGACTACATAGCGGGTTCCTATCTCAGAAGATGAAAAAAAAAGTCTAAGTACTGATACTAATCAGTACGCAAGGCCTTTCAGATAGGCATAAGCAAAGTATGAGAACAGAAGCATGTTATAAGAAGGAAAGATAAAATGTTATAAATTACCAATCATTCCCAACTAATTCACAAAATAAATAAATATTTCCCCAAATCCTAACCTAAAGCCCTTAGAAAATAATGAAGGAGGGGCTGTAGATGGCCCTGTTGGTAAAGTGCTGCCAGCCAGCCAAGCTTGAGGCCGGTCAGGATCCCAGCAGCCACACACAGTACAGACCGAAACCCTACCCGGAGGAGGCAGAGCCAATCCACCCTAGAACTCTCTGGCCAGCCAGTCTAGCCAATCGATGAGCTCCAGGTTCAGTGAATGGAAGAAGACAGGACAGAGCCTCTGGCCTCCCCCTCAGGGGAACAGGCATGTGCTACAAACACATAAGCTCACCACACCCAGAAACAAAGTGAGAAAGAGCTCCTGACTACCAATGTGGAGATACATGTAAAATGCTTCAAGAGAAAGACCCGTTTCCCTGCACTGGAGGCGAGGCAGCCAGAGGACCGGGTTCAAAGGCATCATCAGCTACAAGCCAGAGTTCAAAGACAACTTAGAATAAGGAGACTATCTCCACCCTCTGTCTCGTCATCAAAACAAAACAAAAACCAAAAACAGTGAAAGAGTCATGGCTGCGACAGGTATTCCAAAGAGAAATGGAATAAACCAATCTTTTGAATCTTTTAAACTAAAAATAAGAGGACAACTTTTGGCAATCTGGTCTCTCCTTCCCCCTGAGAGTCCTGGGGAAAACTAGGGTCACTGGGCTTGGGGAAAGCACCTCTACCCACTGTACAACTCAGGACATAACAATCTTACCACTGTTTTTGGCTTTTGTTTTGTTGTTTTATTTTTTCATCAATTTGTAACTACACATTTGTCATTCATTTAAAGAAGATATCATATCTAGCCAGGCAGTGGTGGTGCACGCCTTTAATCCCAGCACTTGGGAGGCAGAGGCAGGTGGATTTCTGAGTTCGAGGCCAGCCTGGTCTACAGAGTTCCAGGACAGCCAGGACTACACAGAGAAACCCTGTCTCAAAAACAAAACAAAAGAAGAAGAAAAAGAAGGAGAAGGAGAAGGAGAAGGAGAAGGAGAAGAAAAAGAAAAAGAAGAAGAAGATACCATATCTGTATAGCTCACAGTTTGCCAAGTATCTACTGTGCAGGTAGGGGCAGCACATACATGATAAGCACGTTTCATCTGGGCAGCACATACATGATAACCACAGGTCATCTGCGCTGCACATACATGGTAAGCACGGGTCATCTGGACAGCACATACATGATATGCACGGGTCATCTGGGCAGCACAGACATGATAAGCACAGGTCATCTCCTGAGTGGGTGAAGCAAGCTATGGAAAGCAACAGATCACTCAACAACTAACAGCTAGGAACTGAAAAACAAAAGGCTTTTAGATTATACCCTACCACACACCAAGATACCTGCCAGGTGATTGGTTGACGGTGGCGTTTTTGTCCTGAGATGGGGCTGTACACAACCCAGGCTGACCTCAAATTCACTCTGCGCCTAAGCACAGCCCTAAGCTGCTCCCTCTCCGGTCACCTCCCAAGAGGTGGCATTATAAATCCAGGTCACCACATCCAGATTTACTGCAAATATTTTTAATTCAAAACAACTAAGCCAAGCGTATATGACTATTTAGCTGGGAGGGGTCTGTAGGCTTTGAGGGCTCAGTCTGCCCATGCCCAGCTTAGGGTGTGCTACAACAGAGACCACAAAAGCCAAAAGGATATTCTGTCAAACAGAAAGTGGGGTTCTATTCTAGTTTGTTCTTTCCCTTCAGATCAAAGGCTGGGAAGGTTTCTCTGCAGACCCCTAAGAAAGATGGAGTCTCCTGAGCTTTGAGTTTCTCAACTGTGATACAAGCTGCGGACTATGTTCACCTCTGGCACGGGAGGGAGCAGGACTGAGGCACACAGGAAGCTCTGAGACTAGAAAATAAAGACCAGTGCTTCTGACCAAGGAACGTGTTATCTTCAGCAGGGTATAAAGGTAAACCACAGACCTTTCAGAATTTTCTATCTATAACACAACTGAACAAGGGAGCTGTACCTAGGCTGGTGTTGTAACACTTGAAATCCCAGTACCCCACAGGTTAAGGCCAGAGGATCTCACATTCTAAAACAGCCAGGGCTACATGGCAAGATCCTACAGGAAGTAGGGGTCGGGGGCTGGGGTGGGGGGTGGGACTAGACAAAGCAAAAATTTCATGTCATAAAAGTCTATTCAAGCTGGGCGGTGGTGGCGCACGCCTTTAATCCCAGCACTTGGGAGGCAGAGGCAGGCGGATTTCTGAGTTTGAGGCCAGCCTGGTCTACAGAGTGAGTTCCAGGACAGCCAGGGCTGCACAGAGAAACCTTGTCTCGAAAAAAAAAAAAAAAAAAAAAAAAAAAAAACAGAACAAAACACACAAAAAAAAAAGTCTATTCAAGTGTCTATTAAGTATAAGCAAAGTGTAAGCATGGGATTGGTTATAACCTCAACCACACAAACTATAATTTCCAGGGAAAAAAGCCATCCCTGTACTTAGGATTTTGGAAGCTTCGTGACTGGCTCGTGATTGTGGAGAGCCAGAATACTGCAAAGCAGAGCCAGAGTAGCCTACGTTAGCTTTAGTTCCCTTGGTACCACTCACTGCCCTCCTCGGTGTCTGACCAGCCAAGCTCACGACTACCAGGGACTAGACAGCATCTGAGGCCTGAAGCAGAGGTCTCCGCTTGGCTGTAACCATCCTACTGTGGTGGTCTGAACAAGGACGGTACCCACAGGCTCATATATTTAAATGTTTGACCTCAGTTAGAGGAAATATTTGGGAGGGATTAGATGTGACCTTGTTGGAGGAGGTGTGTTACTGGGGGTGAGCTTGGAGGTATCAAATATCCACACCATTCCCAGTCTCTCCCCCTCCCCTTCTGTCTCCCCTCCCCCTCTCTCCCCCTCCTTCTCCCTCTCTCTCCCTTGCAGAGCAGCTCTCAGCTTCTGCTCCAGAGCCGTGCCTGCTACCTTAAATGAGATGCTTTCGTTTGTAAGTCGCCTTGTTCACGCCGTTTTGTCACGGCGGCGAAAGTAACTAAGACATCACCTGGTTATGAAATGCTGAGAGAGGAGCTGGTTTGCGAGAGAGACAGGCTGAACCTGAAGTAAAATGAAGGGCCTGATGTGCCCCTACTTTCAGATAACGAAGCATTTGAAAGCACCTTGACTTACCTGTGACGTTCTTCTGTAACCATAAAAACATCATGGAACGTGACCACAGTGGAACATGGTATTTGGGACAATTCCTATAACTAGGAATCATTACATTTCCAGTTATAAATTCAACAAAGAATGTATATCTATAACTAAAGACACACACAGACATATCCACAGCGGCATCATAACTAGTATTAGCTAGAGATTGTAAAAAGTACCCCAGTACCTACCAACATAAAACGAACTTAAAGCTAGGGCACTGGAGGAGCAGAGAAGTGGCCCCACAGTTAAGAGCACTCGCTGCTCTTACATAGCACCCAGGTTTGGTGCCTATCACCCCATGGTGGCTCGAACACATATGTAACTCCAGTTCCAAGGGCTCCAACACCCTCTTCTGACTTCTGAGGAGACCAGGCATGCACATGGTGCATAGACATACATGCAAGCAAAACACTCACACACATAAAATTAATCTAAAAATAGATGTATTCAGCATTAGAAACCAGAGGCTTAGACTAATAATAGAACGTTTGCCTAACATATCAAGGCTCCGGGTTTGATCCCCAGTATAGTAAAAGGGGGAAAGAGCTGTTTGCTAGGTACTACTGAGGCCAAGGCAGGAAAATTGTCTGAGTCTAAGAATTTGAGATCCACTTAGGTAACCCAGGAGACTGTCTTCAAAAAGAAAAAAAGCAAAAAGAAAAACCAAAACATACCAAAACCCAAAAAACACCTTGTCTACATAACAAGTTCCAGGATAGACAGGACTATATAGATAGTGCTCATATCTCAAAAAAACAACAGAATGCTTAACCACCAAACAAACAAAAACTGCGGCATAGTAAGTCACAGCCACGTGTTTAGAGAGAACACGATAGCTAGCTACACACGAAGAAAACTGTAATTCTCCACTGAACATTACCTTAGCGAAGTGTGACCAACAGGTCCCAGCCAGAGTCTGTCATCAAGGAAAGTCAGAGCAGGAACTCAAACAGGCATGGGAGGCAGAGCTAAGCAGAGCCTGTGAGGCTGCTGCAGACTGGCTGGCTTCTGTGGTTTCCCATGAGGATGCTGCAGACTGGCTGGCTTCTGTGGTTTGCTCAACTACATTCTGATACAGGACCACCTGCCTAAGGCCGATGCCACGGTAGAATAAGCTCTGCTTCACCAATTAGTGATTTAAAACCGCCCCAAAGGCATAACCACAGGCCAATCTGATGGCGTAGCTCCTCTTCCTTCTTCCCAGATGGGATTCCTTCTTCCCAGATCTCTCTAGCTTGTGTCAAATTGACCACAACCAGATAGCACATAAGTCAGAAACAGACAAACCTACAATAATATAACCCAGTTGTCAAATGTGCCTGGGATGGGGTTGGTAACGATCAAAGCCTCAGGACGCATGCATGTTCTCTTTCTTTTGCTGAAAGCCACAGGTGGTGGTATATGCCCGTGTACAACACTGAGAGAGCTGAGACAGGAGGCTTGCTGTGAGTTCAAGGACAACCTCTACAACTTAGTGCGTTCCAGCCAAGTGTGTGTACATAACAAGACTGCTGAGGTAAGAGAGTCACTGCGTGTCCCAGACCAGCTGCTGAGGTAAGAGGGTCACTGCGTGTCCCAGACCAGGCAAGGCTAGAGTGGCCTTGTCTCCATACTAGAGTGGCCTTGTCTCCTCAAGGCTACGTTCTAGAATGCCGTCCCTTCAGCAGTGGATTCCTGTGCCACGGAACCCTGAGCATTCTCTAGAATCCAAGCAGCATTGCCATCACGGCCCGAGGGCCACTGTCCCCAGGTCAGTATCAGAGGCTCAGTGACTGCCCGCACAGCCATTACATTCCTGACAGCTTTCAACGGACTGTCTCATAACAGCTACCCGAGCCTCACCAATGGTGAACAAGGAAGACACAAGGCTAATCAGCCCCGTTTCAAAGATGAGGAAATAGACCCCGAATGGAACCACGCTGGCAGTCAAATCTCTCCAGGTCACATGTTAGTGGTCACCCAAGATCACATATGTCCACTGGTCCCCAGACAGAGCTAATGGAAAATTCTTCAAAATACCAGTTACAGAAGGAAGAAGCTTCACTTCTCCACAAAGGGGAACAAACACATGCTTAGTTAAATGAATCAAAACTTTATAAGACATTTCGATTTCTAGTTTAAAATGTTTACCCAACGGCTGGGAGGAAAATGCACAATCAGGAAAAACACATTTAATATTTCTAAAGGGCTGGATTAAAATTTCAGCTGTAAACTTCATTACTATAATTAGATTTTTAATGCATATTTATTAAACATCATTCAAATACTGTATACAAATTATTCCTGAGTTATTTGTGCATTTGTGTTGATTCCAGCAAACTGTCAACAGTAGCCACTGACCAGTGACGTGGGTCAGAGGCAGCGCCTTTATGCTCTGTCACATCCTAATCAAACCCAAAAGACAAACATTCCGCTTCTTTTTTGAGAAATGAAAGGGTCACAAAGGACTCAAAAAGTCAAGCCTCCTGGGTGACATTGAAGACCTGTGTTTGATTTGGTGACGAGTAAACAGGGTGCAGAATAAAGAAAATCAAATCTTAATTAAACTCTTTCTTTAGAAAAACAACATAAGCCGTCATCAAGGAATGCATCGCATGATGATTTACTTTATTTATAAAAGGCTGATTTAGGGGCTTTAAAAGGGTGCTTTTGATTTAAATAGAAAAATTATGAAAATTAAAACTAAGCGCTTCCTGGTTATCATTCTTTTCCTTTAGAAGGTAGTTAATCTTAAATGTGCCAGTGTGTATAATGTTACGGGGGGGGGGTGCTTTAAATTTCATGATAACAAATCAGTAAAATAGTGCCTAAAAATCTGAATAAAACCATTCTGAAGTAATCACAGGCACAGCCCAGCACACTGCTGACGGCCCAGCACACCGCTTAACTTCTTAGTATTCACTGTGCTCACACACAATTGATAATGAGGACTAAGAGACCGCTTTTCTTTCAAATTATGAAGAAAATGATTGATCACTTTGTTGTGTTGTTTAATTGAGGCAGGGTCTCATGCAACTCAGACTGGTCTCGAACTCACGACGTAGCTGAATATAAGCTTGAGCTTCTGACCCCACCGCCTCCACCTTCTGAGTGCTGGGGCTACAAGTGTGTGCCACCACCTTTGGTTTTATGAGGGACCAGACCCAGGGTATTGTGCATGCTAAATAAGCACTCTA
>NW_021604635.1:1649569-1651652 GCF_004785775.1 Grammomys surdaster | reverse complement strand
GCAGATGCTGCTCACTGCACTAAGTGTGACAAGCCAGGCAGAGAAAGACAGATGTTGCTCACTGTACTAGTTGTGACAAGCCAGGCAGAGAAAGGCAGATGCTGTTCACTGCACTAAGTGTGACAAGCCAGGCAGAGAAAGGCAGATGCGGCTCACGGCATGGTCTCACTCACACATGGAAGCTAAAATTGACTTACAGAAGTAAGCGACTTGAATAGCTGCCAGCTGACAGGCTAGAGATGAAGGAGGACAGAAGGCCAGGTAATGGCCACCAAAATACAGCAGGCTGACTACAGTTTGTAACTGTGTACTACGTATCTTACTAAGATGTAACAGAGGGGATTTGAGGGTTCCCAGCAGAAGTTAGTGATAAGTATTGAAGGAGACAGGATGGGTAACTATCTTGATACATCATTACATGCTGTATGTATGTATGTATGTATGCATGTATGTATGTATGCAATTACTGTACTCAACACCATAGATGTGCACGACTGAAAGAGTTTTTTACAGGACAAAACAGAATTGTATAGCAACTGGCCCAGAAGTGTCCTCCTGCCAAGTAGCTTTCATTAGTGCTGGATGCTATCCCAGCCACTAAGGAGCCACCAGTAATCTTAACGCATAGCAGGACCCTGGCCACCACAGTACTGACCTGCCAGACAAGGTGTGTCTGCTGTAGTGGTGGGCATGGCTGTTACTGGAGTAACCAACCTTGCTGGATTTGAGGCTTCCTCCATAGGATGGAATTCAAGACTGGTATTACAAATCTAGCAAAAGATGGGGATGGGGGTATGTCACGAGAGAAGACAGGAAGACAACCTACTACTGTTGTTTTGTTTTGCTAGATGGTCATGTTGCCAAACTGCCTTCTAGATATACTCACTTGGGGCTGGGGACATGGCTCAGTGGTTAAGAGCACTGGCTGTTCCTCCAGAGGACCCGGTTCAGTTCCCAGCACCCACATGGAAGCTTGCAACTGTCTGTAATTCCAGGTCCATGGGACGGACCTACATGCAGACAAAACACCAACATACATAAAACAAAAGCCAAACAAAAACAAACAAACAAACAAACAAAAAACCTAATTACAAAATAAATATGTTCACGTACACCCGCAGATTAATGCTGCTCTCAACCTTGGTCTGAGAAACTTCTTCTGCAGTGGGCAGTGGTTACTGCAGAGATTCTCAACCAACTGGTCCAAGTGCTGAGAACAAGTTACGGCTAAGAGATCAGCCTTAAGCCGGGCAGTGGTGGTACATGCCTTTAATCCCAGCACTTGGGAGGCAGAGGCAGGCGGATTTCTGAGTTCGAGGCCAGCCTGGTCTACAGAGTGAGTTCCAGGACAGCTAGGGCTACACAGAGAAACCCTGTCTCAAAAAACAAAACAAAACAAAACAAAACAAAACAACAACAAAAAAAAAAACCAAGAGATCAGCTTTAAACAGGACATCAATATCAACCTACCTACTCCCACATGGCCCACCAAGATTGAGAGAACACCAAAGAGGAGCAGAAGGAACGGAAGGGCCAGAGAATGGGGATCAGTGATAGAAAACAGCGTATTCGGAATACAACATGGCTGTCTCATGCATGAATGAACTCACAGCAACATGGCAGTGCTTAAATACACAAGATCAAGCTAGCCAACATCCCAGCGTGAATCAGGGAGGGGCCCACAGGACCCTAACCCTAGCTGAGGAGTCAGCACTCGGTGGCTGCTGAGGGACCAACGGAGAACAATTTTTCTTTGGTAGAAAACACACTGGTAGGTTGCCCACTCCCCAGTGTCCGCCCAGCACCATGCTCACACAGGCAACACTTGGTGGGTTATAAGAAAAAAAGCTGGGCGCCGGGCGGTGGTGGTGCACACCTTTAATCCCAGCACTTGGGAGGCAGAGGCAGGCAGATTTCTGAGTTCGAGGCCAACCTGGTCTACAGAGTGAGTTCTAGGACAGCCCGGGCTACACAGAGAAACCCTGTCTCGAAAAACAAAAAACAACAACAACAACAAAAACCAAAAACAAAAGAAAGAAGGAAGGAAGGAAGGAAGGAAGGAAGGAAGGAAGGAAGGAAGGAA
>NW_021604635.1:1648783-1649559 GCF_004785775.1 Grammomys surdaster | reverse complement strand
GAAGGAAGGAAGGAAGGAAGGAAGGAAGGAAGGAAGGAAGGAAGGAAGGAAAGAAAGAAAGAAAGAAAGAAAGAAAGAAAGAAAGAAAGAAAGAAAGAAAGAAAGCAAGCAAGCAGGCTGGGCGAAGTGGTCCATGAACCCCAGCACTTAGGAGGCAGAGGCAGGTGGACCTCTGTGAGTTAGAGGCCAGCCTGGTCTATATAGTGAGTTCTAGGACAGCCACGGTTACATAGTGAGACCCTGTCTGAAAAAAATGAAAGCAGAAGGGAACAAGTCTGGGGTAGAGGAGCAGAGAAGATCAAAACACTGTACACGTGCATTAAGTTGTCAAATAATACATGTAAAATATGACTTTTAAAAAAGAATTATGCCAGGCAGTGGTGGCACACGTCTTTAATCCCAGCACTTGGGAGGCAGAGGCAGGCAGATTTCTGAGTTTGAGACCAGCCTGGGCTACACAGAGAGATCCTGTCTCGAAAAGCCAAAAAAAGAAACCAAAAACACTTCCTAACTGAAACCTGCCACCTGGTAGAGAGCATAGACAGAAAACACGTGGATATGAGTAACCTCTGGGGTGAGAACAATGATAAAAGAAATTGGAAGAGTAAACAGGGCCAGCAAGATGGCCCAGCAGGGAATCGTGGTGGCTGCACATGCCTGACTACCTAAAGCTGGACAGAGAATTGTTTCCACAAAGTTGTCCTCTGAGCTCCACATGTGGGCCATACCCACACACACCAGATACACACACACACCAGATACACACACACACCAGA
>NW_021604635.1:1576366-1648773 GCF_004785775.1 Grammomys surdaster | reverse complement strand
CACACACACCAGATACACACACACACCAGATACACACACACACCAGATACACACACACACCAGATACACACACACACCAGATACACACACACACCAGATACACACACACACCAGATACCCACACACACCAGATACATACACACCAGATACACACACACACCAGATACACACACACACCAGATATACACACACACCAGATACACACACACGCCAGATACACACACACGCCAGATACCCACACACACCAGATACACACACACACCAGATACACACACACACCAGATAGACACACACACCAGAGACACACACACACCAGATACACACACACACCAGATATACACACACACCAGATATACACACACACCAGATATACACACACACCAGATACACACACACACCAGATATACACACACACCAGATACACACACACGCCAGATACACACCCACACCAGATACACACACACACCAGATACACACACACACCAGATATACACACACCAGATACACACACACACCAGATACCCACACACACCAGATACACACACACCAGATACACACACACACCAGATACACACACACACCAGATACACACACACACCAGATACACACACACACCAGATACACACACACACCATTAATAATGTGGGGGTTTTTTTTAAGAAGAAATAATCAATACAGTGTGACATGGTTAAGAGATTCTTACAACACTCGGGAGGCAGAGGCAGGTGGATTTTTCTGAGTTCGAGGCCAGCCTGGTCTACAGAGTAAGTCCCAGGACAGCCAGGACTACAGAGAGAAACCCTGTCTCGAAAAACCAAATAATAAATCAATAAATTAGAGAGAGATCCATACCAAACCAGGTACACTCCCAGTACTGTGGCCCTTGCCAGACATCTCCAAGAGATGGAATTTACAGATGGAGCCCAAGAAACCATCCTTGCCAAGGAGGACAAACAGCAGGAACAGCAACATACAGCTTTTTTTGTTTTGTCTTCCTGATTACCTTCTGACTGTCTTCTGGCTGTCTTGTTGGGGAGCAGTGGGGCAGTGGTATGTGGAGGTCAGAGGACAACTTAAGGAGCAAAACTCAAGTCCCTCTTTCAAAAAAAAAAAGAAGACGCCTTCGTGTGTGTGTGCGTGTGCGTGTGTGTGTGCGTGCGTGTGCGTGCGTGTGCGTGTGTAATTGTTTTAATAAGAAAGAAAGGGCTCATCACATATTAGCTATCGAACTTTAGTGCTGTAATTCTGCCTCCCTCCCAGGGCCGGGTCCCAATTCATTCACACACTCCTTACATTTAGTTTAAGACTTCAAATGAATTAACAAGGTTGTCACGTTTCTACCTGCACATTGGCCAATATGATTTCTTGATTGTTGTTAGCCTCTGTTGTTGCTGAGACAGGGTTGGACATGAACTCACTATGTAGCATAAGCTGGCCTCAAACCTGGTATGATAGTCTGGCCTCAGGCAACAAGTGTTTTGATTACCACCTGAGCCCTTGAGCACAGAGGGCCACTTTGTTGGCTGATAAAGGGCTTTCCTTTAACTGTTAAGAGGTTTAAAACTGGCCGGGTGGTGGCGCAGGCCTTTAATCCCAGCACTTAGGAGGCAGAGGCAGGTGGATCTCTGTGAGTTCTAAGGCCAGCCTAGTCTACAGAGTAAGTTTGAGAACTGCCAGGGCCATGTAGAGAAACCCTGTCTTTAAAAAAAAAAAAAAAAAAAAAAAAAAAAAAGTTTACAACTTTTCATTAAAAGGAGATTTATTGAGAGCTAAAGAAAACAGGTATAAAAATCAAAAGAACTTAAATTACAGAAAATACCAAAATGCACCTAATGAAAATATACATATCCCAAAATGAAGTTCATAATGTGCTACTTAAGGACCCAGTGAGTAGTAGCATTTCAGGACTCATAAACTTTTCAAGGTGGAGTTTACAAAATGGATGAGCCAGGCCCGGTATTAACAGAAGACATTAAAAGCAAAATTAAAGGCCTTACAGAAATGGCCCCTGGCTAAAAGCACGGGCTGCTCCTTCAGAGGACTTAGACTTGGTTCTCAGCATCCACATGGTCTCTGGTAACTGTCAGTAACTCAAGTTCCAGGGGCCCTGACATCCTCTCCTGCCTCTACAGGCATTATGCATATATGTGGTACACAGCACACATGCAGACAAGCACTCACACATAAGGAAGTGTTAAAGGAACAATGAAGGAATGACCAGCCAGACCTGGGGGTTCGGGTGGGCAATCCCAGCTACCTAAGAGTTTGAGGACGACACAGGCATCAAATCCCACTCTAACTGCAGAGTGAATTCAGAGCCAGCCTAGGATGCAATTTAGACTCCATCCCAAAACAAAGGTGTAAAGAACAGTGGCAGAAGGGTGGCCTAGTGCACAGGAGGCCTTGGGTGCAAAGCACAGTACTGCCCAAATCAAGCCAAATCCCGCCCATCCTGCCCTCACAGGCTCTCCCAACGCTTCCTTCCTGCCTTTGTTTAAACCATGCTTTGTTAAATAAAACTTCAAACAAGAGGGAAAAAATAGAGATAAAACAGTGTGAATACTAAACACACCCTCCCGGGGTTATTTCTTGAGGGGGGGGGTGTTCAAGAAAGGGGCAGAAACTATAATCCAGACTCAACTGGTGAGATTTAAACTTCAGTATTTCTCTTGGTTATAAACTGGAAGGGAATGTTTTTTTACTTTTAAAAAAATTGTTACTCTCTCTCTCTCTCTCTGTTTGTGTGTGTGTGTGTGTGTGTGTGTGTGAGAGAGAGAGAGAGAGAGAGAGAGAGAGAGAGAGAGAGAGGACAAGCGGTGGGTGTTGGTCCTTTCCTTCTACCATATGGATGGATCCTGGGGATGGAACTCGATAGCAAGTCCCTCTGCTAAGTGGGCCACATAAAACTAACAGTTCTAGTATTTATTTCAATGATTGAAAAAAAAACTATCTTCAGATGATGAGAATCAGTATTAATATATATATTCTGTTAAATTATATCAATGTATTAAGGTATATAAAGAGGCGCTTGGAGATGAGAAAAGGTAAAGCAGAATTGGGAATGAGGAAGACCACGAGAATAACGTCATTCATTTGAAAATATCTGCTGATCAGACACCAATCACCATCCTAAGTGCCAAGGAAATACTGACACAGGATTTGCTGTCTTTTGAGTAACCAGTTCAGTGAACAGAGAGGTAAAATTAGCACTTCTGGGAAACGGCAGGAGATTCTCAAGTCCGTGGCCAGCCTGTTCCACACAGTGAGACCATTTGATTATAATTTGGCCTATAGACTCGGTTAGCCAAAATATAATCCACTCATTCACAGACACACAACAGCGGAACGAATGAATCAAAGGTCAGGGGCAAAACAGATGAATGGGTACATACATACATACATACATACATACATACATACATACATGGATGAACTGATGCCTCTAGGAATTTAAACATTAAGAGCAGAATCCTCATTTGAGACTGCTTCTAGAAAAAGGGCGGGAAGGGGGGCACAGGGTCTGTGGCCAACATGACTAGGTCCATTACCAGCCTTAAGAACTCAGATGGGGTGGAGTAAAAGGCTCACCACACACCACCCCACTCTCGCTCGCCCCATCCTTCCACTGCCGGGCACTTGCACACCTGCCCTTTCCAGGTCTCAGCCGCCTGAGAAAGAACTGGGTTGACCTCTGACCCTCAAATGGAGGTTACTCTGGACATCTGCCTGAGCTGCTCAGAGCTCCTTCAGGGCAACGACGTACAAAAGGTCAAAAGACAGGAACTCGCCTCTAGGATCCTTAAAACCTGTGAAGCCACGGGTGCAGCTGGGAGAGATCAGACATTGGGGTGACCCCGGGGCCTTGCAAGGCCCGCTCGTGACACGGTCACTGACCTTTCCAAAGGGGTTTCCCAGGGCCAGGGGCCGGAGGAGGGATTGCGACGACCCGCGCCCCGCACCCAACAACTCTCCCAGTCAGCCGGCTGCGCGCAGCGGAGCGCAGGGTAACCAAGGGCGACCAGGAGGCCGCCATCTTGAAATCCGTACAAGGAGGAAAACTTTATTGTAACCCAGAAGACGCGACAGGGCAGCCGAGTGCCGTAGCGTTCCAGAAGGCCACGCCTGAGAACGATGGAGCGTTAAAGAGAGGTGACCTCAAGCTTAGAAAGGCAGCAACGCCTTCCGGTGGGCCTTGGGACTACAAGTCCCGAAAGGCAGCGCGCCTGGAGGGGCGTGGCCTGACAGTTGTGAGTGCGCCACGCCCCACTGAGAGGCGGCGGGGACCAACTCTCCACCCCGCCCCCCTGAAACCCTAGTTCTCCGGACCTGAGAAACTAATTGTAGCTTGTAGTAACAATCCTGAACCTTCTAAGACTGCATAATATGAAGGTGGCCAAGTGGGTCCTTACTTCGTCCAATCTGATATAATATAGCCTCAATATGCTTTTCTTTCGGAGTTCAACATGTGTCTCCGAAGGATACCTGAAATGTACTTCTGCCACTCTCTGTTTGAGCTGTTGAATAATAGAAATAATTTTCTACATCGCACATGCTTTCATGCTTTGAAGAAACTTATAAGTGGGACAGGAAAGCCAAAGGCCCCAGATCGATAACTGGTGGATGTGATTGTCAGGGGATGGACTTGAATTTGCGATTGCCCTCATTTGAGTCGGGCGACCCTTAGGCTAGATGAAAACTGCAGCTACAGACAAATAGTGGAATCAAGGAGAGAGCGCTGTTGTGAAGTAAGGAGATTATATGTTTGTCTAGATGTGTGTGCCCTATGTTGAAAGTGATTTTTCTGGAGGCCAGAAGTGAGCATTGATCCCCTGGAGCTGACTGGAGTTAAAGGCAGCTGGGAGCCACTAGACATAGGTGCTACGAACCAAACCCTTGTCGGCTGCAGAAGTTACACATTATTTTAACTGTTGAGCCACCTCTCCAGTCCATACAAGATTAACTTTTAACAAAAGATAAAGACGGGGGTGGGGTGGGGGTGTCAGATGTTGCTCAGTTGATAGAGTGTTTGCCTAGTTAGCAGGAAGCCCAAGGTTCACCAGTTTGAGAAGGAATAGCACATGCTGCAATCCTAGCACTTGGGAAAAAAAAGACAGCAGGATTAGAAGTCCAGCTACATAGTTACATAGGCCAGCCTGGTCTACATGAGATCCATAAAAGTAAATTAACAAAAACAAAAAAACAAAACAAAACAAAAAAAACGCTGGGCGGAGGTAGAGCAGGCCTTTAATCCCAGCACTTGGGAGGCAGAGGCAGGCGGATTTCTGAGTTCGAGGCCAGCTTGGTTTACAGAGTGAGTTCCAGGACAGCCAGGGCTACACAGAGAAACCCTGTCTCAAAAAAACCAAAAAAAAAAAAAAAGTAAACCCTTCAACCACAGATCCCATCTGAAAGACCTGAACGTTGTTTAGCTGGGAATTACGGAAAACAAGAAAGTCTATTGTTTCTAGGAAGAAGAGAACAAAGTTTCAATTGTGTGATCAGAAAAGAGAACACTAAGATGAATTCCAGGAAGCCAGATTGTGGTCACCAGAAGAGGAATTCTGAAGAAACAGGAAATGGAAGGTGTAATCTGGCAGACTAGCTTTTCTCTGCTAATTTGTCAAAGTCTGTACCCACCCCGATGGGAGTAAAGATAGTCTAAAGAAAGACACTTGTGTGTGTCCCTCTCTTTGGCTATTACACTGTTGAGACAATGGCCCCTGAGAAATTGGGCTGGTCCCAAGAATCTGACGAGGTTGAAGCCTAGTCCCAACCAGAAAAGGGAGAAACTTGTCTCCAAGGAAGTGACGTCAGGACCCCCAAGATGGATTTGGAGGAGGGGTTTTGTTGAATCTCTGTTTGTCTTCCTAACGTGCCTATATTCATTCCCTTCCTCTGTGTCTGAGTGCTGGAATCAAAGATGTGTGCTACTACTAACCATTTTTTTTTTTAATCAGGATCTCATTGTGTAGCCCAGGTGGGCCTCAAATTCCTAGTGATCCTCCTGTCTCACCCCTTGAGTACTAGGATTGGAGGCATGAGCCACCTCTGCTGTACGTGTCTTTATATGTTGTTCTAATTCGCTCTATGAGGAGTGGTAGCTGGTTCTAGTTTATTAAGGCTTCCAAGCTCTGACTAGAACAACCCTATCTGCTGATTTACACATTCTATTATATATAGTTTTAATAGTTTTAAAGTCATTGTTCTGACAGGAACAACTGTTTCTCCATACCACATGGAACTTTTATCATTAGCATTGCTAATTTTAGTGTGACACTTTGTGGAATGGCATTATTTGTTTATTATTCATTCATTTTTTTTCTGAGTCCTTTGGAAAAGTAGCCAGAGCTTTTAACTCCTAAGCCATGTCTGCAGCACTTTAATTAATTAGTTCTCCCCTCCCTTCTCTCCCTTTTTCTCTGTGTGCGTGTGTCTGTCTGTATGTGTGTGTGTGCCTTTTTTATTTATTTTTACTTTCTCTATACAAAGCTAGTGCTAGAACTAGCTCTATAGACCAGACTAGCTTTGAACTCAGAGATCTGCCTGCCTCTGCTTCCTGCATGCAAGGATAGAAAGGGTGTGCCACTCTGCTGCCTGGCTGAAGCAACCTGTTTTAATTTTTTTGTTTGTTTGTTTTGTTTCTCGAGACAGGGTTTCTCTGTGTAGCCCGGGCTGTCCTGGAACTCACTCAGTAGACCAGGCTGGCCTCAAACTCAGAAATCCGCCTGTCTCTGCCTCCCAACTGCTGGGATTAAAGGCATGCACCACCACCGCCTGGCTTAATTTTTTTTGTTGTTTTAGGTTTATGAATGTTTTTCCAGCATACATACCTGTGTATCCCATGTGTGCCTATTGCCTAAGGAGGCTGAAAGAGGGCATCAAATCTCCTGGAACTGAAGATGGATGGCTGTGAGCCTCTGGTGTGTATTGGGAATTGAGCCCATGTCCTCTTGACAGAGCAGTCAGTACTCTTGACTGCTGAACCGTCTCTCCTGCTCACAACCTGATTTTTAAAAAAGGTCTTTCACTACCCAGAACTGAAATCAATAAATCAATAAATCTCACAACACACTCCCAAATTTATATTCAGCTTTTATATAAAATTATAATCTCACATAACACTGCTGATTTTATGTTCTCCACTACACTGACAACCATATGGTACCTATCGTGCACTCTACACACTAGAGCTTGAACTCAAGGTGCTGTGCAATGTAAGTGGACAGTAGCATGTCAGCCTCAGACCATGACACTCTGCATTCTTTGCTGGATGACTATCGCATTACCTGCTCTCCTTAGAGCTGAAGCTCCCTGTGCTTGTTATGGTCACAGCTGTGTCCCCAGACCTGGAATAATGTCTAGCTTATAAGAATTTTTTTTTAAACTGAAGGAGTAATTTCAGTAAAAATACAAAGTGTACTATTGAAAGAACCTGAAGGGTTTTTAGGGAAAACTAGAAAGTGTTGCAGAGTCACCTGTGATTTTTTTTTTTTTTTTTTTGGTTTTTCGAGACAGGGTTTCCCTGTATAGCCATGGCTGTCCTGGAACTCACTCTGTAGACCGGGCTGGCCTCAAACTCAGAAATCCGACTGCCTCTGCCTCCCAAGTGCTGGGATTAAAGGCGTGTGCCCTATTGTCTTAAAATACCTTAAATCCATCTATTATCAATTGCTCCTTCCGAGCTGATGTAGTCTCTTTCCTCCCCAAACCCCTCTAGTATGTTCATTTTTCCAAAGCTGTAACCTAACTGACCAAAAGCCCTTTCAACTATCTAAATTAGTGGGCTGTAGCCGCCTTTGACCACGGATCAACTGGGTTCACCTAAAAGGGGGTCTGAGAATGAAAAGGGGACGGAAGGCAAGAAGTGATGAAGCCAAGACAAAGTTCTCTGATCAAGGCTCAAAGCTTTAATGTTCAGCTCTCAATTTAAAGGGAAAGGCCCCACCAAAACCCTTTCTGGTTTAAGCCAGAGATGGGTGGGATAATCCTTTCTTGGTCACAGCCAGAGATCTCAAGGCCAGCCAAGGAGCAGTTCTTCTAAGTTCCGTGAAGCCAAGGGAGTAACTCCACCTAGATCCTATCACTTGGTCTGTGGTGGTAAACAAGGTCTTTCAGGTCTGCTCAAGGCTGGGGGAAGGGCACAATTCCCCCTTTTTAGTTTTTAAAGATAAGCAGTGCCAGCAGCTGGATGGGGTATAAGATTTCATCCCATCTAGGGTAAAGAGTGGCCGGGAGACCCTGCCTGGCTTAGGTTGGCGCCTATATTGCTCCTATATTACCCGTCCTCGAGGAAAACATGCATAGCATATTGATGTATGCCTATGTCTTAGGCCTATAGGAGCTCAAGAACACTCTTACCCGTATTTGACTAACCGGCCATCATTGGCACACTCTTTCCCATATAGACCAAAGCCTCATTCAGACCAAAGGACCTGTGAGCATGCACTCAATGTGATTCTTCATAGCGATGGATAACTGCCATGGTGAATGGCTGAACTTGCTGAGAGGATCCTGCATGAAGGCAACCTATCTGTTTGAGACACAATGTTCAAAGGTTAAAAGCAACATGATTATTTAAGCAAGTGTAGAAAATAAGGTTGAGAGCAGAAATGTTCCAGTATCTTATCCAACTGCTGGTTGACAGGGATCAAACACAATCTGGCCACCAGGTATATAGTGAGTGGCTTTAAGTATTGATGGAGACTACATGCCAGGTTAAATCAGCTGGCTGATAAGAATTTTGAGCCATCTTCATCAACAGAATCATAATCATTAGGTTCAAGATCTGTGTTCACTTGATGGACCAATCTTTCAGGCATCCGTCCATTTTCTTTTTCTGAAAAAATACAGATGGAGCCATGACCCCAAATTAAAACAGGGTCGGGACCATTCTATGTATTTGTTGGGGGGGCTCTCGATCTGACCCTGGCAAATGAGCTGGAAGTGACTGGATGCCAGTGGCAAACTGCTGCAGACTGACCTTAACATCCATCAGTTTGCATAAAATTTAAAACAAATAAGACAAAAGTAAGGTGTGCTTTTGGTGACCTTGGAGGGTATAATTCTCCTTAGATATATCTGACATGTTAGTTTTTCCTATAGTTGATGTGACTTACCAGCAGAACAGAATAATCAGACAATATCAGGCATTGGAGTTCAAAGTGATAAAAGCATTAAAAACAGCAGCGGAACAGTATGGGCCTACTGCCACCTTCACACAAGCTTTATTGGATACTGTGGTAGAAGCAAATTTAACGCCTCAAGATTGGAAACCTATATGTAAGGCTACTTTGTCAGGAGGAGATTACTTGCTTTGGAGCTCAGAATGGTGTGATATGAGTAAGAGAACCGCCATGATGAATGCTCAGGCAGGCAATGCAGATTGGAATCTTAACATGCTTCTAGGAGAAGGTCAATATGAAGGTAATGCTAATTAGGTGGAACTACCTACAGGAGTGTATGCACAGACTACAATGGCTGCCCACTGTGCTTGGAATCAATTACCTACTAAAGGGGATCTTGGTGGGACTTTATCTGGCATTAAACAAGGCCCTGATGAACCGTTTCAGGAATTTGTGGACAGGCTGCTGAAAGCAGCTGGTAGAATTTTTGGAGATCCTCAAGCAGGAGTTCCTTTTGTTATACAGTTGGCTTATGGGAATGCTAATGCAGCCTACCACATAGCTATCAGACCATATAAGGCAAAGACAGACTTACATGGGTACACTTGTCTTTGTGCTGAAATTGGCCCCTCATACAATCAGGGTCTGGCCATAGCTGCTGCCTTACAAGGGACCACTGTACAAGCAACGCTTGCACGGAAACGATAAAAGACAAAAGATGTTTTAAATGTGGAGATTTAGGTCATTTTAAAAGTGACTGTCCCAGGAACAAAGGCACAAGCAAACAATCAGGTCACATGCCAGAAATTTGTCCTCAGTGCAAAGGGGTTATCACTGGGCTAAGGAATGCAAATCTAAAACAGATAATCAGGGCCGTCCCTTGTTGGGAAACAAGTGGTGGGCCCAGCCCTAGGCCCCCAAGAATCCACGGCCAACAGCTTATAGGGCCATGAAGCTGTTTCTAAGCCAGGGAAATCCATTTCTGAACTTATCTGAACAACCCCAGGAAGTACAAGACTAGACCTCAGTTCCACTACCTGAGGTACTGACACTAGAAACGGGAATTCAGACACTGCCTACAGGAGTTTTTGGGCCTTTGCCTCCAGGCACATGGGGATTACTTCTGGGCTGAAGTAGCAGTATTGTAAAAGGATTACAAATCTATCCAGGTGTTACAGATAACGATTATGAGGGAGAAATTAAAACTATGGCTGCTTCCCCCCATGGCATTATAACTGTACCTGCTGACAAGAGAATTGCTCAACTTGTTTTAGTTCCTTTGCATCTGCTCCCTTCCAAATTTGTTAAGAATGAGAGAGGACAAGATGTTTTTGGCTCGTCTGATGTGTATTGGATTCAATCTATCACTAGCAAGAGACCTAATCTTAAGTTAATAATTGAAGGAAAAAGTTTTGAAGGATTAATAGATACTCAAGCTGATTTAACAATCACTAGAGGACAAGATTGGCCTTCAGCTGCTGGGCGGTGGTGGCGCACGCCTTTAATCCCAGCACTTGGGAGGCAGAGACAGGTGGATTTCTGAGTTGGAGGCCAGCCTGGTCTACAGAGTGAGTTCCAGGACAGCCAGGGCTACAGAGAAACCCTGTCTCGAAAAAAAAAAAAAAAAAAAAAAAGATTGGCCTTCAGCTTGGCCTTTGTTTGATACTCTCACTCACCTTCAGGGGATTGGTTATGCCAATAATCCGAGACACAGTTCTAAACTTCTAACTTGGAGAGATGAAGAGGGCAATTCAGGACGAATTCAACCCTATGTCATGCGGAATTTGCCTATAACCTTCTGAGGAAGAGATCTCTTGTCACAAATTGGTCTTATGATGTGCAGCCCTAATGAAGTAGTGACTAAACAAATGCTAAGACAAGAATTTTTGCCTGGTTAAGGACTAGGAAAAGAAGGACAAGGTATTACAACATTTGAAGTGCCTAAGCTTCATTCTAACACTAGAGGTTCAATGGCTTAATAATGCCCCAGTGTGGACTGATCAGTGGTCTCTGTCTAAAGAAAAAATAGAAGCTGCTTCATTGCTTTGCAGGAGCAATTAGAGCCAGGGCATATAATACAATTTCAGTCAGCATGGAATACTCCAATATTTGTTATCAAGAAAAAATCTGAAGGCCAGGCAGTGGTGGTGCATGCCTTTAATCCCAGCACTTGGGAGGCAGAGGCAAGCAGATTTCTGAGTTCGAGGCCAGCCTGGTCTACAGAGTGAGTTCCAGGACAGCTAGGACTACACAGAGAAACCCTGTCTCAAAAAACCAAGAAAAAAAAAAGAAAAAAGAAAAGAAAGATTGTTTCTTTACTATTCCCTTGCATTCTCGAGATTGTAAAATATTTGCTTTCAGTGTTCCTTCTATTAATTTTAGAGAGCCAATGAAAGATATCAATGGATAGTTCTTCCTCAGGGCATGGCTAATAGTCCTACATTGTGTCAAAAGTTTGTGGCACAAGCCATTCAGCCTGTAAGATGACAATGGACAATGACGTACATCATACATTACACAGATGATATTGTTCTAGGAGAAGACCCTCAGGACTTGCTTTTGTGTTATGGAGATTTACAACAGGCATTAGCTGATAAAGGGCTACAAATAGCTCCTGAAAAGGTACAAACTCGGGATCCTTATAATTATTTAGGCTTTAGGCTTACAGATCAAGCCGTTTGTTCCCAGAAGATAATTATTCGTAGGGACAGTTTAAAAACTTTAAATGATTTTCAAAAGCTGTTAGGTGATATCAATTGGCTTTGCCCCTATTTAAAGCTTACTACAGGAGAATTAAAACCTTTATTTGATATTCTCAAAGGGAGTGCTGATCCTACCTCCCCTCGATCTTTAAACCCAGAAGGATTGCTGACCTTACAGAAAGTAGAAAGAGCCATTGAGAAACAATTTGTTACTTACATAGATTATTCCTTGCCTCTACATTTGTTGATTTTTTAATACAGCTTATACACCTACAGGATTGTTGTGGGAAAAGACTCCCCTCATGTGGATACATTCAAAGATATCCCCTAAACCTAACATCATGCCATATTATGAGGCAGTAGCCCATATGATTATACTTAGAAGAAAACAGACACTGATTTATTTTGACAAAGAACCAAACATCATTATTCAGCCTTTTAATGCAGATCAGAATACTTGGTTAAAGCAGCTTAGTACAGATTGGTTGCTTGCTCAAATAGGATTTAATGATGTTATAAACAGTCATTACCCTCCAGATAGATTGATACAATCTTTAAATGTGCATAAGGGTATATTTCCTAACATGACTTCTTTGCAACCTCTACATGATGCTCTTTTAATCTTTACTGATGGCTCCTCTAAAGGACGAGCAGGGTATCTCATAAATAATCAACAGGTAGTCATAGAGTTTCCTGGACTCTCTGCTCAGTTAGCAGAACTGACAGCAGTTCTGAATGTTTCAGTCTGTAAATGATGCTTTTAATCTTTTTACTGATAGTCTATATGTGGCTCAGTCTGTCCCCTTGTTAGAAACTTGTGGTGTATTTCAGTTCAATACACCAGCTGGATCTGTTTTCACAACTACAAAACCTCATTCTTACCTGAAAAAATCCCTTTTATATTGGCCATATAAGAACTCATTCTGATCTTCCTGGACCTTTAACTGCAGACAATGATCATATTGACAGAGCTTTAATAGGAGAAGCCTTAATTTTGGATCCTGTTGCATTGGCTAGACGAGATCATAATAAATTTCATCTCTCTAGTCCACCTTAAGACATAAGATCACTAAGGAGCAGGCTAGAATGATTGTAAAACAATGCTCTAACTGTCTTACTGTATCTCCGGTTCCCCATTTAGGCGTTAATCCAAGAGGCCTTATGCCCAATCATATTTGGCAAATGAATGTAATCCATTACGCAGAATTTGGAAAATTGAAATATATACATGTCTGTATTGACAATGCTCGGGGTTCCTTTTTGCTTCTCTACACACGGGAGAAGCCTCTAGAAACGTAATTGATCATTGCTTACAAGCCTTTAGTGCTATGGGATTACCTAAAGTCATCAAGACAGACAATGGGCCAGTTGTTTTATTCTGGAAACAACTTTACATCATTTTGTAAGGAATTTGGTATTGAACAAAAAACTGGAATTCCTTATAACCCAATGGGACAAGGAATTGTTGAACGTGTACTTCGCACTCTAAACTTTTACATCAGCTCCCTCCTCTGGGTCTAATTCATTGTCAGAATCTCCAGTTTCTTTTATCTGAGCTGTAAAAGGTGTACTAGGTCTATACTTCTCTGATTTAGAGTTGAGAGGGCCTTTTTCCGTAACAGTGCTCTCTGATAGGCGTTCCTGAATCACTTCCAGCTGTGCCTGGGCTAAGGCCTGCAAGGTCTCTTATCTATTTTATTATCTAGTTTGTTATCAATAGCACCTTTAGCTCCCAGAGGCAGAGGGTGTTAGGATCTGCCTGGATGGTTCTCAAAACTACTCTGGTTTCCCAGGTTTTCTTTTCTTTTTTCTTTTCCTTTTTTTGTTTTTTGTTTGTTTTGTTTTGTTGTTTTTCGATTTTTCAAGACAGTGTTTCTCTGTATAGCCTGGGCTGTCCTGGAACTCACTCTGTAGACCAGGCTGGTCTCGAACTCAGAGATCTGCCTGCCTCTGCCTTCCAAGTGCTGGGATTAAAGGCGTGCACCACCACTGCCCAGCCCCAGGTTTTCTTATTCAAAGTTCCTTTTTGTGGGAACCATGGGCAGCATGAAATTTTCTAACATATGCTTTGAAAACCCTGCTCCTCCTGTCTGGAGCAGCTCTTGCAGGCTGTGGGGAAATGCCTGTTTAGAATTCTCCTGCCCCATAATTCGCTGTCACCTCCTAGGTGAGATCAGATCAGGTCAACGCCTATTCAACCTAGACCATTTCCCCTTAAACATACTTCCTGCAAACACAGCTTCCACAAAATAACTAGCGCTAGTATCAATGCCATTCGTTGCTTACCAAGTGCAGAGAATACTCTCCTTCTTGTTCCGTTTTCCGTGGAGCTCCACCTAAGACAGCTGGTTTCCCGTTTTCAGGTCCCTTGTTGCAGAGCCACCTGTAGCCGCCTGTGGCCACGGATCAACTGGGTTCACCTGAAAGGGGGGCTAGCAATGAAAAGGGGACAGAGGGTGAGAAGAGATGGAGCCAAGACTAAGTTCTCTGATCAAGGCTCAAAGCTTTAATGTTCAGCTCTCAATTTAAAGGGAAAGGCCCCACCAAAACCCTTTCTGGTTTAAGCCAGAGATAGGTGAGGGAATCTGTTCTGGGTCAGGGACGGAGATAACTCAAGGCAAGCCCAGGAGCAGTTCTTCTAAGCTCTGTGCGGCCAAGGTGGGTAACTCCACTTAGATTCAATCACTTGGTCTGTTGTGGTAAACAAGGTCTTTCAGGCCTGCTCAAGGCTGGGCAAAGGGCACAGTGGGCCCTCCTTGTAGACCAAGGAATGAAAAATAAAGAACCATTTACTTTCTTTTTCTTTTACTCTCTTTCTTTTTTCTTTTGAGACATGGTCTCACTATGAAGTTCTGGTTGTCCTAGAACTCAATATGTAGACCAGGCTAGCCACCACAGAGATTGATCTGCCTCTACTTCCCACATTATGGGATTAAAGGCATGCACCATCACACTCGGCACAATGTCTTTGTAACAGACCTTAAGAAAATCAAGATTTGGGCTGGAGAGATGGCTCAGTGGTTAAGAGCACTGACTGCACTTCCAGAGGTCCTGAGTTCAAATCCCAGCAACCACATGGTGGCTCAGAACCATCTGTAATGAGATCTGATGCCCTCTTCTGGTGTGTCTAAAGACAGCTACAGTGTATTCATATATAATAAATAAATAAATCTTTAAAAAAAAAAAAAAGAAAATCAAGATTTAGCTGGGTGGTGGTGGCGCACGCCTTTAATCCCAGCACTTGGGAGGCAAAGGCAGGCGGATCTCTGAGTTCGAGAGTTCGAGGCTAGCCTGGTCTACAGAGTGAGTTCCAGGACAGCCAGGGTTAGACACAGGGAAACCCTGTCTCAAAAAAAAAAAACAAAAAAAAGAAAATCAAGATTTGGCTCCTGTTTCTGTTCATGTCACCCAAAGAATTCTGTCTTGGAAAATGACATCAGTGGTTTATCAAGTGTTTTATTTGTATTTATGTTTTAGTATAGTTATTACTTTATATTAATAATTCCAGCCGGGTAGTGGTGGCGCAGCACTTGAGAGACAGACACAAGCGGATTTCTGAGTTCAAGTCCAGCCTGGTCTACAGAGTGAGTTCCAGGACAGCCAGAGCTATACAGAGAAACTCTGTCTCAAAAAATGAAAAATAAAAAAACAAACAAACAACAAAAATTCCAGAAGAAGTAGAATAGTAATCCAATCTACCAACTAACAATACTTATTTCCTAAGTGTGTATTCTGATACTATTTGTGGGTTGTTATGTCTTTAATAAGAAAAACACATTTTTAAGTTAGGTATGATGGACCAACACTCCTCCAGAGGCAGGAAGATCACCACAGGTTTAGGCAGCTGAAGTTGTATGGGTTTTTTTTTTTAAGCAAATATTAAAACAACTAACTAAAATTTAAGTTTCCAGGGAAATACCAAGAATGTTCAAGACTTAATACTATATATGCATTGAGTTTCTATATTTCAATTAGGACTCAGAAGCTTCCGAATTCCTGAAATAGAAGGGTTTAGTAAGCTGTTATATCAGTTTGCCAAAAACCAGGCTCAGGGTCACACAGCTTCCCTGCCCTCCATGGGCACCAGGTATGTGGTGCACATACATATATGCAGCCAAAAACTCACACACATAAACAAATCTAAAAGGAAAAAAAATGTTGAGACAGGGTTTCTCTGTGTAGCCCTGGCTGTCTTAGAACTTGCTCTGTAGACCAGGCTATCCTCAAACTGAGAGATCCACCTGCCTCTGTCTGCCTGGTGCTGGGATTAAAGGTATGTGTGACCACCACCCAGAGATTACAAGAAAAAAAAAACACCTTTCAGAATGAAAATGTGGGGCCAGAAGACATAAAATGAGTACTGTTGTTTGTACATTGATATAAGCCACAGATAAGAGGTGAAGATGGAGAAAGCTAGGCTGGCCGGCCGAGCAGCAGGACAAGCTGACTAGTGCTTCTGGATGGCTTTAACACTGTTCAACATGTATCTTCCCAGGCTCACGTGACTCCGAAGGTGGGATTTTAGGGTTAGTTTTTTTATGTTTATTTGTTTATTTGAATATGTCTGTATGTGTGCACAGGTCCACGCACTGTGCCACGGCCAGAAGGCAACTTGCTGGAGTTGGTCTTCTCTTTCCATTACATAGGTTCTGGACATAAGCACCTCTAACCACTGAACCATCTCACCAGCCCCATGGTGGGATCTTGAATAGATTTCAGCAACTGGATGTTCATCGGTGGCGGCACACATAATTACAAGCATGTAATGGGCTAAGGGAAGAGAACCTTGAGTTCAAGGTAGCCAGGGCTATACAGTAAGAGAGATTCATTCTCATTCTGCTGCTGTCACAAATTATCAGACAAAGCAGGGAGAAAAGACTCCTTTTGGACTTACGTTTTTTCAGAAGTTTCTGTTTATCATAGCAGAGAAAGCAAGGTGACAGGCCCTCTCAAGAGTGGCTAGGTCATGTGACCTTGCTGTTCACATGACAGTAGATCAAGCTGAGTTTAGTGCAGAGCCTAGAGGCAAGTAGGAGCCTGGCGACACCCTTCAAAGGCCTGCCCCAGGGGATCTACTTCCAACAGCCATGCACTCTGTCAGGCCCCGCAGGTCCCAAGAGCATCAACAGCTGGGGAACAAGATTCCAAACAGTTCAGGTTCAAACCATGGAGAGCCCTTCTCTCCAGAACAAAACTACATCCCTGCTCCCTGAAGATCTAACCATTTCAGCTGATGGATGTGCCCACGAAAGAAGAACTGAGTGTTTTTCTATAGCCCACGTATCCAGAGGAACTGAAGCTGACCCACAATGCATGGCTTATCCTAAAACTATGTGAACCCGCTGTACTCCCTGCTCCAGGAGACTACACTCCAAATTAGCAGAGAGTTGGCCTAGACTTCAAAGGGGTAAGATGCCTTCGGTTTGGTTAGGCTTTTCAAATGGATAACTGAGATGATTTAGATAAGATTTAAATCAGGTAAATTTTATTTACCCAACTTCACTGATAATGAATGCGACCGGAGGATGACTAACAAGTATCGAGGATGTTATTTAAGGACTGTTCCTTCCGATGCTGAGTATCTTCTGCCAAAACCAAGATTGGAGAAAACTGAAGGACCAGATCAGGAAAGTGTCATGAGACCACTAATGTCTACACACACCAAAGTAAGGGCCCAATTTTCCCAGCATGCCTCTCACTTACCAAAAGCAATTCTCATCAGCTTCAAAGGGAGAGCTGTGCACCCACAGACCGGAGTTTGCAGTACCCAGACTCGCTCAGCAGGAACGCAGGATGTAAATTACAAGTGTGAGCTTCTCTTTCTCTTCAGACAAATCAACCCAGCTGGATTTGGAGTTCTTCATTCTTAGAAATAATCAAATGTCCCTTCTAACGTCAAATCTATTCGGTGTGATTTCACACATTAATCCTGTTGCTTACCTAAGTCAAGGCATTTGTAGATTTGTAGATTGCTATGTAAGATGTATAACGTGGCCGTGTGGCAGACTCTCGTGTGCCTTCTCAGCATCAAAACACCGAAATTTTATTTCCGTGGTAATTTTGTTCACGGCAAGGAGAAAGGAAGGAGAGATGTAATTTCATGTTTGCTGTCCAACAATTTTTTAAAAATATATATTTAATTCTGTTTATAAGTAGTGCTTTTCAGCTTTAATTTGATACTTTACTAGCAGGTAAATTATCTTTTAATGTAATTACTTTTATGTAATAATTATGATCTTGAAAGTCTGCAAAGTGATTAAAGGCCACTTTCTAAGGAACAGATTTCTGAATTTAAATTGCACAATTTTTCTGCTTGTGCTTTTAGCTTTGGACCTGGCTTATTATTATCATTATTTCTATTACTATTATTAAATACTTACAAGATGGCATGTAATAGCATTAGATCTTGGCAAACGTGGAGAATTTTTAAAGGCCTAAAATGGCTTTAGCCACAGACTTGAGAAGTTGACCCAGTAAGTCCCTTTCCCATCTCTCAGCCTGTGGGTTTTGACTCACACTAGTGTGTTCTACACACCAGCACCTGTGCCCATTCAGCAGAGATTTCAGTACAAATCAGCTGAATTGAATAGACATCTCTAAGAAGCATTACAATTGTTGCAATATTTTTAGAAACTGAAACAAGGAAATAAACAACTTCAGTAAAAGTGATTTAAATAACAAATAACGTGTCTTTATAAACAGCTTATCTCCTTGAGAACAAAGAATAAACAAGGAGAGAAGAGTTTTTTCCCATTCCACTATTAAAGCGGATCACAATATGAATGGGTGAAATGTCATGAATAATTGGAGAAAATCACAGAGTAATCTTCCACAAAAACATCTGATTTATTTAAATTGTCACTGTTTGTCTTATTAGAACCTTTATTTAACCTTGTTACCCACAATGCAGTATTCAAGTTGGTTTATCAAAAAATTACTTTGAAACTAAGCACATTTAGAAGTTTTTGGCTCTCTTAAATGGAAACTATTTTGATATAAAAATCTTTATGGACACTACTCTGTTTAGGGTCTCACTAACTGACACTGCATTCAATTGATATGTTGTTGAAAACTTATGTTCTGAACTTAAAACCATGTTAAATACACGAAGGTATTCAAATATTTCATCAGATTTAAGCTTGGGTTTATTATGGTCCAGGGAAGGCAGCTCTGTGTCCCACTATGACTCTGTCAGGCACCTTCTTCCTCTTAGGACCCCACCAAACTCCACAAGGTCACTCCCAATCATGGTAGTCCAGGCCTCAACACATGACCTCAAAACCATATTCTGCCCATTTTCTTGTTGACTTTATAGAAATCCCGTGAGTCCAACACCGTTCCAAGTGCCTTCAGAGTACTAACTCTTTCGGTACTCAGTGAAGAAGTCCTATTCTCATCCCTATTTTTATTTGTTATTTAGTTTTATGTGATCATGTGTGTGTACACATGTGTGTGCATCTGCATCTGGAGGCCAGAGTGTTAGTACTTTGTCTAAACTCCACCTCCACAGTTATCTAGCAACACCCAAGTATGCTCCTCTCCACAGTTATCTGGCAGCAGACAGGTAGGCCTTACCCACTATAAAGGGGCTGCTTGCCTCCTCCTCCCTCTCTTACTCTCTTGCCTCTAGCTTCTCTCTGTCCCTTCGCCCTCCCCCCTTTCCCTTCCCCCTCTATCCACATGGCCATGGCGGGCCTCCACTTCTCTCCTCTCTCTCTCTCTTTTCCCTCCACCATTCCTCCCGTTTCTCTCCCCACCTTTGCCCTCTGTCCTGAATAAACCCCCTCCCCTTTGGAACCATTTGGTCTGGTGTTGTCTGTTCTAAGCTGCTCACCGAAGTCTAACACAGAGTCAACACTGGGTGTCGTCTTTCTTTTTAATGTGTGTATGAGTGTTTTGCCTTCATGTATGTATGTGCATCATGTGCACGCGCATGGTCAAAGAGGCCAGAAGGGTGGGTCACACACCTTGTAACTGAAGTTGACAGCGAGCTGTGGGCTGCCATGTGAAAACCAACTCCAGATCCTTTGCAAGAGCTGTCAGTGCTCTTAACTGCTGAGCCATCTCTCCAGACCCCGTCCTTTTATTATATGTATGAGTGTGCACGTATACACACACACACACACACACACACACACACACACACACACGGAAGCTGAGAGACAAAGGAGACAGTTCTCTTCCCACCACGTAGGCCCCAGGATCCAACTCAGGTCTTCAGACTCAGCAGCAAGAGCCTTTACCTGCTGAGGTACTTGTTGGCCCTGGGTGTCTTCTTCAACCAATGTCCACCTTACTTTTTGAGGCCGACTTTCTCATTGAGCCTAAATTCATGATTTAGTCACACGGCGTGTCTAATAGGTTTCAGAGCCTCCTGTTCGCTCTTCCATGTCTGTCATGTCACTTAGGTGCTGAGGATTAAACAGTCCTCATGCTTCTGCACCGAGTACTTTACTGACTGAGCTATGATCAGGGCCCCCAATTCATTGATTCATTCATTCATTCATTCATTCATTCATTCATTCGTCAAGGTTTTGCTATGTAGCTATGGCTGGCATCAAACTTGCTACTGTAATGCAAACTGGCCTTAAATTCACAGCAGTCTTCCTACCACAGCCTCCTAAATGCTAGGATTACAGGTTTGAGGCACCATGCCCTGCTGGTTGTCAACGTCTTACATGTGAAGAAATGTAGACTCACCCTGGTATGGTGTTATATGCACTTCAGAGGCTAAGGCAAGAGTATCACAAACCAGAGACCAGCCTAGGCCATGTGGCAAGTTCCAGACTAGCTTGGACTGTACACTGAGACTCTGTTGAAAATAAAGGAAGGAGTTAAGAAGGGAGAGAGGGAGTTGGGGGGCAGGGAGAGGGCAGGAAAGAAAAAGGTGGATGGCCAGGGAGAACTTACCTTAGAGTTACTGCCCGCAGGGTTTTATTTGCTTAGAGTAGTGCCTCCATCTTAAACATGTTTTTACATAAAATATAAAATTCCAGCCAAGAGAAATTTATAATACAAAAGCCAAAAAGACTAGAATTGTAACATGCAGGTCATGCTAGGGTTATGCACAGCTGACTGGAGCTTACAGCAGAAGCCAGTCGGGGCGGAGTCTGAGCATTCTAACATCCGCTGAGCAGGGTGAGGCCGGGGAGAGGTCCAAAAGCAATGATGTCATGTCCCAATTCTAAGCAAAAGAGAGGGCGGGAAACAGATGAAAATACTGGAACTCACTTGAGGGGAAGCAAGTGAGAATGGTTTTTAAAAGAATTTAATTATTGTTACAACAAACAGAAATCAAATATATGTGCCTATGTGAATGTGTGACACACTGAATGGCTACTGTTCATTCTTAATTACAATCCCCTCCCACCCAGGTCCTCCTACGAACCCCTTCCTCATACCCCCATGTGCGTGTGTTTGCGTGCGTGCGCATGCGTGCATGCGTGTTTGGGAGCAGGGTCAGAGTCCTTTTCCTCCTCAGATCTTGTGTATGCTAGGATAGAACCGAGATCTTTAAGCTGGATAACGAGCACTTTTACCCGCTGAACCATTTCACTGGCCCCTGCGTGGTCAATAATACAGTGATATGCTCACACTCCGGCTGAAGGAACGATAGGCCGGGGGCAGAGGAGCGCCGAGTGGACCACACTTTGGCTTTTTGTAGGCACCTACCAAACCCAAAACACAGGTTCTATCTAGATAAACACCTCCTGTTTATCTAGGTGCTCCCAAAAGAAGACTTATCCGCAGCTTCCTTTGTAAATACAATTGAGAACCACACCTGGCATGGCACGCCTCGGACTCTATTTCCCTAAGGCTAAAACAGGGACAGCAATTTAAACTTTGTTTGCTTTTGTAGATCGGGCCAAGAGCCTTCTACATGATAATCAAGCACTGTACCAACAAGCTACATCCCCAGCCCAGCTTGATTTTTTGACGGTATTTATTATTATCACTGTTGTCACTGTGTATGATGTAAGTATGACAAGGGGACTGTGTCGATCAGAGGACAACTCTGTGACGCTGACTCTCCTCCACTTTTGAGTTTGCCGGTCAAATGCAGGTGGTCAGGCTGGTGGGGTAAATGCCTGTACCTTCTGTGCCATCTCTCTGTCCCTAAAGGTCTTGATTGACTTTCTTCTCCGTTATAGAACTGGCAGTACTTCATTCCATAGAACAGAATAAATGTTCCAGTGAGCCGAAAAGGTCGGTTTTATAGACAGAAAAGGACAAGCAGACAAACAAAAGTAGGTCAGTCACTGCAAAATTACCTTCTCACGAAGCGGGGATGGGAGACAGAGGCAGGAGAAAAAGACTGCTGCTTATCTGGGATGGCTTATTTTATTGAAAGAGTACAGTACAGAGACTGTTGGTGAGGCTGGAGATGTCTCAGTAGATATAAGTTCTCACCGCACAAGCACGAGGACCTGAGTTCAAATCCCAGCTCCCTGCAACAAGTTAGGCATAGTTCTGGGCATACATGTAAAACTACTAGCATTTATTTTCTTTACTTTCTCCCCCACTTCCACCCCCAGAGTTTCTCTGTGTAGCCCTAGCAGTTCTGAAACTCACTCTGTAGACCAGGCTGGCCTTGAACTCAGAGATCTGCCTGTCTCTGCCTCTGGAGTGCTGCGATTAAAGGCGTGAGCCACCACTGCCTGGCAATTTTTATTATTGTTATTGTTTTATTTCTTCTGGTTTATTTTTTTTTCCCCTAAAGATGGGGGTTTTCAGTGAATGGACTCTCCTTTGAGATGGCCACACCATCATCGGAGGTGCTCAACTTGAGCATCTTTTTTTTTTTCCTGTTAACTATAGTGCATAGAACACAATTCTTTACAAAAAAAAAAAAAAAACCAAACTCAACTTTAAAAAAAAAAAATCACAGGGGTCCCGGTATGCTAGTCCAGGCTGGCCTTGAACTTGCAGTATGCTTGTTCCAGCTTCCCAAGCACTGGGATTATAACTCTGTCTCACCTTTTCCCTAGATCCTAGAAAGTCAGGTCAGCTGATTGATTTGAGTTTGGTTGCCATGGTACTTTAGAATAACTGGCTCAGTTACTATTTTTAGCCCGTCTTGTGCCTTGATGCATGCACTTGTAGTTTTTGTTGCTCTTTATTTGGTTGATATAGTTTTTATTATGCTCACTTACAGGAGTGTATATGTGTGCATGGTTCTTGTGTGAAGTCAGAGGACAGCTTGTAGGAGTTGGTTCTTTCCCTCCACCATGCAAGTAGGTCCTGAGAATCGCACTCGGGTTATCAGGCTTAGAGTTGAGCATAAGCTATGTCAGATGGTCTGGTTTGGTTTTTTTGAGACTGGACTCATGTAACCCATGCTGACACTAAGTCCTGGATTTTTACTGTGAGCCTCCAACCCAGCCTTCTGTAATTTTCTTTCTTTCTTTTTTTCTTTTTTAGACAGGGTCTCTCTACATAGCTCTGGTTATCTTGTAACTCACTGTGGAGAGCAAGTCAGCCTCAAACTCACAGAAATTATTTTTCTCTGCCTCCTAAGTGCTGGGCTTAAAGGTGTGTGACAACTACACTCTGGACAGTTTATTCCTATCTTTGAAATGTATCTCCCTCATAAAGGTACACCCGAATCATAGGCAATTTACCAGTCAGTCATCAGTTCCAGGGGTAGGAAACAGTAAGCAATCAAGCATGACTCTAGGTTCAGTCCTCAGTGCTCGCGCGTGCGCACACACACACACACACACACACACTCACAAAGAAAAAGGAAAAATTCATATCAATTTTCATGTTTCTGTTTTGCTATTTCTGAGCCCCTTACCCCTCCCCTTAGACTGTACCATGTGACTTTTATTGTTTTATTATTATTTTGAAGCAGGTTCTCAGAAGCCCAGAATGGCATCCGACTCATTATATCCTGGCCTTGAGTTGCTGAACTTCATGCTTCCTCCTCCCAGGTGCTGGAACTATGGTGTCCTTGTTCTGTCCCTGTGACCAGCTGTCTGCCATCTGCCCTCCCCTGAGCGGCTCACACTCATACCAGCCTCACACAACCTGCTTACTACATGGTTGTTTAAGAAATGACCGACGGGATACAAACGTCCCGAGGAGACGTCTCTCTAGTTGCTGTTTGTTTTCTGAGACGGCTCTCACTGTGAAGCTCTGGAGAAGAGGACATTTCCACTCGGCCACAAGATTACAAGGCGCCATTGATCCTAGAATGGGATTCTCCTTCACACCTCACCCATAAACCATGTCTTCCTGCCCGTGCTTTTCTTTTTTGAGACAGGGATTTACTATGCAGGTCTAGGCTGGCCTCAAAGTCATGACACACACACACCCCCCCAACTGCAGCCTCCCGAGTGCTGGGATCGTTGGCGTGTGCTTCCCCCTGCCCCTGCCAAAGGTCATTTTAAGTAGATAAAACCTCTCAGGTGACCTGTTGGAGTCTTTCTTACAAAAAAGAGACCTTTAACCTTTTCTCACTCAGGTGGCTAATCTTTCTTCTTAAGTGGGATTTCCTAAGAATTGCATTCCTCCTGGAAAGGAAAGATCAGACCTTTTTATCTCCCAGTGCTTTGGGAATGATTAAGTAACTGGGGAGGGGGCAAGTCAGAGAGAACCCTGAGTCTGCTCTTTAAACTCACTGGTCTTTGGTGGTATTCTCTCTAACACTGCTGGAGCCTCTCCCAGTGAACAAACAGCACAGAGGCCCCATTGAGCTCTTAGGAGCTTCTCTGGGACAGTCTAGTAGAGGAACACAGACTCTGAATACAGACGAAAGGTCCTCCTCCGCCGGAAGATGTTCTCCTCCACCCAGCATGCAACTTCAGGAAAGATGCTAGCAGTGAGGGAGGAAGGAGACATCTGTCTACCAGCCAGATCAGCCAGAGTGACTAATGGAGTGACAGATGTCACAGCCAGATCACCCTCACATCCTTGAGCTCTGTTCTCTGCCGCCCTCCTCATCTTGGCCTTCCACGCCCATCCTCACTAAGGATGACTCATTGCTAAGTCAGTCTAGAGACGATCCTCAGAGATGCTGGATCAGTTTCATCATCTGACCGTGATAAATGTCTGAACCCTTGGCTTGATAATAGCAAGAATCTTCTTAGTTCTGCTTAGCAAGTATCTCGGCATCATGGCGGCTCCTCTCAGTACTTTTCCATGCACTGATGCTCTTACTCTGGTTCCCTGATTGTAAATTCCCACTTGTCTTTGCTATGTTTTAGTCTGACCCCACTCTGAGATTCCTATTGTGACAGCAATTGCTGGAGGTTTTGTTTTCGTTGTTGTTGGTGGTGATGGAGGTGGTAGTGGTGGTGGTGGTGAAGGTGTTGTTGTTCTGGTTGTGGTTGTTGTTGTTGGTGGTGGTGGTGGTGGTGGAGTTTTGCTGTCTCTCTGTCATTTTTCAGAAGCTATAAAAGAAAAGATTACAAGGCAGGGGGCACACACACCTTTAATCAGGAGGCAGAGGCAGACAGACCTCTGTGAGTTTCAGGCCAGCAAGGGCTACAGAGTGAAATCCTGTCTCAATAAACAAACAAACAAATATGTAAATAAGCTGGGTGTTAAAAATCATTATCGTGGTCAAAAGTATAACTGAGAAAGTACTTTGTGATTTACAAAACAAGTATCCTTTAAGAAAAAGCAGCCATGGGGTCTAGAGAGATGGCTCAGTAGTTAAGGACACTTGCTGCTCTTGCAGAGGACCCAGGTTCAATTCCGAGCACTCACATGGTGGCTCACAAAGCCTGTAACTTCAGCTCCAACAATCCCTTCTGGTCTTCAGGGCACTCCAACACAAGACATACACACACAAGAGTCGGATAACTTTTTTAAAAAGAAAAGGAAAAGGAACTATCAATTTTTAAAAAAGTCAAAAACTTCATATAGGTCATGCATAGAAAAAGGAAATACAAAAAGTTGATAAATAGTAAAAAAAAAAAATGTTCAGGCATTCAAAATGAGGACAATTCAAATCATGATACCATTCAGACTAGTAAAGATTAAAAAGGAAAATACACTGTGTTTGTGAAACTACAGACAAATGTGTGCTTCCATGCATCGTGTAGTCAAATGTCAAGGACTGAAGAGATGGCTCATCAGTTAAGAGCACCTGTTCTTTCAGAGGACCAGGGTTTGGGTCCCAGTACCAGAACTCCTGTTCAAAGAATGCCATCTTCCGACCCCTCAGGCACCAGGCACACACAGTGCACATAGGTTCGAACAAAACACTCTTACACATAAGATAAATAAATTCAATGTTTTTTTAAAAAATTATTTATTTATTTGTTTATTTAATGTATGAGTACACTGTAGCTGTCTTCAGACACACCAGAAGAGGGCATCGGATCCCATTACAAATGGTTGTGAGCCACCATGTGGTTGCTGGGAACTGAACTCAGGACCTCTGGAAGAGCAGTCTATACTCTTAACTGCTGAGCCATCTCTCCAGCCCTCATTTTCCTTTTCCATTTTTGATTTTATTATTGTTAGTGTATGTGGGATGTTGTGCAAGTGAACACAAGCCAGAGCAGGGGAGTAGAGGTCAGAGGACAACTCTGTGGAGGTGCTTCTCTCCTTCCACCTTTACTTGCGTTCTGGGGCTGGAACTCAGGTCGTCCAGGCTTGCAGAACGAGCACCTGTCTGTTTTGAGATGGGGTCTTAGTAGTTTGGACTGGCCTCTAACTCCTTATGTGGCTGAAAATGACCTTGAATTCCTGATCTTCCTGCCTCTGCCTTCCAAGTGCTGGGATTACAGATTATAGCTCTGTGTCGTCAAGCTCAGCATTTTTTTTTTAACTTCTCTCTATATATATACAAAGAAAGAAGTGAGGTGACCTGTTAGGGTCGAGGAAGCACCGACGACGAGGACAACAATGTAAGTGGGTAAAGTAAGAGAGTTCTCAAATGAAGTTGGAAACCATGAATTTGCTAAGGTGCTATTCAGTAAGGGATTTTTAGGAATGCTGAACAGCCTGGAGGTAGGTCAGACTGCGGATTAAAGAAAGGGCTTTGGCCAGGCAGTGGTGGCCCACGCCTTTAATCCCAGCATTTCTGAGGCAGAGGCAGGCAGATTTCTGAGTTCGAGGCCAGCCTGGTCTACAGAGTGAGTTCCAGGACAGCCAGGGCTACACAGAGAAACCCTGTCTCGAAAAACAAACAAACAAACAAACAAACAAACAAAGAAAAAAAAGGCTTTGAACTGGTAAAGGATCTAGAAGAGACAAGGCTGATCTTTGCCACCCTAAGTCTTAGGTGTGCTGTGCTCTCAGACCCTGACTCTAAGTCTTCTTAGGTGTGCTGTGCTCTCAGACGCTGACTCTGGACATCCAATTACTGGCTTTTGTTTCCCTCCAAGATGTCTGGGTTTGGGGAAGTGACCTTTAAATCTAATTAGGGGCTTCTAATAAGAAGGCAGTTGATAAAGCACACCCTTAACTGACATTTACGATGAAAACATTAAGATGAAAATTATAAATTGGGTGTAGTGGTCTAGGCCTCTGTCAGCTGCATGTATTTAAAATATTAGGGCATATGCTTTTTGCTTATTGTCTATTTGAAATTCCTTTCTTCAGAGGCCATATGAAATACTGATAAGCATAGATATCTCTCTTTTGAAAGAGAGTTTCACTGTGTAGCTCTGGCTGGCCCGGACTGTGCTATATATAGACCAGGCTGGCCTTGAACTCAGAGATCCACCTGCCTCCTGAGTGTTGAGATTAAAGGCATGAGCCACCACACCTGGCTTCCCCCATTTTTCTTTCTTTCTTTTTAAATTTTTAAAAATTTTTTATTTATTCTGTTTATTTATTTATCCCATTTCTCATTGGAATACTTTTTGCTGTTTATTTTTTTATCCAGAAGGTTATGTACTTACTGATCAGTTATTTCTTCACTGATGGTGATAATGAGCTACTTCGTGCCAAATTAGATTATGTTAAAGACAGGCTTATTAGGAAGAGATCAAGTTCACTGTCCCAAAGGACCTAGGCTAGGGAAGTAGCCATGGGGAAAGGAGGGGAGGGAGCGAGAGAGAAAGAAGGAAGAGAGCAAGAGAGTAAAATGTCTGGATTAGGGGAAGGGCAGTCTAGGCCCTGGGCTGGAAAGTTCAAGTTGAGGGCAGGGTATGCCGGCTAGGGTCTGAGGGATGCTGGGAGAACCTGGAGGCCAGATCTGCTTTGGTATGTAAAATGTGCACCTTAGTCCCTAGTCCGGGAGTCTGGAAACCAACCACTTTCATGACTGGGTTTGGAATCACTAAGGACATAGACTTCCCAAGTATGTGACGGTGTTTCCCAAGAGGTTGGCCTGAAGGAGGAAGCACCATATGAACAGTACCATCCCACGGACTAGGGGCCAGAGCTGAATAAACTGAAAAAGGAACACCAACAGATACTGCTGTCTGCTTCCTGCTCTTTCCAGCTTTGAGGAGTCCCAGCTGTGTGCCCCCCCCAACTCTGCCATGTCTCCCACTGTGACAGACTGTGCTCTCTTAAACTGGTCTCCAGTGAAGAGTCTCGTGCCTGAGTCTTCTGACTGCTAGGATTATAGGCATGTCTCTCCAAACCCAACAGCTATTATTTCTAGACATGATCTCAGATGTCCAAGCTGGCTTTGAACTCTTGCTTCTCCTTCCACTGAGTGCTAGGATTACAGCTACTTGCTAGCACAGCCGTTTAATGTGGGTGCTGGGATCAGATCGGCCCCACAGCCCCCTTGCATGCTAGCCCGTCATTCTATAAACGACACTGTCTCTCAGACCCGATCTTCAATTTTATTAATTTAAATCTTGAACTCATTTTTTGAGAAAAAGTTCTCATGCAGACCTCTAGATTTGGTAAGGACCCCAGGATGTCCTTGAAGTCCAGATGCTTTCTTTCTCACTGAGTCTTGAGATTTGGTTATTTTGGTCATTGTTATGAATAGGATTCGTTGTTTTCTCTTTGTGTGTTTGCTTCCTTTAACTTTTTTTTTCTTTTTTTTGGTTTTTCAAGACAGGGTTTCTCTGTGTAGCTCTGGGTGTCCTGGAACTCACTCTGTAGACCAGGCTGGCCTCGAACTCAGAAATCCACCTGCCCCTGCCTCCCAAGTGCTGGGACTAAAGGCGTGCGCCACCACTGCCCGGCTTAAATTTTTTTCCCCATTGCCATTATAACCAGGCATTTGTCTAGACAAAACAAAGTCAGTTACTTTCATTTAGCCACTGTATTCTAATTCTAGATTATTCTCTCTCCCGACCCTGTGTATGTGTGTGTGTGTGTGCAGTATGGTGTGTCTATGTGTGTGCAGCATTGTGTGTCTATGTGTGTGGTGCATACAAGCATGTTGTGCAGAAGCCAACTTCCACGTTCTCTTCCATTACTCTTAGTTATTTCTCTGAGGTATGATCTCTTTCTGAGCCTGGAGCTCATTGTTTTGTAGTTCTCTACCCTACGACAGGCTGAGAGCCTTCTAAACCTCAGTGATTCCCCTCTCTCCACCCCCATCCCCGCAGTGTCACAGTTACGGGCGGTACTGGCAAGCCTTGTTGCATGAATCCTGGGGTCTAAACTCAGGCCCTCGTCCTCCCACAACAAGCGCTGTTGATCAGTGAACCGGAGCGCCAACTCTTTTCTGTTTTCAGATCTGTATTCTCCTGGACTCTGGAAATAAACCGCTAAGTCTGGAACTTGCTAGCTTTCTGATTGTGCTACAATTCTGTTTCTGTAGGCTGACCTGGAGGGTCTCTAGGGAACCTATGAGACACTGCCTATGAGACTCGATTCACGTATCATGGATGACAGCACAATGCAATGGCTCTTGGTATCCTGGTTCTGGGCACTGCCCTATCTTCTGTCTCCGTTTCCCTTCCAGAGTCTTTCCATGGTCCTTTTTTCCATTTTGTACAAAGGCTTATCTAAGTTGCATTCCAAGTGTAATTTGGAGTTTACCACTTAAAAACAAAACAAACTGACCAGGATTTGTGGGAAACAAGAGTGGCAGCCTACCCAGAGAGGATGACAGGCTTTTATCTTGTCCACTATTTTGTTTCAGGGGCCAGACCTGTCTCTAGGCACTGTTTAACCTTAGTTTGATCTTATCCGGTTTTAAAAATTCCACTCCCTTCCTTTACTACTTTGAATCTGACCTTGAAACTTCGGATCCTTCGCCTCCACTACTTTCTGAGCGCTGGCATTACATTACGTCGGTATTTATGTCCTTCCTGGGGATTGAGCCCAGGACATTATGAGTCCTAGGCCATCAATCTACCAACTGAGCTACATCATCAGCTCCCTTTGGTTTTTTGAGATAAGGTCTCATGTAGCCCAGGCTGTCCTCGAACTCCTGATTCTCTGCTCTTCATTTCCCAAAGGTCAGGATTACAGATGTGTAATGATTCATTTAAGACATGTATTAAAGGTTTCTAGAAATGAATTTCCAGGGATCACAGTGAGGCATTGGACTGGCTGTCTTACAGTATAGGCAGTTTTGTCTCCTTCCTGCTGTTCCAACAACTGCCTTCAATGCGCCAGGACAGCTAAAACCGTTTCCGGGGTCCACCCCGGCAGAGAAGCTGGGTCAGAAAAACCGGAAATCCACACCCCCTCCCCAGGGCCCCCTTCTGCGCCTGCGCGTCACTCGGCGGCGCGCTCGCCCGAGGCATTGTGGTTGTTGTAGTCTCGCCGTATCCTAGGCGCCCACAGTCCCGTGACGCCGCGGCGCCTCCGCCCCACCCCGCAGTGTCCCTCCGGGGCCGCCGCGGGGCCTGCGAACCGGGCGCGGCGTCCAGGCCAGTCAGCTGTTTCTCCTTGGGCAAAGGGCGGAAGCCCGAGCTGCCTGGGGCGGAGCTTCGCGTGGAGCGAACGCCCACCCGCCCTACGTGCTCGTTCGCCTCCGTTCGCTGCGCGCGAGCCGGGAGTCCCCGCGGCGGGCGGCGGCGGCGGCGGCGGCGTTGGCGGAAGGAGGCGGCGGTGGAGAGAAGCCCGCGGCTGCCGCGGCGATAGCGAAATGGCGGAAACCGTAGCGGACACCCGGCGGCTCATCACCAAGCCGCAGAACCTGAATGACGCCTACGGGCCGCCCAGCAACTTCCTCGAGATCGACGTGAGCAACCCGCAGACCGTGGGGGTCGGCCGGGGCCGCTTCACCACCTACGAGATCAGGGTCAAGGTGAGGCGTCCGCCCCTCTCCCGCCAGCCCCGGTTCGGGGCGGCTCTCCCCCGCCAGACCCCGGCGCGGGGCCCTGAGGTGTCAGCGGCCGCCCAGGCCCGACGCCCCTGCAGGGCAGCTTGTCTGCGGGCGGAGGCGTGAGCCAGGGGCTCGCTGTCTCCGCGGACCAGCCCGCTAGCTCTGGTAGAAGGTGCTGGAAGATGAGGGCGTGGGTTGAACTCTGCTTGCCTCTCGAGCCGCTCATCTGGGCTTGACATTAGAGTTGAAGAGGTAGATCTTTCGAGAACACTGTTCTCCGAAAAAGGAGCTAGGTGTGACTGAGGGGAAAAAGGGAGGGGGGTTGTGCGAAGTTGGAGCCCTCCCTCCCTCTCTCTCTCTCTCTCTTTTTTTTTCCTGGACGCTTACCAAGACGTAGTCGAGCCAAGCTTAGCTGCTTTCCAGGCCTCTCTTAAGCTACAGTAAGAGTGACCTGGGCCATACACTTCTCTGAGCAGAACTTGGTGGGAGTTGACGGGAGCGCGTCAGATTTTTGTGGTAGGGCGAGCCAAGCGTTAGCAGTGACGAGAAATGGTTGACCTTAGTTAGCATGCTTGGCTGCTCTCCTGCTGAAAGCCTAGGTGTGTGGAATGTCATCTACCTCAGTATCCCAAATAACAACTGCCTGGGGATGGGGGACCCACTCATTGAAATATCTTTCTTAAGGTTTAGTTTTTTTCACTTCAACTGAAAAAAGGAATAGGCTGAAGTAGAAACGTACACTTAGAAGTTCATAACTAGTGGGGTTCATGGCAGTAAGTAATTCAGATGGTTTGACAGGTGCTAAATGAAAGTACTGCTTTGTTTTACTCTGTAGATCAGGATTAAAGGTCTTTTCCGCATTTGGAATTTTTTTATTAAATTAATTCATTGCTAAAAGTTAAATATTAAAAAGTAACCATAAGATAATTTTGGCCTGCCCGGGCAGTGGTGGCGCACGACTTTAATTTAATCCCAGCACTTGGCAAAGACAGGCAGATTTTTGAGTTCTAGGCCAGCCTGGTCTACAGAGTGAGTTCTAGGACAGCCAGGGCTCCACAGAGAAACCCTGTCTCGAAAGGCTAAACAAAAAAGATAATTTTGGTCTTAGAGGACTCATAAGAAGTTATGATGGGGGGCTGGTGAGATGGCTCAGTGGTGAAGAAGACTGACTGCTCTCCTAGAGGTCATGAGTTCAAATCCCAGCAACCACATGGTGGCTCACAACCATCTGCAATGAGATCTGATGCCCTCATATGGGTGTCTGAAGACAGCTACAGTGTACTTACATATAATAAATAAATATAACAATCTTAGAAGTTATGATGGCTGTGTGTAATGTTAGCGTTTATGTGAAGAAATTTCTTATTAAAGTAAGCACTTTTTGTGTGGTAAACGAAATTTGCCATGCTAGTCATTTTTTAAGTTGTATGGCTCAGGAGTGCTGTGTATATTTAGCTTGTGAAACTTACACACTTTTAAAGAATGGTTCTTAAGTAATTAGTGATCTGGAAAAAAAGTTAATCATTAAACTTTTCCCTTTGAGATAGAATGAAAGAGAATCTCAAATGTAGGCCTCTGGCTGGCCTTAAACTTATTATATAGACAAGGTTGGCCCCCCCCCCCCAACTGCTGGAATTAAAAGTGTGTTTCCTTGTCTGTCGGATCATCAAAGTTTTAAGATATTAAGCTTAATAAATACCCTGGTCTTTCAAGATACTCGAACCGTATAGATGTGTAAAGACATGAGCCAAATTAGTGTCTTGTTTTCCGAAGACTGGAAAATTCAGGCTCCAGTACACCTAGGGAAATACATTTTTATCCAAGCCTGTTTTAAAGAGGGATAATTTTAGGAGCTAGAGAGAGGACTCAGTGGTTAAGAACACTTTACTGCTTTTGCAGAGGATTTGAGTTCAGTTCCCAGCACCCACACCAGATGGCATACACGACCTCTAACTGCAGGTACAGGGGATCCAGTGCCCTCTTCTGGTCCCTTTGAGCCCTTCAGACACATGGCACATGGACATACATACATACTTTTTTTTTTTTTTTTTTTTTTTTTTTTGGTTTTTCGAGACAAGGTTTCACTGTGTAGTTCTGGCTGTCCTGGAACTCACTCTGTAGACCAGGCTGGCCTCGAACTCAGAAATCCACCTGCCTCTGCCTCCCAAGTGCTGGGATTAAAGGCGTGCGCCACCACTGCCCGGCTTTTTTTTTTTAACTAAAATTTTTTAAAAGGTCATTTTTTCTTTGTAGCTTTGGGGATGATTTTTGTCTTTAATATATGACCTGTCACAAAAAAAGAACTTCCTCTTTTGCCTTTATTCACCAGCATGGTTTTCCCTGTGTTGGCATGAAACTTGGTATTCCTGTTTCTTCACTTCCATAGCTAGCTAGCGCTTCCTGTCACAGTTGTGTTGGATCCTCCCTCACTTCCTCCACTTAACAACTTGGTGCTTATCTTGCTGAGTGTGTTGTTAAGGAATCCTAGTAGATGACTCTTCCTTAAAACACACGAGAGCTTCTTACGAAAGAGTAAATATGACATTGATATAATTATTAACGGCCAGCTATATGCATAGAAAACAGTCCTTTTTAAGAGTGATTAGTGAGTTAGATAGTTAAATAAATTGTATATTTATTCTGCTTTATTTTTTATTATGAGGCAGTTGGCTGTGTGTTAATGACTTACAGTCAGAAATACTGATGCCCAACAATAAAGCATAATTGAGGGGTTTTTTGTTGTTGTTGTTGTTTTGTTTTTTAGGTTTTTTTGTTTGTTTGTTTTTCGAGACATGGTTTCTCTGTGTAGCCCTGGCTGTCCTGGAACTCACTCTGTAGACCAGGCTGGCCTCGAACTCAGAAATCTGCTTGCCTCTGCCTCCCAAGTGCTGGGATTAAAGGCATGCGCCACCACTGCCTGGCTAATAATTGGGGTTTTAATGCTTAGAAAATGTTGGCATTTTTCTTAGTATATATTGTATTAACCTAAAACTCAGAATACCATGTAGTAAGATACTAGGCTTTGTTTAAGCAGGATATGATTTTTGAGAATAGTGATGATCTTGTATTAAGTTTGAATGAGCTGGAGGTGGTGGTTCATCCATTTAATCCCAGTGCTTGAGTGACAGAGGCAGGCAGATCTCTGAGTTCAAGGCCAGCCTGGTCTGTGTAGTTCATGATAGGAGGGGAAAGTAGAATGACGGTGAGATGAATACATTTATCATTTCCTCATTTTATTTATTACTGTTCTAAATTGTTGATATTCTCCCTAGTTTTCACTGCTTGCCTTTTGCTATTGTGTTCATCATATATGAAGCCATTTTATTTTTCAGAGTTCAGGCCCTTAAACTATCGTAAAGTTACACTCTAATTCTAGCCTTGAGAAGAATGTTCAGTTTTACAGGGACTGATTGAAATTGCTCCAATTCACAGGGTAATTTCATCTAGATGGTGGCACTTTAGAATACAAGTTTCCCACTCTCCATTTATCTCTTTTCTCTTTGAGAACAGTGTTGAAGACTGTTAGGATCACTTGATTAGCATCTCTCAGCTTCTGAAAATAATTGGCAGTGTTAATGTTTTTAAATTGTCATAATGGGTAGGTACGGCAGAGAGCACTGGGAATGATTAAAGGTCTGGGAAGGCTTAGGGTCCAGATCATTTGGCATATTAAAGAAGGCTGAAAAGGAAATTGAGCCACTGCTTGAAGTTTGTTAATAGTTTGGGAATTTTTCAATTATTTAGAGTCTACTATTGTACCTGGAGACAATTGAGACTCTTTCTTGAGGTTTGAGCTAGCCTTGGGTTCCAAAATAAATATCATTTCCTGGCAGGATGAGAGACCAACAAACTAAAGTTCTTCGTTTCCATGAAGGAAGTCCTTGGAGTCACCAACCTCCCGGGACTGGATAGTATAAGTAACTTCTAAACGGAACGTCTGCAGGCGATTACGTGTGTGTGTGTGTGTGTGTGTGTGTGTGTGTGTGTGTTAACTTGCAGTTGACTTACTGAAATGAATTACCTTATTATCAGAAAGACTACTTGGCATGGACGGCTACCTTCTTTGAAGCAAGTCTGATATAAAAGGAAGGCATCTTGTTTAGTACTCACTGTACTAAACTCACTGTAGCTTTTCATTCCAAATAGCCGTTTGAAATTTGTATTAAGGTTTAAAGTTTAATACTAACATAGTTTTAACAAGGGGAGGTGCTTGTTAGAAGTAGCAAAATGGCTGGGCATCCAACATGCCTTTCCCCGGCACTTAGGCAGAGGCCAGCCTGATCTACATGAGGAGTTTCAGGCCAACGAGGGCTACAGAGAGCCCGTTTCTCAAGTAGCAGCTTGATAGTGTTCACTATTAAAGATGTCTCGGGTTTTTTTTGGGCTCAGTCCTCTCATACTAAATTCAGAAATCAGTATTTAAGACTTGAAAGTGTTTTATTAAAGGGCCAGTATAGCGTGCATGCATGTGTGTACTCATTTATTTATTTATATTGTGATTTCTGAGATAGCTTTGCCCTCCAGCTCACTGTAACTTTTCATTCCTGATCTTTCTGCCTACATTTCAGAAATACTATATCATAGGCCAGCACCACCATGCCTGGCCAGAATAGTATTTTAGAAAATCAATTTTTTTTTTATTGTTTTTTTTGATGCAGGGTTTCTCTGTGTAGCCCTGGCTGTCCTGGAACTCACTTTGTAAACCAGGCTGGCCTCGAATTCAGAAGTCCACCTGCCTCTGCCTCCCAAGTGCTGGGATTAAAGGTGTGCGCCACCACTGCCCGGCTTCAAGTTCTTTTTAAAAAAAAAAAAAAAAAAAAGACAGGATCTCATTAGTCCTGGCTGGCCTTGAGCTCACAGAGTCCCACTTGCCCCAGTCTCCAAGGGACTGGGATTGAAGGCATGTGCCACCATGCCCAACTGAAAACTGGGTCATTTAAAAAATATATTTATTTTATCCATATGAATTTCTGTGCTCCACATTCATGCTGGGTGCCTTAAGGGGTCAGAAGATGTTAGATCCCCTGGAGCTGGAGTTAAGGCGTTTGTAAAGCACTGTGTAGGAGCTAGGAATTGGACATAGGTTCTCTGTAAAAGCAGAAAGTGCTCTAAACTCCTGAGATCAAGTCAGGTCATCTTGAGGCCAGAAGGCAGTTGTCCAATCTTCATAGTTCATTCAGTTAGTCAATTAGCCATGTTTTTGGGGTGTTGGCGTTGTTTTTAATTTCTTAATTTTGAGACAGGGTCTTTCTATGTAGTTTTAGCTAGCCTTGAGCTTACAGAGGTCCTCCTGCCTCTGTCTCCTGAGTGCCTGGAATAAAGGGGTGTACCACCACACCCAGCTGAAATGTTTTCTAGTTACACATTTGAGGTCAGTTGTAATTAACTTTTAAAGGTCTTTTGTTTAGAATTATTGTTGTGTGTGTATGTGTGTGTGTTCCGTCTGTATGTATGTGTACCTTGTCCAAGCCTGGTCGTGTCATGGAAGTCAGAAGAGACCAATGGATCTCCTGGAACTAGAGTTTTGGATGGTTGTGAGCCACCGTGTGGGTGTTGGGAACTGACCCTGGGTCTGCTACAAGAGCAGCGAGTGCTCTCACCCACTGAACTGTCTCTCCAGCCCTACGATTGGTTTTTCTGGATCTCCACCAAGTGGAGTCACTCATTGATGAGAGAAGATTGTGTTCTAACTTAACACCAGCCTTAAGAGAATGTCATAAAGGCAGTGGCAGTCAAAGAACCCTGTTGTTTTATACTGGATAATTAGAAACTCAGATCTATGTTCAGCTTAAAGAGTCCAAAGCAAAGGCTCACAGCTTTTCGCCTCCCCAAAGGAAGTAGTCTGATTACTGCACAAGAGCTGCTGTGATTATAAACTAAGCACTTGGTATGGACTGCAATTTTTTTAACTTAAAAAAATACAATAAACTTGTTATATCTACACCCTAATTTTGGTGTATTCAGATGTTTTAAACCTTGGAAGGACATTCCAGTATTGGCGTGCTTGAATTATAGGAGTTGACATCAGTAGGTAAGATGTGGCTGAAAACCAACTGAGAAGATTGTCAGAGTCTGCTGTGAAGAGGAAACCAGGAGAGTGTTGGTCTAATGCTGTGAAGGGTGGAATTTCTCCTTTGATAGCCGTTATATCGGAAGTACGTGAACAGTCTGACCACACCAGAGCTCCACTTACTAGATGCAAGTGTACTCTCCTCAGAACTTTGAACCTCCTCTTCTTCAGAACAGTTTTCCTTCAGCAGCCTTATCTGCTCTCATGAGGTATCCCATAGCACTTGGATTTAATGTCCCCTTTGTAGAGATTTGCTGACTCTGCCTCACTAGACTAGCTTTACTTCCTGTGTGCCTTAGTTGCCCTATTTCATGTTTGTGGCTTTCTGTGGTTCCTGTATCTCACACTAGAAGTTTCTAAAGGATAAAGACTGTCGTACCTACCCTTGTCCTACACCATACGCTGCTCAGCACATAACGGACACCTACATTCACACCTGTTTGGGACATTAGCTTGCTGAAGGTCATAGCTCTTCATGGTGAAGCTGGGCTTTAACTCTTTCTAGTAGAGTGTATACTTGTTATACCATCACACATCCACATCATGTGGAGAGCTTCTGAGCCCATTAGACATACTCTTAGGTAGACAGGTGAGGTCTGGGCAGTGGTAGTTTAAGAAGCATCTCAGCAAGGCACTTTTAACACTTAATTAGGGATTGTCTTTGTGTACACTGTGTTGTCTCTCCAAGAAATACAGGTAGACAGTAGGGAAGACTAAGAAAAACACAGCTACACTTTTACGTAGCCTTGGTGGGATTAAAAGGCTTCTGAAATAGTTGTAAAAAATACAAATATGGCAGATCCAATGGAAAAAAAACCGTGGATAGTTTCCAAAGATAGAAAATGTGTTTTGAAGGAGAGGCAATTTAATAGGTTAAAAAATGTCAGTGTCTACCGCTTGGTATTTGAAAAGAAGAGACCCAAGCTGTATTCACCTAAGTCAGGTGGTGTTACCTCTAGGCACATCTATTTTATAACATGAAAGAAAGCTGGAAATCAAGAAAAGGCGAATACATGTTTAAGGGGGAAAAATTGTAGATTTGAGTAGTTTCTGGGGCCCAGTTCATGACTGACTGCTCAGAACACTGAGTTTAATAAAACGTGGTAGCTCACACCTGCAGTGGCTGGAAGGAAGATTGAGGGGTTTGAGGCCAGCTTGGGTAGCTCACACCTGCAGTCCTAGCACTTGTGAGGCTGGAAGAAAGATTCATAGAGTTTGAGGCCAGCTTGGGCTTCACAGTGAACTCCAGGCAAGCCCAGGCTGCTCAGTGAGACTCTCAAAAAAATAAGTTTACACCATCCTAAAGCAGGACTGGATTTTTCTAATCAGTTTTTGTTTCTCACAACCAGCCAATAAATGAAGATTTATAAACTATTGTGTGTCAAATACTGTATTGGTTAGATGCTTGACTAAAAGATGAGGAGCCCTGGGGGCTGGGTATATTGGCACACACTTTTATTCCAGCATAGTGACTTGAGTTAGCCCTCCAGCAGCCATGTAAAAAGCTAGTTATGATGGCAGTGGGAGGTGAAGATGGAAGAACCCTAGAGCCAGCCAGCATAATCTGAGAGGCCTAGGTCCTGGTGAGAGGCTCCTGTCCCCAGTGTGGATGGATCCTGAGGAACAGCACACGAGACTGACCTCTGGCCTCCACACGCACCTGGATGCATACACACACACTCTGTGTCTGTCTGTCTGTCTGTGTGTTAAATTGACGATGGGGAGAAGGAAAGAGGTAAGTTCAGTTCCAGCTTGGTGCATGCCTGGTGAGAATGTGCATGATATGTGGTAAGAACCCACGACAGGCCAGGAGTATGGGTGCAGAAGATGGGCCAGTAGAGGGAGCACCTATGTTTTCTGTACTTGCCTGCCAGCATCTTGGTTTATAGACCTGCCTGTGTCAAATAATACTGATACTGGATTCCAACCACGTGATTCCCCAGGACTCCTTGTTACTGACTGAAACATTTCTCTGCCCTATTTTGGCTCCATAGTCCCCTTTCCACTTTTATGTCTCCCCACATACAACACACAAGTAAGTTTTCAGTTGTACATATGAGAGAATGTAGTATTTGTCTTTCTGAACCCAGCTTCACCTCATTCCATTCCCACTTATTTCCCTACAATGTCACAGTTTCATTCTTAAAGCTGAATACAATTCCATTTCATGTAAGTACCACATTTTCCTTACCCATTCATCTGTTAATGGACACCAAGGCTGGTTCTGGTTCTGCACACTAGCAGTTATGCATAGTGCAGCAGTGAACAAGGGCGCCTCTGGTTTGCTCACAGGATCCCTAGACCTAGAGCGGTATATCTGGGTCATATAAGTGATGAACCGTCATACTACTGGCTGTCCGTGTTCTAACTAACACCCATACAACTTTTTTTATTTTTAAATGATAGCCATTCTAACAGGGTGAGATAAAGTTTTCTTGTGGTTGTTTTGTTTTTGGTATGTGAGGGTATTGGTGTACACATCCATGGTTTACCAGTGGGATTCAGAAGATAACTTAGGGAAGTCTGTTCTCTTCAATATTTGGGTCCTGGGGATTGCAGTGAGGTGGTCAAGTGTGGGGACACGTGCCTTTACCAGGGAGACAGGATCCTGAAGCATAACTGGGTTAGACTGGCTGGTCAGCAAGTTCCTGAGATCCTCTTGTCTCAACCTTTGGGTGCTGGGATTACAGGTACATACCACACTACCCTTTTTTGGGTATCCAAACTCAGTTTCTAGGGTTTGTGTGGCAAACTACTGGCCCTCTGAACTGTTTCCCCAGACCTCTATACATTTTTTTTTTTTGATGTACACACACAAACACAATCTTCAACTGTGACATAATTTCAAGCTTTATTTATTGTCAGGCTTTTAACCCACCTGAATTCTAAGCAAGGTTCTAGAATCAGTAGTGTCACATTTTTTTTTCATGCATTAGAAGAAAAGTCCTTTTGCAGCTTGTGGCTCTAAGTATCAAAGTACAAAACATACCCAAAGTTTTTTAGCTAATAAATACGTAACTGCACAATTTCCCTGAACTTTAGGTAGACTTTAGAATAAACAAAAGCAATGTTTTTTCATAAGGCCACATGAAGGCTAAGTGTATAAAAGGTACTTGGCCCTGATGCTGTAAGATTGGCACCCCAAGTTTAGTCTCCAGACACACTCAGTTAAAGCTGAAAAAAGAGAACCAAATTCCACTAGATTGTTTGAATATACATGCACACATCATATGTATATACAAAAAGGTTTTTTTGGTTTTTCTTCAAGATAGGATTTTTTTTTTTTAATGTAGGCTTCGCTACTTTAGACCAGGCTGACCTCGAATTCAAACTGCCTGCCTCTGCTTCCCATGTGCTGAGATTAAAGGTGTGTGCCACCACCATGCCCAGGTTAAGAATTTTTTAATGTCTATATCATGTCAGTGGTCACCTGCTGTCCCCACACTCGATAGAGACAGGAGATTCAGTAGTTGATGTCCATTTTTTAGTTAATATCCTGCTCTACATAGTGAGTACCAGACTATGTAGAGAGACCTTGGCTAAGAGAAAAAAGGAGAGCTTTAGGTGTTTAGACCATCAATTATGAATACAGTAGTGAATTACTTAGCAGTATGTTCTCTGGTCTCTGCTCTAGAATTTTCCTGATACAGTACCCAGCAATCACTTAAATTTGCCAGAGGGTATTTATTTTGATTTCATGTATATGAGCATTTGCCCTAATGTATGTCTGTGCACTGTGTGGATACAATGCCTGCAGAGGCCAGAAGAGGGAGTCGGATCCTCTGGGACTAGTTAGGATGCTCGTGAGCTGCCATGTGGGTGCTAGGAATTACGCCCAGCTCCTCTAGAAGAGCAGTCTGTGCTCTTAGCCTCTAGCAATCATTTAAGTTGGGATGTTAGAGTTATACTACCAGATGTTATCTTAGTCTCTCAGAAATTGATTTTGGCTTGTTCAGTTTGTGCTTATTTGATCATAAGTGATGGTTGACATCTAAGATGTACAGAACAGCTCTTGATGAAGGAACCAGGGTCTACTAGAACATGGCGGCTCCCTGACTTTCATTGGCCTTCGGTCTGTTTTAATTACTTGTCACTCTGTCTGGTCACTGGTACTTGTGTGCCAAACTTCAGGTGTGGATTGACTTCACACCCCATTCTCTTAAGTGATCTCTTGATAACCTTGTTTAGGCGTTTTTCTTTTTTAAGACAGGGTTTCTCTGTGTAGCCTTACCAGGCTGTCCTGGAACTCACTCTGTAGATCAGACTGACCTTGAACTCAGATTCAACCTGTCTTTGCCTCCCAAGTACTGGGATTAAAGGCTTGCACCACCACAAGTCACTTATTCTTAATGCTTTGACCAGTTATGAGTCTGCAGTATATACTGCCCACTGCAAAAACAACTTCTGATTAAAGTTAACACTGTCTATGGGGGAAAAAAACAAAGCCACAAAACTTTGAAGACAGTTTGACAGAGGCATATCATGTCCATTGTTTCTATTCATTGTGTATTTTAGGGATTTGCCTGTAAGTCTGTAGTGTGAACCGGTTTCTCTGAGCAGAAGTTGTTGGTTTTTTTCTTCAGGAGGTTTTAAGCCTGGCCCCTTGGGGTCACCTCTGTGTCATCTTACACTAGTGATTAGCCACTGGTCAAAGGTTATACATAAATACATTAAAAGCTAGAAAAACTTGCTTTTGGAAGAGACCAGTGTGTAGGCTGAGGAATGTGTTCAAACTTCAGGCGGTTTATGAACTTGCCCTAGCTTTTACATACAAGATTCTCATGTTTGTTTCTGTCCTTTATCTGTGGAAGGCGTCACATTCAGTTGTAGCTCTGTAGATAACCCGAATTCCTAACGTCCAGTCTTTCTCATGCTTGTAGCTTTTTGCAAGCGCACTCAGTCTTTCAAGCCACCCAAGAGAAGATAGGAGCTTATCAAGGCTTGTCGTGGCTGTTTCTCCTCTATTCATCAGGTCTCTTGGTTTGTTGCTTACCTTAGAATTGCAGTCTTGGTTTCCTGTGGTATTGGTCCTCCCCAATATTCAGTTTTCAAGAACACTTTTTTTTTCCTTTTAGCAGTATACCTGCAAATACAACTTTATTATTTTCTCTGTCATTGCTGGATTGAAGTGGGAACTGGGATGATAGTAACAGACCTGGTCCAAAATCCCACTCTTCTCTGTGATTCAGTAGCAAGTTGTTGGAGCAGCATCTCACGTAGCTTGCACTGCCTCAAATCCAAAATCCTCCTACCTCAGCCTCCCGAGAACACAGATGTTAGGCTCTCACCATGCCCAGACGTAGTTTTTGTTAGTAAATGCTTTTCAGCTTGCTTATGCCATTTCCAAAGGCCAGATGTCGGTAACTCAGTTGTCTACTTCCGTTGCTACTTTTAGGGAAGAGGTTTTATTGCGCTCACTCCAGTTGCACCCTTGCCTACTTTGGTGATACTAAAGATACCCCAAGGCCTGGTACTAGTCGAGCACTCCATCACCGAAGCCTACCCCAGCCTACTTCTATTTTATACATTTCTTTAATGCTCTATAGTTTGAAGACAAAAGATCTTACCTCATGTTGTTGTTGTTGTTGGGTGGGTGGTGTGGTGTGTGTGCACCTCTATTGAGATTGTGCTGGGGCATGTGGGTGGGAGCAGAAGACGACTGTCTACTATAGTGTGGGATGTGAGCATGCCCTGCTTCTTGAGGTCAAGGGGATTCTGTGGATCTGTTCCTCCTCCTACAACTTTCACATCAGAGTTCCAGAAATTGAACTCAGCTCCTCAAGTAGGCTTGAGTAGCAAGTGCTGTCACCCACTGAGTCATCTTGCCAGGCAAGTTTTATTCTTTTATGTAAACAAACTCAATTTCTCTGGCACAGTTTATTGAAGAGAAACTTATTTTCCTTTCTTTTTTCCCCCTTCTTTCCCTCTTTGTCAAAATTACTAGACCATAGTTTTTCTGGGTCTATTTACAGGACTTCCCTCTTTTCTCTTTTTTCATTTTTTAAAAAAGTATGTATTTATGTGTGTGTGTGTATGTGCATATGTGTGTGTGTATGTGCGTGCGCGCGCGCGCGCGCGCACACACGTCCCACCTGAGCTGGCACAGATGTGGAGGTCAGAGGATAACTTACTCAATCAGTTCTCTCCCACCACTTGGCTTCTGAGGATCAAACTCCCTTGGTCAGTTTTTGGCAGCAAGTGTCTTTACCCACTGAGTTATCTGGTCAGCCCGTACAATTTCATTATTTTTAATTCAGAAAATGTAATGCCTCTAACTTTTTCCTTTTTCAAAATTGTATTAGTTGTTCAAAGTCTTTATTGGATCTCTAAGAATTTTAAGATTATTGAATAGAGCCACTTAACTAATAATCTTTCCCCATTTTTACATCCTAGAAGAACTCACAGTGGTTTTTGCATACCATTCCCAGTTCACATTTCTCATTGTATTCTGGAGCTTTATCCAAGGCAACATATTGTGCTGTTCATATTTATCTTAGCGACATCAAAATTGATTTATGTTCAGATTCATGAGTTTTTGCCTTATTCATGTTAATAAGTCTTGGCTGTAGTTTTCAACTCTGGCTCTATCCTAGGATTTCTTTAAAATGCTGATGGCTAGATACTGCTTGTGGTATCTTGTGGTACTTTGAGTTTCAGAGAACACTTAGTCACTGGTTGGTATCCCTTTTTGGGGGAGATCTAGGTGGTGCAGACTTGATGGAGGAAGTATGTCACTTGGGGTAAGTTTTGAGATTAAAGCTTCAGGCCCCTTCCAGTTTGTTCCTTCTGCTTTGTGCTTGTGGTTCAAGATGTGAGCATTTTCTGTGCACACACCTTTAGTTCCCGCACTGTGAGCGTGGTCTATACAGAAGGAAAGATCCTATCTCAGAAACAGAAAAGGAGCAAAAAAGATGTCAACACCCAGATTCTCTCTCCCGTTGCTGTTCCTGCTATTGCTTCGGAGCCTTCCTGCCATGACGTGTCTTACCCTCTAAGCCCAGATACACTCTTTATTCCACACACTGCTTTTGGTCATTGTCTTTTACCACAGCAGCAGAAAAGTTACTGCTCCACCACCGTAGGCCATGTGGATGCCCTTCTAGGTGGGAGTCATTTCTAGGTGCAATTCTTGCGGTTGGACAAGTTGGGAAGATACATAATAAGTACAAATTTAAAATTTTTGCATATATAAATTTTCAGGGACGTTAGATTAGTAACAGATATGTTCATTTATAGGCCTATTTCTTCTACCATAAGTACATAGAATTAGGTAATTGTAAACGTATACATGATTTTCCTTTATAGTGGTATTATATATTTCTGTTAAAAGTTGTTCATTGAAAACTTTTCATGTTGTTGGTAGTTCATAAATGAAGGCTGTGAACAAAGTGGGAAGAATACATGGAATTAGTTGGTTTATACATTAAACTAGTTTAAATAACTCTTTGTTGTCCTTTTTGGAAATTATACCATAAAGCATACTTTCTTACAATAATGAGGAATTGTATCATTAGAGGGCCATGTCCTTAGTTTTTAAAAAAAGACGAAACTAAATACCTTGGCCTAGTCACAATCTCCATTTCAAAGGTTCTTCAGACTAGAAGCTTATTCTTCGTGTAAGTGACTTCTCTGCAGCCACATTTAGGAGTTCATCTAGGTTATAACCGTATCTCTACTTACCCACGCTGTTCTGGATTGGGTGAAATGAGCATCCAGAGGGCTGGAGGGAGGGAGAGGCGATAGCTAGCTCAGCGCTGCAGCTTATCCTTTATCTCTAGATGCAGGAGTTTAAAGAAACGCACTGCTGACCGAGAGAGCCTGGAGTGGGCATCCACTTACACCTCTTAGGATTGGCTGAATAGAGTGTGCTCTATTGAGTGTACTTTTGATGTTGTTGCCAGTCTTTTTCAAATGCACACGTGACACTATCTGAAGAAATACTAGAAACACCTGGTAAACATTTCTCTCCTATCTGTGGTTAAGCTATATTCAGTTGATTGCATTTTAAAGCGTGGTTTTCTGCCTGGTATCAGTGATAATTGGGTTACATATAGGGTGTATGTGAGCTGCTGGCTTTCGTAGGTCAGCCAGTTAAGTGTCTAAGACTAGCGATGGGGCAGCTTACTTACTGTGCCTAGACTTGAAGGGAGTGTTTGTTTTAGAGCTCTGTACCATGGGTTCAGAAATCTGTCCTCTCTGTCCATTTGGAGTCCTGATAGTCCTACCCGTGTGAGTCATGGTACAGTTTTGGGAGGGAAAAAAAGGCTGATTTTAATTTGTTTATAAGTAGCAAATTAAGAATACAGGCTACCAAGATCTTGCCTAACATTGCTACATTTTGCTTCTGGTGTTTAAAGTACATTAGCAGCAGAAAGGTGGTACTGCATTTCTGGCTTTTGTTCTTTTCTAGTTTCCTCTTGGTTTTTGAGACAAGTCCTCAGTAGCCCATGCTGGTCTCCTACTTGGTGTGTATCTGAGGATCGTCCTGAGCTCTCTATCCCCTGCCTCTCCTTCCCACGCACTGGGCTTGTAGGAATGCACCAGCAGGCCTGCTTCTTTTTCTCATTTTCTTTGTGTTCCATGATTTTGTAATCTAGTCTTTCTCACGAGCTTAGAAGAATTCAGTTATCAATTGCAAATGACTAGGCAAGAATGATATATAAGAATTGTACCCATCACCCTGGATTTCTTTTGGACAGAGATAGAGAGAGCCTTTCCTTCTTCCTGCCAACTCCACTATAAGATCTCTTCATGTTTTGTATGCTGAATCAACAGATCGTGACCATAAAACACAATCTGTTTATTCACACAGTATTTGGCAGGGAATGGTACCTTTCTGCAGTAAAAACTAGTCTCTGTCTTAGTGATAAAATCAAGCACACAGGTTTGGTGGTGTAACTAATTAGTAAAACCCATGCTTAGCATTCAGGGCCTGTGTTTAGTCCTAAGTGCTGATAAAAATAAATTTTAGGCATATTGACCCAAATATATGAATTCCCGAGAAGCAGAATTTGTTTTGTCCTCTTAAAAGTTTGTAACTCTTGAACTATATAAAGGACAAGTGTTAAAGGAAGGAGAGATGATGCTTGAAAGAGGCAAAGACAAGACTGGGTGACCAGACAGGTGATCTAGTGCTCACCTAGATGTGCATAGCCTGCACTCAAGCCCCAGCTCTGGGAGGAGGAGAAAAGGCAGAGGTTGAGGGAGTCGATAGAGGACGGGGAAGGAGACTGAAAGTTTACTACATTGGAGAAATCTGCCAAGGCAGAGACTGTCCCATCACAGTGTGAACCAAGCACTTCTGAGCACAACAGCTGGGGTCCTCAGAAAGCTTTGGTATCCCTGCCAAAACACATGGCGTGGAACTAGTCATGATGGGACAAAGCCCACCATAGATTATAGCTCAAATGGCTGCCCCTGAGCAGTGTGGTTTTTACTAGGAAGGAGAGCTGGAGTGGAAGCAGGTAGAGCATACACTGTTCTTGCAGAGGGTCCGTCAGTGTCCGACCTCTGCAGGCCCCTGCACACTTGTGCATATACGTGGACATAGACATACATACATGCATGGACATTTAATCTTATAAAATAATGTAAAGGTCTGAAGGAATAGTTCAAACTCATTTTGTAGCCCAGGTTTGCCTATAACCCGTTATTCCAGCCTCCTGAGTGCTGGGGTTACAGGCATAAGTCATCAATCAAACCCATACCCCCATACTTACTTTTTCAAACCATTATTTTTACTTTTATGATTGTGTGTTAAGCCTCTATGTATGTCTTTGCACGTAGTGCCTGTGGAGGCCAGGATGTATCTTTGGATCCCCTGGGACGAGTTATAGATAGTTGTGGTCTTCCTTGTTGGTGTTGGGACTCTAGCGTGAGTTCTCTTGAAGAATGGCCTGGGCTCTTAACCACCAAGCCATTATGCTCTGGACCCAAATTATTAAGTATTTTAGTACATATATGTAGTGACAATTCTGGAATGTTGGTTTCTCTTTTAAAAAAAACCAGAAATATTGTAAGAATGTGTTTTTGTTTTAATCACAAATGTGGGGCTATGGGGCTGCTTGGAACTGACTGCAGCAGCAGCAAACATGTTTTTTCAGGTTTATCATAACTCAGTACCCTACTGTGATAAAGTGAACCTGGGTGCATAAAGGAAGAGTGGATGCCCAGCTACAAGTGAGCGGCTCTGTTACTGTAGTAAGCGGCTCTCAGCACGAGCGTCAGTGGTCTTCTTCCTCTTATCTTTACAGACGCAAAGGCTAGCTCTTAGAACATGGGAATTACTGCCTTTTAGGTTATTGCAAAAGACTTATAAAATATGTTGCTAACTTAGAGAAAATAGGGAAGCAACATACAGGGTATTGAATTATACTGTAACTTTGTTTCGTTTTGTTGTCTGTTCCCCTTTACAGTCTTTTAAAATGTCCAAGTAAACAAGTAAAACAAAGATTCACAGGCAGCCTTCCCATTGTCCCTCCAGAGCCTCCCCCCAAGCACTGGGCTGCATCATGTCTTCCTACAAGTACTCTGTTCAGAGACACATGGGGCTGAGGAGATGGCTCAGTGGATGAAATGCTTGCTGTAGAGTGTGAGAACCTGAGCTCAGATCCCAGCACCCATGTAAGACCTGGCCGTGGTGGCACAGTCCTGTAACCCCAGCACTGACTGGGTAGGACCAGGCAGCTCCTGGAGGGTTTCTGGCTCCTGTTTAGCCAGTCAGAAATCTCCAGGCCTCAGCGAAAGAACTTGTCTCAGTAAATTTTTTTTATTTACTCGGTGTGGGCACATGCATGTGTGCATGCACCTGTGTGCTCACATGTGACAGAGTACAAATGTGGAGATGAGACAGTAGCCTGTGGGAATCAGTTCTCTTCTCCGTCCATTATGTGGGTCCCAAGAGTCACTGTCAAGGTCATCAGGCTTGGCTGGCAGCAGCTGCCCCTACCTGATGAGCCATCTTGTCAGTCCATCTTTTGTTGTTTTTGTTTGTTTGTTTGTTTGTTTGTTTTACCTGGTACTTAAAAGTTGCACACATTAAGGTGAAATGTATGTTGTGCACCTATAAGCTTAGTTCTCAGGAGGCTGCTGCAGGAATATCAGAATTCAGGGCTGTTCCAGGGCCACAGAGTGGTAGACTATGTAGGGAACATCTGTCTCAGAACAACAGAAATGTTTACATAATGAAATATTATCAGCTAAATATGATGTTTAAATACATGTTAGAATGAAGTCTAAATAGATCTGAAACATACTTTTTTTTTCTGATTAAAAACATTCAAAATAATTTTGCATAGCTTTTTGAAGTGTTAGGATTCGTATCTCGCTCACCCTACCTCACGGTGTTCACTGAGCAGCCCTCCTGCCCTGTTCCTGATGAGCTGTCTTCCTCTTACTTCCTAAGAACATGCGGACCAGGCAACAGAATTGTTCTAATTCACGGCCACACACACCAGGTCTTTCAGCTGTCCTTAGAGACACTTTATCATCCAGAGAGAGTGGCAGTAGTAAGACTGACCCCTGTTCTCTGGAGCACATGTGCTCTTTCAGAGGACTGCCGTTTGGTTCTCAGCACCCACATTGTGCAGCTCACTGCTAGCTGCCTGTGATTGCAGCACCTAGGAGCCAGTGCCCCTGGCCTTTGGACACATGCACTCTCAAACGCATGTGCACTTATAATCAAAGAGAAAATCTTTATTAAAAAAAAAAAGCCAGCTCTGAGGGAGACTGCACGGCCAGCCTGAGCTATATATATTGAGCCCTGTCACAGTGTCATTGTCCTGGTCACATTGCTCATTTTTCTGCTTTTGCTGTTTATTTGTTTCCCAGTTTTGGGGTGTATGGCTGATTTAATGTAATAGGGAAGGGATGTAAAGGCATTCATTGGAGGAGGGGCACTGAGATCAGTCCCAGGGCTTTGCACATATCAGGCAAGGCTCCATTGAGGAACTAAACTCCAAGTCCTATTTGTGGTGTTTTAACCACACAAATTCAGATTTTTTTATATCATTTCTATTTTCCTTGGTGTTCATGAGCTTCATGAGGGATTGGACTGCATTTTATTCATCGTTTTAAATGATTCCATATTTAGCACTGTTGTCTTATAGATGCTTGGTAAATAGTCTGCCAAAGTTGGGAGGTGGGGAATATCCAGCCTCAGGCCTTTTTATAAGCATTAAAGAAATTGCAAGTAGGCACACAAGAGTGTAGTCAGATAGCAGTAGCTCAGTGGTTCAGACAGAAGCATGGCGGTTTTTTTTTTCTTTTGACCAGGTAAGTTGAAGTGATCTTTTTTTTTTTTTTTTTTTTTGGTTTTTCGAGACAGGGTTTCTCTTTATAGTCCGGGCTGTCCTGGAACTCACTCTGTAGACCAGGCTGGCCTTGAACTCAGAAATCCGCCTGCCTCTGCCTCCCAAGTGCTGGGATTAAAGGCGTGCGCCACCACCGCCCGGCTGAAGTGATCTTTAATGATCAAGACAACTTCTTTTTTAGACTTATTTTATGTGAATGTTTGGTCTCTGTGCGCATGTGTGTACCGTACCATGTGTCAGTTATTGTCCACAGAGGTCAGAAGAGGACTTTAGGTCCTCTGGAGCTGGACTTACAGAAAACCGTGAGCCACCATGTGGGTGCTGGGGACTGAATTTGGGTCCTCTGGAAGAGTAGCCAGTGTTCCTGAATGCTAAGCCTCAGGAAGCTTGCTTGATTCTTGAGACACAGAGCACAGGCTGGCCTCACACTTAAGTAGCTGAGAGAGACTTTCTTTTTTCTCTTCTTTTTTCCAAAGGGGAGCGGGTTTATTCGGGGCAGAGGGCAAAGGTAGGGAGAGAAACGGGAGAGGATGGTGGAGAAAGAGGAGAGAGAAAGGAGAGAAGTAGAGACTGGCCATGACCATGTGGAGAGAGGGGGAAGGGAAGGGCAGAAGGGCGAGGAGAAGCTAGAGGCAAGAGAGTAAGAGACTAAGATTAGCCAGAGAGACTTTCTGATTGATGCTGGCTTTGCTAGCTGCCCCTGAGATCAAGTAGGAAAAACGTTGACAGACACCCATTGTCAAGCCCAGTATTCTAAATGTAATGGGAAAATAATATCCAATTGTTTGTTTGTTCTTACAGTGCTAGAGGGTCTCTGCATTCTGGGGTTCCCGTCATTAGTCTGTCACACACTAACCAGAGTTTCCTGCTAGACCTTGTCAGAACTCCAGTGTAGCACTTGTCCAAGAAGACAAATTATAGCCAGCTGAGTAAACCTAAAAGATCCCTTTTCAAATATAAAAACTACTAGCTAATATAGAAGGGAAGAGACTTTCCCCTCATTCCTCACTCAATTAGAGAGAATCAGATATAATCATGATTGTGTCAAAAGTTCAAAAGGGAAAATGGGATGTAAAATGAGCTGAGTTGGCTCCCTTCCCTCAACATTGTACCTGTAAGCTTGATATGTTGTTTGAGAGATTAACTTTACAGACTTCCGTACCCAGAAGTATGAAAATTCTTGGGGACCTCATTTCACAGGCTTGATCTTAGCATACTGAATAAAGAGAGCAGTTAATCCCTTTTGTAAAGTAATTTGAGAGGAGGGAATTCAGAATGTAAAATCTCACCTGCAGAAAATACTCAGCTCTGTAAAGACCTTTCTATCTTTAGACACTTACAAAGACTTAATATTTTAATGCGGAAGGGTGAGCCTGGTTAAAAAGCCACTGGGTGAAATTAGAGAGAAATAATCCAGTGCTTTCTTTCTGGGAATTATCATCCTGCTCTCCAGGGGACCTGATTTTTTTTTCTTTCTGAGGAATGAGAATGCTGCTCTGTATAGCCAGCCAGCATCTCTTAAATGCAAGCTTGACTTTAGTATAATAAGAGTCTTGTTAGGTGCAATTTTTCTCCTAGTCATTAATACAATGAACAAATGTTGTGGTTACCTGGGAAAGAAAACTCAAGTGCTTTTAAACCTCTTGTGAGATCTGGTTTCATGCTTGAAACCTATACACTGTTATGCTCAGTAGCATCGGTAGAAGGCTCCAAGCTTTAAGCTGTACAACATAGAAGTTAATACACTTTGGAAAAAATCGACACCACTACAAACGGAACGCAGGGCCCTGAATAGAAGGCATTCTTGTGTTTAGTGGCGGCATTAAGGTTAGCAAGTGAGTAGAATGTTCGCAGCCATGGCCACCGCCGCAGTGGATGCTACAGCACTGTGCCTTGGTCTACACAACAGGAAGCACTCTCCTCCAGGCGGCTTGCAATTTTTTTTTCTTCTCAGCTATAAAGCAGTTTTCAGTTCCCGAAGTGCAATAGTGAATTAAGAATAAAATTCACCCGAGAGAGTCGGTCGTATTGGGTGGGGTTTTAATAGAGCTCGGCACTTGCTGCATGGGGTAGTTTCTGAGCTCTATGGTGGACTGTGTGGCAGGGCAGCTCTGAGAGCCCAGGCTGCCTTTGCACTTGATACCCCGCTTTGCCTCCAGAGAACAAGGATTATAATTCTCACACACATACTAAAATGTTTTCTTCTGCTAATGTTTTTAATCATAAATAATTTCTAATAGATTTAGTGGTTTTCCTTTTTTTTTTTTTTCCCTCTGCTAGGGATTGAATCCAGGACCTCGGTTTTCCAGTTAAGCACTTTACTACTGGGATGCATCCCATCCCAGCCAATTCTTGTTTGTATGTTTTTTAACATTTATTTATCTGTGTGTGCACACATGCTACAATACCCATGTGGAAGTCAAGACAGCTTACAGTAGTTAGTTCCTGCCTGCTCTCACATGAGTTTCAGGGACTGATTTATAATTGATAGAAAGTTCACCTTCACTTCTCTGGCTGGCAGGACCCTCATGGTACTGGAGCAGGATTGGTGGTGCATATTTTTAATCTCAATGCTCTTAGGAGGCAGAGACAGAAAGATAAGTCTGTGAGTTCAGGATCAACCTGGTCCACATAGGGAGTTCCAGAATAGCCAGGGCTACATAGAGAAGCCTTGTCTCAACCTCCCTCCACACCCACCCACTCAACCCACAAAGTTGACAGAAATAGCAACAAGTAGCCTTTAGTCCAAAAATTATGTTGCGTTATGACTAACCTCGGAATACTCAGCATCATGGTCTTAACATATCCTCTTCCTGTACATGAATATGGGCACGTGCCCACCAGTACAGTAGCCACAGAGACCAGAAGAAGGTATTGGATCTCTTGGAACCCGTTACAAGTGGTGTGAGCCATCCAGCATGGATGCTGAGAACGGAACTTGAGTCTTAGCTGCTGAGCTATCTCTCCAGCCCCTTAGTTGCCTTTCTTATGTTGGGAGGGAGGTGTTTTTTGTTTTATATGACTCCTAATTTTCTGCTAGTGATAAATAAAGAAATTATAACACTCCCTGACCTTTGGGCATTTTTAAAGAAACCAATTAAGGATAATATCACTTCTTCAGTCTCCTAGAACCCATGCTAAAAAGCTGGATGACATGGTGGCAGGCTTCAATAATCCCAACTCTCCTACAGCAGGATGAGAGGAGGAGCCGGAAGACTCACTCAGAGCTGGCAGGCCAGACGGACAAGAACACACAGCTCAGCAGCTAAAACAAGACACCCTACTTCAAAACACGGTAGAAGGAAAGACCTAACTCAAAATGTTGCTCAGACCTCCACATGCACACCCACACCCTCTCTCACACATGCAAGAGAAATGAATTTCAAAGGAGAAAACAAAAAACAAAGTTATGTTTTTGGACTGGAAATGAGTCTCAGGTTAGTGTGAGGAGCCGCTGCCCCAGCCCTGGCATTGCAGAAAGAAGAGCGGTCACTGGCCAGGGCAGGATGACGGCAAGTTCAAGGCCTGCCTGGACTACGTAGTAAGGGGTAGTCAAGGCGTAGCCTGGGTGATATGCTTAATAACTTTATGGTGTTTGTACGGTGACCACGTTTGTCACCTTATCGGTGTGGCAGACATCATCTCTTTTTCTGATAGTCTTATGTACTTCAACTCAGGAGTGACTGTTTTGGTTTCAGACAAATCTTCCCATCTTCAAGCTGAAGGAATCTACTGTGAGAAGAAGGTACAGTGACTTTGAGTGGCTTCGAAGCGAACTAGAGAGAGAGAGTAAGGTAAGACGTTACAGTGAAGCTGTGCCTCATTTACCCTGTAACTCGAAAGCAAAACATGGCAGGCAGTTCTAACTTAAGATCTCCAGAATGTGTCTTAAAGTGGGTGAAAGCCAGTCCAGGGCTTCCCACCGTCTGTACCCGAATAGTGGGCATTTGTCCTCACTGTTGAGAGCGCTTGCCTTTTTCTGCCCAGTAGTGCCGTTGAGCTTCTGCAGCTTGACATTTGAATAGCCCTCCTCATTTGAACAGCCTTCCTGCTGTTCCTTCCTCATCCTCAAGGGCAGTATATTTTTCCAACTTTGTTTAACTCATAGTCTGCATTTTTTATTATTTCACATGTATGCAGAAGTTTCATAAAATAATGATCATACTGTTTGATGCATCGATATTCAGATACACTTTTGGGTGGCTATAGGAGACTGATGGGCAGGTGTGTGCTCATATGAAGACCTGGAGACGCCTTTGAATGTCTTCCTCTATCACTTTCCACTTTACTTTTGAGACAAGATCTCTGACGGAAGCCGAAGTTTGGGTCAGCTAGGCTGGCTGGCTAGCAAGTTTAGATCCACTTCATCTACCCCAGGTTATGGAATGGCAGGCACTGCCACTTCCTGGTTTAATATGGGCGCTTGGAATCTGAACTCGTGTCCTCATGCTACACGTTCTAGCCCTTAGATCGTTTGTATGAGTGGGAGTATGTTTTGAGACAGAGTCTCAGAGTCTCATGTAACCCAGAATGGCCTCTATGTAGCTAAGGAGGCTGACCTTGGTCTGTCTCCTTCTGAATGCTGGAGTACAGGCATGTTATCACACCAGTTTCCATGTGATGTTAGGGAACAAGCTTGTGTACGTGAGGGGAGCAATCTACAAACGGAGCCACCTCCCAGGCCTAGGTTTAAGTGGTGACAATGGTCCACTAATGTATTGCTGCCTGTACTTTGAAAGACACTGTTGTATACCTTGCTAAGAATTGTCTGCTCTTAGAAGAAAAATGTGAGGTTATTTTGTAACTAGAATGTAGTAGAAAGAAGTTGACTCAGTAAAATAGAAATGAAAGGAAAATAACTCCAGCCAGGTAAAGATGGCCAGATGGGAGACAAACATCGTATGTAAGTCATAACATCCCTCAGAACTGTAGTTCAGATAAACCTGGACTTCTTACAGCCATGTGGGAAAAAAAGCCCTGAAAGTGGGACAGGAAGCCCGGAAGCAGACAGGTGGGCGTGTCAATTTAGTCTGTGAACACAAGACTCGCCCTGTTATTCTAGGAGTCAAGGAGGAGCTCTGAATACAGGAAGATCCCTTTTAAGGCTCTCACATCCGGTTAGAGAAGTTGCAGTGGAGAGAAGGAAAATACTTGCCTTCAAAAGGAGCACATCTCCTAACGTAGCTATAATCCATAAAGTTGTGACAGGAATCTCAACAGGAGGTCTGTGTGCACTTAGCAGATTCAAGCTTTAGAATCAGAACGTGGTTGATGGTATATTGAGCATGTATTATTTGTTCTCCTGGATACCAAGAACATACTTTAAGGATGTAGCAGTTAAAACTTGGGGGGCTGGAGTATAGCACACCTGAGAAACCTTATATATTATATTGCTTTTGGGCTGTGCACACAGACTAGCAGAGTGTGAGGAGTCTAAAAACTAACCCATGTTTTTATAGAAGATTAATTTATAACACAGATAACGTGGGTGAAGACCAGGAATGTATCTCAGCGACAGAGTACATGTACCAAACCACACCCATCTTTACCAAAACCACATGATAATACCTGCCAATGGATAGGTGAATTCAGTTAAAGACTTTGAAAACTCTGAAGAGTATTGAGGAATACAGCCTATGGCTTCAGTAGATGACCGCAGAGATAAGAAGCAGAGATAAACGTCATTAGGCCAGTCCTGGTGGCACATGCCTTTAATCCCAGGAGACAGAGGCAGGAGGAGCTCTGAGTGCAGGCTAGCCAGTTCCAGGACAGCTAGGGCTACAAAGAGAAACCCTGTCTCAAAAAGCAAATGTATGTGTGTATATATATATATGCGTATGTATATATGTGTTAAAAAATAAAATAAATTGAACAATTTAGGAAAATAAAGAAAAAAACTAAATGACCATGAAGTATTTTGATAGACTGCATTTTTTCTTCATATTATATATTATATAGCTTATATGCTACACTGAAGTGTGTTTTTTTTTTTTTTTTCTCGAGACAGGGTTTCTCTGTGTAGTCCTGGCTGTCCTGGAACTCACTCTGTAGACCAGGCTGGCCTCGAACTCAGAAATCCGCCTGCCTCTGCCTCCCAAGTGCTGGGATTAAAGGCGTGCGCCACCACCGCCCGGTCCTACACTGGAGTGTTTAAAGTGATTTATTTATTTTTATTTTATGTGCATTGGTGTTTTGCCTGCATGTATGTATGCACGAGGGTGTTGGATCCTTTTAGAATTGGAATTATAGACAGTTGTGAACTGCCATGTGGGTGCTAAGAATTAAACCAAGGTCCTGGAAGAGCGAGCATCCAGTGTTTCTGACCATCTCTCCAGGTCCTGGAGTGTTTAATAAATGTTGCTGACTATATAATTTCCCCCCAGCAACTGCTTTATTAAGAGATAATTTGCATGCTAAACAGTGATATAATTCACCTAAGATATTGAGAATTACACTGCCATGACCATAGTGGAGGAACTCATTATCATCGATGGCCCTTTTAAAGGAAGCTTCCAGGCTTGGCGTGACATCCCTGTAAGTGTCACAGCACTAAGGCAGCAGAGGCGGGACTGGGAAAGTTCATGGTCTATAGATTTACAGGTCCAGACCAGCTAGAGCAACATGACAAGACCATCTCCAGAGAAAAGGACGAAGAAAGAGGGAGGGAGAGAAAGAGTAAAAAGGAGTCCTGTGTCTCTGGGTGGTAATGAGCAGTTTCTTCCAAGTTCCTCCTTGGTACTCCTGTTAGTCACTTATGTTCTCTATGGCCTTGACTATAAACGGGAGCACAAAATACCCAGTGTCGTCGTGTTTTTGAGGTTTTATCCTATTGTAGCACATATCACACTTGTAGAAAGGATTTTATTTTGCCCTCATGAGTATGCATATCAGGTGCTTGAGGAGCCCAGAGTAGGGCATCAGATCCACTGAACTGGAGTTACAGGTGGTTGTGAGCTGCTGTGTATGTGATGGGAACAGAACCTGGTCCTCTGTAAGAGTTACAAGTGCTTTTAATTGTTGAGCCATCTCTCTAGCCCATCATTGATTTTTATTGCAAAATAGTAGCCTGTTGTATAGAAATACCATTTTTTATCTGCCCAATACTTTTTCTTTTTAAAAAGATTTATCATTTTATGTGTATGAGCGTTTACCTGTCTGTGCTCTGTGTGTGCAGAGACCAGAAGGTGTCAACTGTCCTGACACTGGACTTGCAGATAGTATGCGCTGCCATGTGTGTTCTAGAAACGGAACCTGGGTTCTGTGGAAGAGCAGTCATGCTCTTAGCCAGTGAGCCATGTCTCCATCTCTCAGTAATTATTTCCCTTCATTTGATGGCTTAGGAATGAAACCCAAGGACTCACACGTTAGAAGAATGCCCATCCACGAAGATAGATACTGATCTCTAGCAATTCATCATTTGATAGGCACTTAGGTTGTTACTGTTCTTGAATAGACACCTAGGATTATGTTGCTGGATTACATAATTTAAAATTTTGTTATTACATGTCGATATGTATATGCATGCCTGCAGTCATGAGTGCCACAGAGGTGACAGGACAGCTCTCAGGAGCGATTTCTCTTTTACCCTGGAAGTAATCAAATGAGGCTTGGCAGAAGTGCCTTTGCCCGCTGATCCATCTTGCCAGCCCATAACTGCCCCCTGCTCCTTTTGAAAGTTAAGTCTGTGTAGCCCAGACTAGCGTCCAGCTCACCTTGTAGCCCAGGTTGGCCTCTCAGCTCCTGTGCCATTGTACCAGTATTTGCAGCGTTTCCCATTCCTGCCCGCGGTGTGAGTGAGCACCCCGGCTCTCCCGTGCTCTGTGTCCCTCTTACCCTTTTTGTTTGTTTTGTTTTTCAAGACAGGGTTTCTCTGTGTAGCCCTGGCTGTCCTGGAACTCACTCTGTAGACCAGGCTGGCCTCGAACTCAGAAATCCGCCTGCCTCTGCCTCCCAAGTGCTGGGATTAAAGGCGTGCGCCACCACCGCCCGGCATCCCCCTTACCCTTGTTGGTTGTGTGAGGAGTGGATTACTGTGCTGCGGGTGTGCTTTGGTGGATAATACTGCTGCCGAGCTTTGCATTCACCCATGGGCTGGGTCTGCTCTTTGCAGAGATGTTTACTGAGAGATTTTGCCTGTTTTTTTATTACATCACACTGCCCTGCAGGCTTTGTGGGCCGTTCTACTTTGTACTCGTGAATGTGTTAAGCATTTTGGGAGTCCAGCCTCTTTGAACATGTTTGGGAAGATGACATCATTGGGAAGAGCAGTGCACATGGGTCATTCTGTTGTTTATTGATTCGTTTCAGAGGCCTAAGCTAGACAGCAAGTGACATTCAGTATGTTTGTCATCATGGTTTGATTCTTTAGCTTTCAATATTATACGGCAGAGATCCTCCTTTTTACCCACATATGGAAACAAATACAAGAAGTGTTTGTGTGTTTGTTGTAGACAGGGTCTCATGCAGTCTAGGCTGCCCTCAAACTCTGTGTAACAAGAGGGAACCTTGAGGTCTTTTCTTTCTGCTTCTACATGTTGAAATCATGAGTGTGCCCTACTACTCCTGGCTGCAGATTGATAGAAAGAATTCTGATCAACTTTGAATGTATGCAGCAGTCAGTCGAGTGCCTGCCTCTGATGCATAGAGCCCGAGCTCAGTTCCCAGCACTACACAAACCCAGTGTGACGGCACCTGCAGGTAGTCCCAGCATAGGAGGACCAGAAACATAAGGTCATCCTTAGCTACATAAGGAATTTGAGGCCATCTAGCAAAGGTTCTTAGTTTCTTTGATGTTTAAGAGGATCTTTGCTAGAGAAGCCATTCATGACTTTTGTAGGCCTGCTGCCTGTAAGGGCCATTCTAATGACTGTTTTGAACATTGTTAGGAAGAATATATGTCTATAGAAAAGAAAGCGTCTACATGGGGGCCAAAGCTCATAATCCTAGGTGGAAGCAGGGGCGTCAAATTCAAGGTTATCCTCAGCTACATAACAAGCTCGAGGGTACCCTGGGCTACAGGAAACCTTATCGAAAAAACAGCAAGGCAGAGAAATCTTACATATGTATTTTATCTTGAATTAAAGATGATTATTTAGTACACTGGTTCTATTATGTTTGGTTGGGGTGGGTTGTTTTGTTTTGATTTTAAATTTTGTATGCCAGGGAAGGCGTCCAAGTCTCTTGGAAGTGGAGCTGCAGAGTTGTGAGCTGCCATGTACCTTCTGGGAGTGAAATCTGGGTCCTCTATAAGAGCAGCCCTGCTCAGTGAGTTTCCCTGCAGAGCATCTTGCCACCTTTTTAGGTTTTAGAGACAGGGTTCCTTTTGTTTTGTTTTGTTTTTCGAGACAAGGTTTCTCTGTGCAGCCCTGGTTGTCTTGGAACTCACTCTGTAGATCAGACTGGCCTCGAACTACAGAGACCTGACTGACCTTGTCTCCTGAATGCTGGGATTAAAGGTGTGTGTCACCACCACTGCCCAGCCTTTTTTTCCTTAATAGACGGTACTGTAAGTGTGGATATTCTTTCTTCCCTCCCTGCCAAGGCACTGTTATAACTGTGGGATGGGATCTTTTCTCTGCTGTAAAGTCTGTGCAGGTTTTAACATTTAATTTGACAAATTGCCAATATGGGAAAGAGATATGTTGGTTCTGACACAGACTTCTGGAAGGAAATCCTTTCATCTTAATCATCGGAGAGCAAGTCTAGGAAGGGATTGCAAAGTTTATCTTGAGCATCTGGTTTCTTGTTTATTTCTTTGCTGCTGTTTTCTGTTGCTCCCCCACTTATCTGCATTTGAACTGGTCCTTTTATTTTAACTTTATTGAGTTACTATTATAGGGTAAATTTGTAAAGAGACAGAGCCTGCTGCAGAGCACGTGTCTACAGTGCTGTCACTCCAGAGTCAGGCAAGTTCAAGGGCTGCATAGGAAGGACCAGGGGCTTAGAGCTGAGCTCCTGGGCTGGGGCTGTAGCTCCTTAGTTGGGGTGCTGGTTAGAGTTACAGCCCCTAGCACCATGGCAACAGGAGTATTTTGATAGTGTTTGTTTTGTTTTAAGACAGGGTCCCATGTAGCCCATGCTAACCTGAAACTCCTGTGGTAGCTGAGGCTAGCCATGAATTCTGATCTTCTGCATCACTTTCCTTGCTTGCCTAACATGCACAAGGCCCTGGTGAATGAAGTCCCAGGTCCCAGTGGAGGAGGGGGTACAGCTGGGATGTGCGACCCGAGGATGGACAGAGGAACTGGTGAACAGCTAGGTGCTGACTGAGGAACCAAGTGATTTAGAAAATTCCCAGAAGGGGAAGCTGAGTCCATATCATGTTGAGTGGGAAGGACTGAATCATCTGTAAGTGGGAAAGGAGGGATGAGAGGTTTTGGAGGAAGAGTAGAAGAGGAAGTTTGGGGGAAAGTTGATGGCTTGTTAGAAGATGCACATGGCTGAAGACGGGCAGCGCCCCCACCCCACCCCTGGGTGAAGCCACGCTGCAGAAAGAGCCTTTTATCCTTTAGCTGGGGCTTGAGTTAGCGCAATGAAGCATTGTCTTTCCCACAGAAGTTGAGGGGCTCAGGAACCTTTGTCTCAGTGTCAAGTGACAGGATGTTGTCTTTAATAAGTTCAAGAAGAAACCTTTGGGGACCCCACTTTGAAGGAGCCTTGGCCCTGTGGACTTGTCCACATCCACAGCTGGCCTTCTTGCCTCCAGAGTCATGTCTTGTTTTACTGTGGTTTGTTTGTTCCTTTGATTTGGTTTTTCCAGTGCTGAGAATTGAACCTGGGCCTCACTCTTAACTGAGCTACCTTCTCTGCCTCCTGTTGCTTTCTTCTCAGTTGTGTATTTAAACATGTTTGAGAATAAGGTGGCAGTCCTTGTGAGGGCATTCTCCAGGGATGGCCTTGGCACCTCCCCCTGTCCCACAGAGCGGCCATTGGCTGCTGGGCTGCCATCGCCAGGACTCACTTTGCTCTGTTGTTTTAGGTTGTGGTTCCCCCACTCCCCGGGAAAGCATTTTTGCGGCAGCTTCCTTTTAGAGGAGATGATGGAATATTTGATGACAATTTCATCGAGGAGAGGAAGCAAGGGCTGGAACAGTTCATAAACAAGTAAGTCCTTTTCCCCGTGCACGCGCGCGGGGGCACCCGCGCGCTGTGAGGCACTAAGGACCGCTGCTCCCTTTCTGTTCATTCAGTGTTTGACTGTGTGTGTTTGGATGCTTGCCTGTATGTGCGCCATGCGTGCTGGGAATCGAACCCAGGTCCTCTACAAGAGCAGCCAGTGCTCTTACCTGCTGAGCCATCTTTAGCCTTGACTATTCAGCCTGTCATTTTAAATGTTAAACTAAATCCATGCCACCCTTCCCTTTAGCCATTTCCAGCCTTTTTGTACTGTCTAAATGAACTGAAAGTACCCCCAAGTTGAACACCACATGGTAAATAATGCTGACACTCTTTTGAGTTGTTGAAGTGAGGGATTGTGTGTTGACCTAAGTTTTATTTCTGTTCTTGGATAATTTATGCAAATTACATTTAAAATTGCATCATTCAGAAATAGTTTTACTTGTGATTCTGATTTAAGATATATTCTCTTGTGAGTAATAAAATGTACAATATATTTGCAATCATTTTGTTTGATTGCAGGTAGTAGTATTATCAATGTGTTTTATGTAAAAGTGTACATTGTAGTTTTTTCATGGCAAAATGTTCTTTTGGGAAAAAAAGTAAGAAAATTTATGATTGTCTTCTAGTAGCTGTCAATTGATAAGCTCAAACCAGTATTATCACTCCTTTCTCTTTCTTTTTGTCTTTCTGCATGCCTGCCTGCCTGCCTGCCTTCCTTCCTTCCTTCCTTCCTTCCTTCCTTCCTTCTTCCCTCCCTCCCTCCCTCCCTCCCTCCCTCCCTTCCTTTCTTTCTTTCTTCCTTTCTTTCCTAAGAGATGTGGCCCAGCACTAAGGAAGCTAAGCAGAAGTATTGCAATGTCACACCCGGCTGAGACGGACAGACAGACCGACTGACAGACTCTCTCTCAGCTCAAGCAGTGCTCACTGTTGTCCCTGAGCTGGGCTGTAGCAGCTCGCCGCAGCACCCAGTGTAATTATGTACCAGTCGTGAGGTCTACCCAGTTAGCCAGCTCTTAGAGAAGATGGTTGTGGGAGCTACACATTCACACATTCATTCTAACTAATAATTTGGTTTCTGTGAGAGGTGAATCAAAGCCTGTAACTTTGTTACCTTCTTGACACACAACCATGTGTGTCTCTCTCTGAGAGAGAGAGAGGGAGAGTGTGTGTGTGTGTGTGTTTTCTTTGTTGAAGACTGGACTCACTGTGTAGCCCAGGCACTGAGATGACAGGTGTACACCAGCACGCCCCCTGCAGTTGCCTTTCTGTGAACATAGTCTTTGAGAAAGCAGAGCTCGGTCTGAAGCACAGGCTGCTTGCAAGTTGCAGAGGAGAACTTGGCCGGGAAAGGAGAAGAGCTCCTAGGCACTGTGTGGTTTATCAGTGACTGTCCTGGATTTCAAGTTAACACCTATATACCCTGTTTTATTTTGCCCAAGCTGGCCTCAAACTCAAAGCTCCCTTGCTACATGTTCTGGGATTACAGGCATGGTCTAACATTCCTAGTTTGGATCCTGTACATTTAAAGATTTTAATAATACATGAACTATTTCACATGTATCAATAAAATGTTTTTTTTTTAAAGATTTATTTATTTATTATATATGAAGCTGTCTTCAGACACACCAGAAGAGGGCATCAGATCTCATTACAGATGGTTGTGAGCCACCATATGGTTGCTGGGATTTGAACTCAGGACCTCTGGAAGTGCAGTCAGTGCTCTTAACCACTGAGCCATCTCTCCAGCCCCCAATAAAATATTTTAAATAAATTTCTTAGGCATGTACCAACTGATAAAGCTAACTCGATATGCATTCCATTATGTTTACTTTGTGCGTGCGTGCGTGTGCGCGTGTGCGCGTGTGCTTGCGCCTATGTGAAGGACAGAAGATAATTTGCAGACTCTTTTCTTTCCTTTTACCAGGTGAGGCCCTGAGGACCATACTCAAGTCAGCAGACTTGCCAAAAGCTCCCTTGCCTGCTGAGCCACCTTTTATAAACCCAAGGGAAAGGCCATTATTGATACCATAGCTTATGGGTCATCAGGGTACTGCTTGCATTCCATAAGTTGTACATGTTTCCTAGCTTTAAAGTATGTTTGTTTTGACTCCTCCCACCACCGTCTTTAATAAACAATGGACCAAAATTTTGTTTATTTCCAGGGTCGCTGGTCATCCTCTGGCCCAGAATGAACGTTGTCTTCACATGTTTTTACAAGATGAAATTATAGATAAAAGCTATACTCCATCTAAAATAAGACATGCCTGAGTTTGGCAAGAAGAAGTAAAACCCGAGACCATCAATGATTCATCCACACCAATGAAGAAGTTGTAACTAACTTAGCATGCTGCACAGGCGCTGGTATAACACGTCCTGGGTATACTAACACTCACACTCTCCCTTCCATTCGCTTTGTTTTGGCAGTTGACAAGATGTTATTTGCTTTAGTGAAACTCCCTCGCTCCAGCCTTCTTTCTAAGTAGCTCTTCCCGCTGTGTCCCTGTGCACACTGTAGCCTCCCAGCCCCATAGACCCTGCTGTGTCCTGACTAAAGCTGCCGACTTGCTCTCACAGTTCCTGTGTCATGTTTGCTTCTTGGATCTGATTGACTAGAGTATTGCTCCCCCATCCCTTGATGTGTGATGTCACCACTTGGTCCTAATTTATGTGCAGGAGCACGACACCATTCGTCTCCAGTGCCACACATATGAGGTGAACTTTGTGTGCAGAATGTGTCTTCCTTCTGACCTGTAATCCCCTTCACATGAAAGATTAATGAGGGAAATCTTTATATTCTGTATAAAAACAAAATCAAATTTATATACTAAAATCATTTGTCTAAAATTTAAGTTGTTTTCAAATAAAAGTTGAAATGCATTCCTGTGTGCTCTGATTGCATGGCCTCCAGAGCCTGGCTTCTCCAGCTGTATACTGCCATCCCCCTTTGCTGAGAGGGGTTGTACACTCACTCTCAACTCCATTCCTTTTTAAAGGCCAGTGGTATCAAATAGACTACCACCTTTTGAATGGGGCTTTAAACAATGGGAGCTGGGCGAGCTTCCTTGGCTTACAGCCCTGTTGGGAAGGACTGTGTGCTGACAAATGCTGTGTAGTCTGGAGTCACTCTGTGGAAGGCCATGCCTCCTGTTCTCAGCAGCTTTTCCCAGGCATACGAGTGACTTGCTGGAACTTAGCAATGGTGTAGTGAGTTGGCAGAGGTCTGCTCTCTATCATTTGGCTTGGCTTGTTGGCAGGCTCTGTCCTTTCGAGGAGAGAAGAGCACAGCCTTGCAGCCTGACATACATAAATCACAAGACCAGAAGATACACAGCTTCTTGTTTCATGACGTGTTTTGACCAGACTTCTGCAGCTAAAATGAGGTTTCTAGTTTGAACCTGTACATCAAGTGGTTTGAGACTCCGATGAAATTGGGTATTAGATTCTAGGAAGAGCATCCCTAGAGTATCTGTGGAATCATGGGAGTAGCACAGACCTACACACACCTACTGCCTTAGCCTCCCAAATGCTGGAATCCCAGGCATCGGCCAGCACACACCAGCTTGAGACAATATATTTGAGAAGAAACAAGCTTGAGATATCCGCAAGCAGACTGCAAGTGCAGTGAAGTCACAGGTGCAGAAAAAGACCTTGTTGCTCAAAACAGTATTTCAGAATTTCATAAAACTAGTTACTTGAATCAGTACAAGATGTTATAAAGCAGTCAGGTGCAGTGGTGAACACCTGTAATCCCAGCCTTTGGGAAGCAAAGGCAAGAGGGTTATAGTGAGTTCCAGAGTTAATCCAGGATGATCCATAGCAAAACTGAAAAACAAAGGGCTCAGCAGATAACCAACGTGTGTAAAGCCCAGGTATACTACTCAGCCTATAATCCCAGCACATAATAGGAAGCTAACGGTTCCACGTGAAATCCTCTGAGGGCATGCATGCATGCATGCATGCATGTGGGAAAGTAGGCAAAGAAGACACTGGCTGTGACTTTGGGTCTCCACATTTAACATCCACATAATCTGGCACTTCACAACTGCCTTTAACTCTAGTTCAGGCCGTCCAACATCTTCTGGCCTCTAAGGACATCTGCACTTATAGACACATGATTTAAAATAAAAACAAATTATCTTTTATAAAGATACAAAGATACACAGACTGAGGAGATAGCCCAGTGGGGAAAGTGCTTGTTACCTAAGAGTAAGAACCAGAGTTCAGATCCCGAGAACCCTTATAAAGCCCAGAAGAGCATGTTGCTAACCTATAATCCCAGCAAACAGGAAGTGAGCTTGGGCTTGCATGTGAAATCCTGTGTGCATGCATGCTGGGAGAGTCATCAAAGGAGGCCCCCAGCTTTGACTTTGGGTCTCCATATTTATATACACACATGTTCAGTGCACCCATATACAGATTCTAACACAAACACCACACACATATTATACAATTTGATTGCAGTGAGCCACAGAAAACATCAAGGCTATCAGGTTTTGCTATATAAAATAGAAGGGGTTGACACAACGGCTCATCATGTAAAGATGTCAGTGTTGAAGGCCCAAGACTTCCTACCAGAACTCACTCTGTATGTGGGTTTCAAAGCCTTGGGTGAATGTAGGGAATTTCAGGCCTTGCCTCCTCGGTAATTCCTTGTGTCCACTTCTGCCTGCTTCAGTCAGTATCAGCAGGGCCTTTGATGACTCACAGGCCTGTTGGGGACTGTGGTTTCAAATATCCTTGACAGGCTTATGTTTTCAGTAATTGTTTCCCAATTGGGGTTTGGTTCAGTTCGGTTCGGTTCAGCGAGGACAGTGGAGACATCAAGAAGTGGACCCCTAGCTGGTGAAAGTAAGTCAGTAAGGGCTTGCTCTTGAAGGTTATTGGGCCAGCCCCTAATGTCAGGAACCTCTGCTTCCTGGGTGACTGCCATGTGAGTTTTCCCTGAGGAAACTCAGGGTTTTAGTGAGCTCTGAGTGTGCTGACCCTTATGTAGGTAACTGTCCCCTTGATAAATGACAAAACAGATTCCCAAATTTCACAAGCTGGCCTTGGGGTTACTCAGGATGGATGACTGAAGATATCTGGACCATGGATATGGATATGTGAGTGATCACTGGTGCTGTGACATCTCTGCTACTGTAATGCCACTGTGCCCTCCTCAAGACTTTGGACCGATAGCCCCTTAACCCACAAGTCAAAATGAACCCTTCTAGCTATTAATCCCTCTGAAGTCCTGGGGACACAAAAATACCTAGCAGGATTAATTGTGAAAGTCTAGAACCGAAGCTTGGAGAAACGGAGAGGCTTCCGTGTAGTTACCTAATTCCGGGCTTGGCGGTGGCGCTCAGTTGGGCAACAGTGCTGTCTTCGCACTGGGAAGCCCTGGATCTGCCTCATAGCCATTTCCTGTGGCCATTCGAGAGTAGCGAGTATAGTTGGTATCTGCTTTCTTGCTGGAGTGTTTTGCTACCAAGACCCTGCGATGGTTTTTTTGTGGGTCACTGTGAAGGGATCTCCTCCTTCCGTAGGAGAAGTGGAGTCTGTGAGGAGGCCCAAGGCCCCTGAACTAGTACAGATAAAATCCACTGCTGTTTTGGAAGGGCAGATAGTTGAGAGTGCTGCATCCTGAAGATTACATAGCCAGAGCTTGCTCACGCTGTCAGAATGGGAGCTGAGTTTGAAACTATTCTAGAGTAATGTCAGCCTCCAGGGTTTTGAGTGAGCTCTGAGTGTGCTGACCCTTATGTAGGTAACCGTCCCCTTGATAAACGACAGAACAGATTCCCAAATTTCACAAGCTGGGCTTGGGGTTACTCAGGATGGATGACTAAAGATATCTGGATCAAAAGTTCTCCCATACAACAGTGGGTTTCCATGTAGCTCTTGGCAGACTGAAAGGCTGGGTTTCCAGGACTGTATCCTGTCATGACTCCTGACCCTCAGTCGCCAAGGTGGGGTAGCCAGACATGAAGACATGCATGCACGGGGGTTGGATTTCAGTTCGGCTTCAAGTAAGTAAATGCCACAGTTGCTCAGTAAGACTGAGTCTGGGCCCTTTTGACTTCCGGGTAATCCTGACACGGACGTGCAGCTGAGAGCAGAGGTGCTGTGATGAATTTGATCATATTTGAACCTCATTGACCAACGTCAGCTTTTGGTTTTTTGAGAGAGTTTCTCTGTAACAGCCTACACTGTCCTGGAGCTCAACTTTGTAGTCCAGGCTAACATCCAGCTCTCAGAGATCAACCTGCCTCTGCCTCCCAAGTGCTGGGACCAAAGGCGTATACTAGCATGCCCAGCTCAACTTCAACTTTGAAAACAGGAAATTAAGAAAAGGGTATTTATCACATCTTGAAAAAATATTTTTGTTAATCTTTTTTTTTTTTTTTTTTTTCTTGAGACAGGGCTTCTCTGTATAGCCCTGGCTGTCCTGGAACTCACTCTGTAGACCAGGCTGACCTAAAACTCAGAAATCCACCTGCCTCTGTCTCCCAAGTGCTGGGATTAAAGGCGTGCACCACCACTGCCCAGCTTGTTAATCTTCATGTATAGTGAGTAAAGTTTCTCCTATTCTGAACTCAGAGAAAATATGCCCTTTGATCTGGAAGCTAGGAAGCTATTTTACAGCCCCAAAAGGCACTTAGAGCTGCCTGTCACAGTCACCATGACAGCCTGTGCTGTGCTGAGTTCCTGTGTACTCAGCCAGTGATACTGAGTGCTGGAGAAGTGTGGACAAGAGAGAGCAAATGCCAGCCCCTTCCTCAAGGCCAGAAAGTAAACACAGCAAATGTGAAGACAAAGGGATGTGGGGTACAAGTGGAGGGGGGGGGGGTGGCAGTAGAGTCTGCGCTTCCAAACAGGAACCTGGAGGTAGGGGTGAGAAGGGGTAGTAGTTCTGTGGTAGAACACTTACCTGAGGTACAAAACCCTGGGCTTAACAGATATGCGTGCGTGCACACGTGCGGGGGTTGGGGGGAGAGCAAAACAACAACAAAAACTAGACCAAATCAGTCCTTTCTCAGACCCCTCAGAATTATGGTTACAGAGCAAACTATCTCCCCAAGATCTCACAGGGTACTTCATCTAAGTGAATCAACCACTGTCAGATTTCTGGGAGAAGTCACTGGAGCTATAACCTGGTTAAGAACAGAACGCAGGTGACTTGGGGCTGGCAGGATGGCTCTGCGTGATAGAGGAGCTTGCTGCCAAGCCTGGATACATAAGTTCAATCCCTAAGACTCACATGGTGTAGGGGAGAACTGACTCCCAAAATTGTTTTGCGATCCCCACTCAGGCACCACAGCATATGTGTGTGTGTGTGTGTGTGTGTGTTTGTCTGTGTGTGTGGCTTGCTGGAGGCTGGAGGCTGAGTATGGATTAAAATGAGACTAAGAAATCCCTGGAAGTCTTTTCTACAGAAGCTCCTACAGGGACCCAGCAGATAACATCGAAGATAAGCAGCAGAAGAAACAGTGGATACTCATCATGAAGTAACAGCCAGAACCTCCTGCCTTGCCCTGATCCTCAGAGTGAAACCTCCAGACCCTTAAACCAAGTCTAGACTGATGTCCTTTCCTTTCCCGTCCAGCCCCTGCATCAGCCTCCTGTCAACAGGGGGTTAGAATTAAACAGGAAATACCACTGCCCGGAGGGAGTAGGGGCTAAAAGCTATACAACCTTGGTACATTTGTGATGCCAGAAACCCAGTAAGTACTGAGTTTTGAGCTGGACATTGTAGCGTCTCCCTCCATACCTTCCACTACACCAGTGGGGCGTGGACATCACAGTGGCTATTGCTGACAGGCAGCCCTTCTCTGAGGAGTAATTAGAGAAATCTAAAACAGAGGAGCAGAAACAAAGACACCAGAAGAAGGTGAAGCCTCCAGCAGGTTAAAAAACAAAACAAAACAAAACATCCAACGCCTGGCAGTGGTGGCGCACGCCTTTAATCCCAGCACTTGGGAGGCACAGGCAGGTGGATTTCTGAGTTCGAGGCCAGCCTGGTCTACAGAGTGAGTTCCAGGACAGCCAGGGCTACACAGAGAAACCCTGTCTGGAAACAACAACAACAACAAACCCAACCCTACCACAAATCATAAACAGTCCGACTCCTACCAGATCTGCCACGCGTCGCTCCTCGTCATGCCTGTTCTAAGTTTTAAGTATTACACAGTGCAGAAAGAAGTCTGAAGAGAGAAAGCAGTCAAAGCCAGAGAGACACATCACAGGTTGTAGAATTACACCTTAGAAGTAACCGATAAGTATAATGATCTCACGGCAAAGGTTGACAACGCACAAGTGCGTGGGTAGCATAGAGAGCAAAACTTAGAATCTTCGTCTCACCTAGAGAAGGAGCTGGGACAGCTTTTCCTTTGCCCAGTATCACATGGCCCTAAAACTTGGCCCTGTGCGGCGCTGTGCAGCAGATGCTGCTCCGTACGCAGGCGCAGTGCACAGTTTGCCCAGGTGTATACCCACGCAGCTCTCGTTTGTAACTGTGCCTTAAGGACAGACCAGCCATTTGGTGACAGTTTTTTAGAAAGTGTTGTGCACAACAGTCTGAACGAGGGAAGTGCTGTCCAGATTGATCTGAGTTATTAAAACCGGAATGGCCTGGCGGTTCCTGCTTGGCGAGGGAAACCCTGGCCTCACGGTTAGTCAGCTTTCTTGGGACATCTTTCCTTTCGAGCCAGATTATACGTTAATCCAGTTGTTTTCATGTTCAGTAAATCCAAACCATGTTTAACCGGTTTATTCATTGCAGTGTCTCTAAGGTGAAGAAAGTTTTGTCCTTTCAACTGCGCTGGGGATTTGTTGGCTCTCTGCAAAGGGATTTTCTTGGGCGTAATCTGAACGCTTTGACCTGTGGAGTGTCCCCTCCACCACACCCCTCAGGAGGCACAGACCTGAGGCTTTGACCCTTTGTGTGCAGTGGATTCTAGACAATAGCCTTCTGGCTCTCTGAGGGACAGTGGTCATTGATGTTAGGAACGTTAACGGTGTGGCTGCCGCTTCTTCAGGACCTCATTGCTTTTTGCCGTTGTAGCCAGCTTCTGCTTTCTGAAAGTGACATTCATAGGGTACACATATTTTCTTGAGTGTTAATTGAATATCCCTGTGTTAAGTCAGAAGCTGGCACACTGGCTCCTGTTTGCCCAGAGACTGAAGTGAGAGGAGACAAGTTTTTTTTTTTTTTTTTTTTTTTGGTCAATAGTATCTCACTATAGCCCTGGCTGTCCTCGAACTAGCTCTGTAAACCAGACTGGCTTCAAACTCACAATGCCCGGATTGCCTCTGCCTCCCGAGTGCTGAGACTAAAGGTGTGTGCTAGCCTGTCAAATTTCATCTTTTAAGGAAGTAGCAGGTGGCAGCATGTGTCTTTGATCCTAGTTCAGGAAAAAGAGGCAGTCGGACCTCTGAGTTTGTGAGTTTGAGGCTAGCCTGGTCTGCAGAACGAGCTCTAGAACAGCCAAGGCTACACAGAGAACCCTATCTTGAAAAACTAAAGGAGGAAGAAGAGGAGGAAAAGGAGGAAGAGGGAGAGGAGGAGGAAAAGGGGAAGAAAAGAAAAGGAAAGAAAAAGAAAAGAAGAAAGCAACAGGACTTTTTTTTACTCTGAATGATTTTTGACTTATAGAAACATTATAAAGATATTGCAACAGAGAACTCCCAAAGACCTCCTTGCCAGGTTTCCCTTCGTGTTACCATGTGAGTGTAGCACGGTTGCTAACCAAGATGGGCCACAGAAGAGTGCAGGGATGGCTCTCCTACGGGTCATTTCTTTCTTTTAAAAATTATTTTATTTTATGTGTATGAGAGTTTTGCCTGCATGTATGTCTGTACACCACTTGTACACTTGGTATCTATGAAGGCCAGAAGAGGGTGTTGGAAATTGAACCCTGGTCCTTTGCACGAAACATCAGTCACCTACAAACACTCTGACTCAAGAGCAAAGCTCTGCCATTCCAGCCTGCGTGGGGAACAGCTCTGCAAATGTCTTGTGGGTCTGAGGCCTTGAAGTCCTTGTCTTAGGCCTTGGTAGGGTTTCCATTGCTGTGAAGAGGCACCATGACCAAGACAACTCATAAAACAAAACAATTGGGGCAGGCACACAGGTTCAGAGGTTCAGTCCATTATCATCATGGCAGGAAGCATGGCAGCATGCAGGCAGGCATGGTCCTGGAGGAGCTGAGAGTTCTACATCTTGATCTGCAGGCAGCAAAGAAGAAACTCAATGTGTTTCACACGGAGTGTAGTTTGAGCATTTAAGATCTCAAAGGCCCACCTCCACAGTGACACACTTCCTCCAGCAAGGCCACACCTTCTCAAATAAGGCGGCAGCTCCTAACAGTGCCCTATGGCCAAGCATTCAAACACATGACTCTATGAGGGCCATACCTACTCAAACCACCACAGGTGCTTTAAGCCTTTTTGTGTATGTGACAGGGTTTCACACTATGTAGCCCAGGCTAGCTTTGAACTTGTTATCTTCCTGCTTCAGTTTCCTGAGTGCTGGAATTACAGGTATGTGCTGTCAGGATTCTCAAGCCGCTCTCCCTCTGCCCCCCCTCCCCCCTATGTGTGGCTGCTGGGGGTCGGTGGAAGTTCGAATGAAAGGCTCCCATGAGCTCATATGATATAACGCTTGATGGCTGTGCTGGCTCATTGTGTCAGCTTGACACAGGCTAGAATCATCTGAGAGGAGGGAACCTCCATTGGAAAGAGAAATGCATCTGTAAGATTGGGCTATAGAAAAGCCTGTAGGGCATTTTCTTAATTAGTGACTGATGGAGAGGGCACAGCCCATTGTGGGTGGGGCCAGCCCTTGGTTAGTGGTCCTAGGTTCTATAAGAAAGCAGGCTAAGCAAGTTATAGGGAGTAAGCCACTCAGCAGACACCCTCCAAGTCCCCCTCTTCCAGTTTGAGTTCTTGCCTTGGCCTCCCTCAGTGGACTATGATTAGGGATATTGTGGATCTCCCTTCTCGGGGGAGTGGGGGGGAGTCAGGGGGTCATGCCCACTGGCCCTTGATGATGGAGAGAGCAGAAGCGGCAAGCAGGGTTCAGAAGGCCCCGTGATGTAAGAACTTCCCAGGTAAGCTGCAGTGGGACAGCTCTACTCTGTTATTCCACAGGTAGGGTATGTAAGGGCTCTTAGGGGTGTGGTGGAGAGGGCTGATTGGTCCTAACACAGCACCTGATTATCAGGAGGGAGGGACTTGTGCGCAGAGTCATGTGTGTTTGCAGAGAGCTCTCCACAGGGCCATCCTCCAGACAAGGCCAGGGTGCACATGCCATGACGCACTTGCAGAGGTCAGAGAACAAGCCACAGAGGAAGGTTTCCTCCTTCTACCATGTGAGTCCCAGGAATCGAACATTCATCAGCAGGTACCTTTCCTCACTGGATATCTTGCTGGTCCATGATGTTGTACTTTATTCAAAGTGAGTGTAGATTTAAGGCAAGTTATCGGTTCTGTTAAAATATGCATTTGAAAATCCTATCCAGCCAGGCGGTGGTGGCGCACGCCTTTAATCCCAGCACTTGGGAGGCAGAGGCAGGCAGATTTCTGAGTTCGAGAGTTCGAGGCTAGCCTGGTCTACAGAGTGAGTTCCAGGACAGCCAGGGCCACACAGAGAAACCCTGTCTCGAAAAAAAAAAAAAAATCCTATCCAACGTAAAGACCCAAGGTCCTAGAGAGAAATCCTGTGACTTCTCAGAGACGGTGTTGGTTGGTTTCAGACCTGGGGACAGGTAACTGAGATACATATCTTACATACTAAAGCAGACCTGGCCTCCAGGTGTTCCCAGCATCCCTCAGTCTCTACCTGGCATAATCAGCCCCCAACCCTGAACTTTGCAGCCAGGGGCTGGGCTGCCCTTCCCCAGAGGTTCCTCCCTATATAAACCAGACAACCAGACATTTTGGTCTCCCCTG
>NW_021604635.1:1550701-1576266 GCF_004785775.1 Grammomys surdaster | reverse complement strand
CTCCACCCCCCTCTCTCTACACACACACACACACACACACACCCTTTCTCTCTTTCTCTTCCCTTCCCTCTCACCATGATGACTCCCCTGGTCTCTGTTCGTGGGGTCAGTGAACTCATCCAAGAGCAGCTTCCCAATAAACCTGCCTTAAATATAATTTAATCTGACTTGAATGGGCTCATTTCCCTTGTGGAGAAATTATTTATCAGGTGTGTCTAGTTGCAGGCTTTCAGATGTGACAGTTCGTCACTGAACTCTGCCAAGCCTTCAAGTTGCAGTAATGAGCAATTAAGGGAGAGTGAGGACTGAAGGGAGGTGAGACTTCAGACAATGCAAGGGACGTTGGCGCTGATTGGGAAGCAGGTTGCTTCCCTATCTTTAGAAACCGTCTGATACACATGTGTAAAGCCTGGAGGTAATGTTCATTCGTCATTTATACATTCTCCTATGGCTCGAAAGACCAAGGGAATTCAGGGCAGGCCATTGTCTTAGTGAGGGTTCTATTGCTGTAAAGAGACACCATGACCAAGGCACCTCTTTTAAGGACAACATTTAGTTGGGGCTGCTTACAGGTTCAGAGTCCAGTCCACTATCATGGCAGGAAGCATGGCAGCGTCCAGGCAGGCATGGCATTGGAGAAGTTGCTGAGAGTTCTATATCTCGATCTGAGGACAGCCAAGAGGAGGGTGTCTTCCACCCTAGGCAGAGCCTAAGGGTAGGACCTCAAAGCTCACCCCCACAGTGACACACTTCCTCCAACGAGGCCACACCTCCTAATAGTGTCACTCTCTGGGCCAAGCATATTCAAAGCACTACAGCCATATGGGTAGCTGGCCTGGTCACTGCCTTACTTTCTCAGAGAATCTATGTGAGGCAGAGAGCCCCCACTTCCTTTCTGAAAGCTGCCAACCAGTCAGGGAAGGATTAGAGCAATCATCTGAGTGGCTGAATTATTTGTTCACTTTGTGTCTACACTTACCAGTGCTTTGGAACCCAGCCTCATTACTGGTTTTTGTTTTTGTTTTTACAGATGCACCAATTCCAGGCTTAGAGCCTCAAGGAGTGACCTTGACATGCCCCCCATAGCCTTGTGGGGGAGAGCTTGGCCCTCCAGGGCATGGCACTCTTTTGAGAGATAGTGACAATCTTTCCAGAGGAGCATCTTCTTGAGAATTATATCAGATCCCCAGTCCCTCCTCTGTTCCTTTCTTTCTGTTTGTACCCTCTCATTACCATGTTATTCTGCCTCACCACGACCCCACGACCCCACGGACTGAGGACTATGAATGATGAGCCCCAAACAAACCCTTTCTCTTTTGAGTTATTTCTAGCTGTCTGTAACAGCAGCAAAAAGTCTTCACAGGGTTTCATGCAAACAGCGGGGAAATGAGGCAGACATTTCCTCTAGACCCTCGAGTCCCATTATTGAGCAAAGTAAGTCTCCGTGAGGAGATGCCTTAGTTATGGTTTCTATTGCTGTGAAAAAGCATCATGACTAAAGCAACTTGGGGAGAAAGGGGTTTATTTGATTTACACATCCTGAATCACAGTCTATTATAGGAAGTCAAGGCAAAAATTCAAGCAGGGCAGGAACTTGGAGGCAGGAGCTGGTGCAGGAGCTGATGCAGGAGCTGATGCAGGGGGTAATGCAGGGGCTGATGCAGGGGCTGATGCAGGGGCTGATGCAGGGGCTGATGCAGGGGCTGATACAGGGGCTGATGCAGGGGCTGATACAGGGGCTGATGCAGGAGCTGATACAGGGGCTGATGCAGGAGCTGATGCAGGAGGTGCTGCAGGGGCTGATGCAGAGGCTGATGCAGGGGCTGATACAGGGGCTGATGCAGGGGCTGATGCAGGGGCTGATGCAGGGGCTGATACAGGGGCTGATGCAGGGGCTGATACAGGGGCTGATGCAGGAGCTGATACAGGGGCTGATGCAGGAGCTGATGCAGGAGGTGCTGCAGGGGCTGATGCAGAGGCTGATGCAGGGGCTGATGCAGGGGCTGATGCAGGAGCTGGTGCAGGGGCTGATGCAGGAGCTGATGCAGGAGCTGATGCGGGGCTGATGCAGGGCTGATGCAGAGGCTATGAAGAAGTGCTGCTTTCTGACTTGGTCTTCATGGCTTGCTTAGTCTTCTGTTTTATAGAACACAGGAATTCCTGCCCAGGGATGGCACCACCCACAGTGGGCTGGACTCTCCCCCTTTGATCACTAGTTAGGAAAATGCTCTGTAGACTTCTCTATAGCCTGATCTTATGGAGGCATTTTCTCAACTGGGGTTCCCTTCTCCCAGATGACTCTAGCCCTTGTCGAGTTGGCCTAAAACTAGACAGCATAAGAGACCATCACAGTGAGGCTTGAGAGGGAAAGGAAGCTGGTGTGAAGAACGAGGGAGACACGGGGAAAAGGATATGCTTCCAGGAGGCACAGTGTCTGTCTTAAGGTACTTTTCTATTGCTGTGGTAAGACATCATGATCAAGGCAACTTTTAGAAGAGTTTGGGGGCTAGGCGGTTAAGAGCACTGGCTGTCCTCCCAGAGGACCCAGGTTCAATTCCCAGCCCCTACATAGCATCTTACAACTATCTGTAACTCCACTTCGAAGGGATTCAACACCCTCACACAGACATATACATGTAGGCAAACCAGGAGGAGGAGGAGGAACAGGAGGAACAGGAGGAGGAAGAGGAGGAGGAAGAAAAGGAGGAGGAGGAAGAGGAGGAGGAGGAAGAAGAGGAGGAGGAGGAAGAGGAGAAGGAGGAAGGGAAGGAATAGTTCTGAAGGGGCTTGTGGTTTCAGGGGTTTAGAGTCCGCACTGGTGGAATGGAGGTGGCAGGCTGCTCTAACAGCAGCTGAGAGCTCACAGCTCAAACAACAAGCTGGAAACAGCAGGGAATGTAGCAGTCTTTTGAAACCCCAAGCCCCACCCCCAGTAACACACCTCCCACAAAAATGCACTTCCTAATCCTTCCCATACCATTCCCCAACTGAGGAGCAAGTATTCAGACATGTGAGCCTGAGAGGAGGCCATTCTCATCATGCATGAGCCCCAGGAGCCAAACTACTCTGCACTGACGACACTTTCACCAGACTGACTGTTCAGACTGCTTCCCCCAAGCAGATGGAAGGAAAACTCATCCACTAGCCTGTCGCATAAGTGTTGAGTTCCTGCACCCAGGAACCAGGAACAATGTTCTTGGGTCCTGAGAAGTAGGACAGGACCTTCACAATGTCAGCATGATCTTGGATGACACTACCTTCCAGGACAACGATCGGACAGCAGACACCTACAAACAGCCAGGTATGGTGAAGAAGTCCTAACATGGCCCACACTTCCTGATTGTTTTCATTCTTGTTCTTTTGAAGCAGAGTCTCCTGTATTCCTGACTAGCCTCCACCCAGATACATAGCCAAGGTTGGCCTTGAACTTCTGATCGTCTCACTTCCACTTCCCAAGTGGTGAGATTACAGGTTTACACTACCCTAGCTCTACACAGCCACACCCCCTTGGTCCATACTCTCTTCACAGAGGTACGGATGTGTGGGTGTGCATGTGTGCGTGTGTGTAGACAACTTTGGTAGTTGGTTCTTACCATCTACCATGTGGATCCTGGGACTCACACCCTAGTGGCCAGGCTTCACGGCAAACACCTTTACCCATTCCCAGCCATGGGGTATGGTCTCGCCAGCCAAGACCTGCTTTTAAGAAGAGTTATTCTCTTGTGCCCAGCCTTAGTACTGATTGGAAGAGCTCTAAATGGAAGAGATGACTCTTGATATTACTTATGGCCCCAGAAGAAAGTCACCCCAAGTATCAAGCAGTGTTTTAGGTGATCATGGACCCAGAGCCAGCTGTTGGAGGGTTGTTAAATGCAGATCCCAAGAAAACCCACCTTCTGCTGAAGTCTTCATCTCAGGAAGTAGGGAACCAAGAACCAGGAGTTCACAGGTTTTGAATATATGTGTGTGTGTGTGTGTGTGTGTGTGTGTGTGTGTGTGTATGTATGTATGTATGTATGTTAGATTTTTGGTGCGCAGCTCAGAACAGACAACACCAGACCAAACAGTTCCAAAGGGGAAGGAGTTTATTCAGGGCAGAGGGCAAAGGTGGAGAGAGAAATGGGAGGAATGGCAGAGGGAAGAGAGAGAGAGAGAGAGAGAGAGAGAGAGAGAGAGAGAGAGAGGAGAGAAGTGGAGGCCTGCCATGGCCACATGGAGAGATGGGGAAGGGAAGGGAGGAAGGGCGAGGAGACAGAGAGAAGCTAGAGGCAAGAGAATAAGAGAGAGAGGAGGAGGCAAGCAGCCCCTTTTATAGTGGGCAGGCCTACCTGGCTGTTGCCAGATAACTGTGAGGGGGAGCATACCTGGGTGTTGCGAAGTGACTGTGGAGGTGGAGTTTAGACAGAATTCTAACAATATATATATTTTTTAATTTTTATTTTATGAGTATGGGTATTTTGCCTGGTGACCAAGCCAGCTCAGTCAGTCAGCAGGGTCTCCAGGGAGGGATTGAGGATTAAAAAGAAAAAGACAATCAGACAACACTGCAGCATGACCCCAGCCAGTTCTGAGGCTGAAGCGGGTTTATTTTTTCCCAATCTGCTTTCGTACCATTTTTAAGTACTGGGTTTAAGTTCTAGGTGAAGGAACAAACAAGGCAATAAACAAAGTCCTGTGATCATGGTTTGTAGGGGCTTATCAGGATGACCAAGATAAAAGGAATGTCACGCATGCTGAGTTTACCTTGAGCTTTGTATTAGCCCCAATGTAAATATACTTATCTGAGCCTACTTCCCTGTCCTAGCCCAAAGTCAAATTCCTGCCTGAGTTTACTTCCGTGTCCTGGCCCAATGTCAAAATCTCGTTTCTAAAAGCAGCCTCAAAGCTCTCCACAGCTTGGATGTGTGTCTGTGTGCCACAGGTATACCTGATGCCCATGGAGGATGGAAGAAAGCTACCTCCCCTTGGAACTGGAGTTGCAATTGATTGTGAACTTCATTGCTTGATTGATGATTGATTGATTGATGAGATGCTGGGAATCCAACCCAAGTCCTCAGGAGGAGCAGCCAGTGTCCTTAGCTTCTGATGTCTCTCTATCCCAAGTCCACAGTTTAAACCCTACTCAGGCTAGGGTTTGTTCAGGGTACTTCCTATGTTCTGCATGTATTTTATTAAGCATTTTCATTAATGAAAGTTATCCAAACAATGAATGGCAAGTACATCCTGGAACACACCGAGTAACAGAAGGATCGTGCAAACAGTGGAAGGAACTCTGTAAGTCCGTAGATACAGATAGGAAAGGCTAGTGCTTGGACAGGGAGGGCAGCAGCATGGAAAGCGTGTGCACCGATTGCAGCTATGGTGAATATGTAGGTGTGTGCGCAGCGACTAGAAAAGGAAAAGCTGAGATGCCTGCCTTGAAGAGCTGCAGTTAGAAGCAGCTTTTTCAGTCTGCAGATTTTCCTGTTGTCTTTAAAAGAGAAAGAATAAAAAAGATATTGCATGCTGTTATATTATTGTATTTGATTTCTTTTTTTTTCAAAAATTATTTTTTTCAAGATTTTGTGTATTCACCATTGCTCTCTTAAGACACACCAGAAGAGGGTATCAGACCCCATTATAGATGGTTGTGTGCCATCATGTAGTTGCTGGGAATTGAACTCAGGACCTCTGGAAGAGAAATCAATGCTCTTAACCACTGAGCCATCTCTTCAGCCCTGTGTTTGATTTCTTATTGCTGTTATTCTTAGTTTGCTTTTGTGAGACAAGGTCCTCTGTAGCCCAGGCTGACCTTGACCTTGCTGTATAGCTGAGGATGGTCTTGAACTCCTGATCTTCTTGCCTCTATTTCCCTGTTACAGCATAATGTTGGATTTGAAATAGCTATCCCCTCACCTCTGGCCTACATGCCACCTACCGTGTATGTATCAAGTGTTCTGTGAGGCACTCCCTAGGTTAGAATTGGAATCAGACACCCAATCCCTCCCACGAAGAACTAAGCTCTTCTCCCAGGGCTGGTCTAATCCACCATTTCCTACATGCAGAAGCAGCTTGGCGTTACCTGGGTCGTGAGGAGGTGCCACAACGTGCCTTGCTTTGGGCTCAGCTGTAGTGTCTGTGGTCCTGAGGTATCCCTGCACAACAGAAGCAGGCATGAATGAGCAAAGCTTTTTGGGTCTGACAGCCTCAGCTCCACTTTGAGCTATGGAAAATCCAGACTAACTGCTCCTCCCCAGCCAGACTTGAGTTCTCCATTTTGTATAAAGAATCTACTCATCTTTCTTATTCCAGGGCTTCTGGGGAGACCTCTGGTACTGAGAGACATCGAGAGACATTGGTGGTGGGAAGACCTCGCTTCTTCCTTTCAATGTCCACAGAAGATGGAGACTGAAGCTTACTAGCTCCGGGGGGGGGGGGGGAGGCTTTGGGAGTCAGTGCAGGGGTACAGCTCTGTTCTGCATAGCAGCCCCTCCCCTTTCCTCCAGCCTCCCCACAGACCATGAATGCTCTGCTCAGGATCCCAGGCTGCTGCCAATTACAAAAGGACTCTTAACTCCGTTTTCACAGACCCTTGATTGATAGCACTGGTGAGTGAAATTATAAGCCTTAATGATCACGTTAATTTTGGGGGAAAGGGAATCGGTCAGAAGAGGCCCTCAATCACAGGCTCTGCAATCAGCTGGGCGAGCTCAATGACAGGCCAGAGCAGGAGAAGAGGGGGAAGAATTAACTTCTTAAAAGGTCACCAAAGAGTAGGGGGAGAGCAACCAGACACAAGGGACGAAGCTCACCAATTCTGGAGCCTGAAGATGCACCTTCCTGAGCTGGGGCATCCAGCCTTAGCTACAGCAGGAGTCACTTGGTAGTTTGACAGTTGTATCAGACTGGTGCCTCACTCAATGACTGGGCATCTGACACAAAGCCCTGGGTTCTACCCTTGTCACACATATACACATACAAACAAAACACTCATACACATACCACACACACACACACACACACACCACATATAACACATAACATACATAGCATATACACACACACACCACACACACACCACATCCAAACAAAACATACATACACACACCACACACACAACATGCATAATACATACACAACACATTTAATACTCACAACACTTACATACACGGACACACCCACACAAATATACATGAAACATACACACACCACACACACATCACACATAACAACACACATAGCAATACACACACAACACACACACATACAAACAAAACATACGTATACATACCACACAAACACAGCACACATACAACATACAATATCACCACACACTCCCACATACACACCTGATGCCTGGGCCCTACCTCCAGGGGGGACTAATATAATCGGCCTGGGCTGCAGCGTGGGTATTAAGCTTTTTGAAGCTCCCTAGGTAATCTTATGAGCAGCCAAGAGGAGATGGAATTGTCTAAGCCGAAGGATTTTGGAGGCTAGTAGCCAAGGTTAAGCACGTTGAAAATGGACTTGATCTGATTAGTCCTACCACCGAGGAGAACTTCTGGTGGCTTCCTGGACCCACTTGAAGATAATGACGATGGGATGTTAGACCAGAAGGAGGGCAGTTAGGCCTTGCTGAGCTGAAGACCCTGTTTCACAGATGAGATCCAGGGGAGTGGAGAGGGAAGCTGACGGCCATGACTGAGGGGCTCATGGCCGTAACTACAAGACCTTACTTGACCTCGGCCGTGCTCCTTCCCCCAGTATGTATATAAGGCTGAGGAAACATTCAGATGGGCCAGGATGGATGGAGTTGGTCTGTCTTCTGGCCTCCATCAAGAAGGAATCTGGATCTCTCCTGACCCTGGCTCAGTGTCTTGGGACACAGAAACCGGAAAGCATTTGTAGCAGTGGTACCATGGACAGAATAAGGCCACCCTGCTGGTCTAAAGAGCAAAGCTTGATGTCCTCATGACACTGACTCTGCAGGCGGTTTCCAATTAGAGCACTGTAGCACTTCGTGGAGACACGAAGGTGCCAGGGCATGTGGCGGCACTCTGGTTCCTTATCTGCGTCTGTCTGATGCCACACTGCTGACAGGCCAGCTGGCTGTGTGCAGCTGGGCTCGTGGCCTTCCCCAGCAGGCCCGGTGGAGGTTAGCAGCAATTGGAGAAAAAGAGCTAGCACGTGTTCCAGAAACCTACAAGCGCTACTCAAAATGCAGACCACATGGGAAATAAGCCATTTGTCATTTGTGGTAAGGGTTCTGGAGTTAACTCAGTTTAAGGAGAGTTACTGCCCAGTCTGCTGTCCCTACAGTCTACCCAGTAATTCTGTTCTCCCTCCTTCTCCCTCCCTCTTGTCCCCCCTCCCCAACCCTGGGGGAGAGAGAGAGAGAGAGAGAGAGAGAGAGAGAGAGAGAGAGATTGTTACTTCAGAAGTGATTATTTTTGGTAATGTTCTTAAAGGAGCATCTGTTCTCTGATGTTTGGGGGGGCTGCTTGTTTCTGTCGCAGTGCTGAGGGCCGAGCCCAGGGCCTTGCACACAGCATGCACTTATTTTACCTCTAAGTGACACTCCAGCCGCAGGTACCTTGACTTGTGTAGCAAGATCGTTCTCAGTAGAGGACATTGGCCACAGCGCTTCTTCATCTGCATGTATCCACTTTCTCCCGACCTTCATTGTGACATGGAAATCTGTCAGGTTCACAGAAGTGGTCTAGCAACGCAGCTCTGACCATGGGGGCCGGGCAAGACCTACTTCCCTGGAGCCAGAGCATCATATGGGAGGCACATTAGTGATAGGAACATATGCATTTTCTGTATTTCTCTAACAGCCTCTGAAGTGTTCATCAAGCCCGTGTCTGATTAAGCACTTTTAAATTCTGAGCGGTGAAATGGGCTCTCAGGCCCTCTTGGTAGGAGTGCAAATTGATATAACCCTTTTGGAGAACCATTTGGCACTATTCATCAAAATTAAAAATGCATATAATCTTTGACCCAGAAACACCACTGGAAGACTTTATCCTACGGAAATACCCCAACAAGGCCACAAAAAGTATACCTAGAAGTTCGTTTCTTTGCAGTTTAGATTGGTGTAGTGAGAAGCTGTCAATCAACTGAGAGGTAGTCAGAGAACCATCCATAAAGTGAAATACCCAGTATGCTTGCTACTTTATGTCAACTTGACACAAGCTGCCACCATTTGGGAAGAGGGAAACTCAGTTAAGAAAATGCCCCTGCCAGCTGGCATGTGGGGCATCTTCTTGATTGGCGCTTGATGTGGGAGGGCCCAGCTGAGTGTGGGTGGTGCCTTCCCTGGGCAGGTAGTTCTGGCTGCCAGTAAGCATAGTTCTTTCATGGCCTCTGCTTCAGTTCGTGCTCTGACTTCCTTCAGTGATGGACTGTAATCTGAGAGTTATAAGATGAAATAAGCCCTGTTTCCCCCCAAATTGCTTTTGGTGACAGAGTTTTGTCACAGCAATAGCAACCTAAGGCACCAAAGTAGTGACACTGGATCGGATCCAACCTGGTATTGCCGAGTGTGAATGAAGCCCTGGGTTTGATCCTCCAACAGCCAGGGAACAGCCAGACACATGGAGAAAGTAAAGTGTTTCCATTTGAATTAAAGACTGGGCATGGCAGGACAAGCCTGGAATCTCAGCATTCAAGAAGGTGAAAAAGGATTAGAATTTGGGGTCAGCCTGGGCTATGAAGGAAGCCCCACTTGAAAACAAAACAAAACAAAAAAAGGAGCTTAAGGAAGGTAGCCACAGAGAATGTCTCTGGCTAATGGGCTCAATTCAGGGAATCCTAAATTAGATTTGAAACCTTGAGCTATCAATGAAATGTTTGGGAATTTGAAACCAGGTTACTTTCCATTGGCCAGAGCCAGGCCCGGGGTCAACTCTAACCTCAGGGGAGGGGTTCCCTCCCAGGTGGGGTGATGGGTGATTAACTAACCCATGATAATACCAACTACAACTGTAATCTACCTTAATCTACCAAGCATTCTCAGTAATATTAAAGGGGAATGGAATTGGTGTGACAAGCCACAGAACACAAGCGCTCACTAGGTTGTCTTTGCTTGGCCATCTCTGCTTTTACGAATGAGACTCAAACCAGGCTCGTAACGTGTGCAAAAGTCCCAAACCAAAACATCAGTTAGCAGAGAACAGTATCTACAGGATCCAGCCTCAAGGTGAGAAAGTGAGCTTTTTTATATACTGTGGTGGTTTAAATACATTTGGCCCCCATAGACTCGTATGTTTGAATGCTTGGCCAACAGGGAGTAACATAATTAGGAGGTGTGGCCTTGTTGGAGGAGGGGTGTCACTGTGGGGGTGGGCTCTGAGGTCCTAGGCTCAAGATCTGCCCAGTGCCCAGAAGAGATAGTCTCCTTCTGGCTGCCGTGGGATTAAGATGTAGAACTCTCAGCTCTTCCTACACCATGCCTGCCTGGACACTGCCATGCTCCCACCTTGATGATAATGGACTGAACCTCTGAACCTGTAAGCCAGCTCCAATTAAATGTTGTCCTTATAAGAGTTACCTTGGTCATGGTGTCTCTTCACAGCAATAAAACCCTAAGACACATACTTTCTTTTCCTGAAACAATTTTCTCACGTAGCCCAGGCAGGCCTCTAATTTGCTAATGTGTCAAGAATGACCTCACACTCCTCCTGCCTCCACCTCCCCAGTGCCGAGGTTATCCATGTGCTGTACCACTTCTGGCTTATGCAATGCTGGGGACCAAACCCAGGGCTTTATATATACTAAGTGAGCACTTTATGAACTGAGCCCCAGACCCTGCCCTCTCTGTGCTTTTGGTGCATGGTGGCACATGCTTGCAAACACAGTACTAGGGACACTGAGACAGGAGGATTGTGTTTTTGAGGCTACACAGAGCTACACAGCAAGGCCTTGTCTCAAACAAACAATAACAACAACAACCCCAATGAAATCAATGCAGTACTCGCATTTGACAGATGGGCTTTCTAAATTGGGAAGTTTCCTCCCCCCACCCCCAGATATATTACTTAGATCCAATGACAGAGGTGGAGCTTTTGATTTATGTGTGCTTTGGGAGTTGCTACCCTGCAGCAACGAAGCAAAACTGGATTAAACGTGGATAAACAGCCCTGGACCCGTCAGGCAGTATTATCAGGTCCAGCCTTTGATCTCACAGGTGGTTCTCATTTTTGTTTATTAATAACTAAACCACTACACAAGAAGGTCTTCTTGTTATCCCTTACCAATCTTACTGTTTTCTCAGATCTGACCTCTGTCTACAATGAGCATAAGCACTCATACTACTCACGATTGCGTTAAATGTCCACTGTAACACTTAAATGCTTGCAAAGAGTATCTGGTCTGTCGGCTGCAAAACTACATAAATGATACCAGGTCACATATCCCATGCAGCTCGTCTTTCCTCCTCAAGTCTGATTTACCCTCACTGAAACACGGGAGCTAGTCACTCCATCTGCCACAGTCTGTCCATTTTCTGTTGACGGACATTTAAGTTGTGAAATGCAAGCCGAGCTGAAGGGATGCTCTTGCAGACCTAACTGAGTACCTTTCGCTTACGTACGGCCCTGAGTGTAGAACCCAGAGCCATGTGCACAACAGATGTATCTTCTAGCACTGTGTTACCGAGCAAGATGAACTTCCCATTCTCTGTAGAGGCAGCAGACAAGATGGTTGAACTTCTGTGTATCCTATCTGTAAGGTCATTTCAGCTGAGAACAGAGACATACCAGGTCTTGCTTGGTCTGCCACTCCCAAGTCCACACCATTCTCCCTGCTGCTGTGGCGAGGACCATTTCCCTCAACTGCATGGCCTTCCTGTGGCTCCCTCCCTATGTCACTGGTAAGGCTGGAAACCCGGTGAAATGAAGACCCTTTGTCAGCCTTGGTCTTCCCCACACAGCAATTTCCCTAACAGATGCAATTACTTCTGAGAGGCACAGAGAATGGATCTTATATTTCGTTTCTTTATTCGCCATTTTACAAATGGGATTCACTATAGAGGGCATTTCCTTTGTTTCTCAGTTCTTTCTGCTCTGTGCTGGAGGGCTCCGAGCTTCGGTTTTTACACCAGCTGGGGATGCCACCACCTTGTAGCTGATGGGGACGAACAAGCCAGGGAGGTGGGAAAGAAATCAGGCAGTGTTTACTTAAATTCAATATATTTTTATTCTTTGTAAATACAATGAGTACAACCTTTTAACTTCACAAATCAGTTAATTCACTTTGTACAAGAGAAGTTTGTCTCATTCTATGCTAGGCCAGTGCTGAATCTCCCTCCTCGGTGCTAGTACCTAATAAATCAAAACGTGAAAAGTACAGCAGCTATTTAAAACTGTTTGTTTCTCTATTTCCATAAGTATAGATTCATACCCAAGGAGCAGCTTAAGAGTGTAGGATGGTATGGGGGGAGTGTATGTATGCATTTGAGGTTTTATTAGAAACCAGAGTTTTCTGAAAGGCATCCAAGAGTCCCAGGCTGTTAGCAATGGAATGTTCAGGAATCCGTTTGGCACGCATCTCCTTGAAGTTCCTTCTGGCTTGTCTGGTGTGATTCCCTGACCCTATAGCTTTTGGCTTCAGCACTCTGATGACGGGACAGCGACCACCTCGCCCAATCACCTGGCTCCACGTCATTTGGTTTCCGCTGTTCGGACTCCTCCTCCCTGGACTGAGGCTCTTTCAGCAGAGCTATTCTGTCTCCCCTTGCTATTCATCCCAAAGTCTTGCTGAGACGTGCCTTTGTCGTCAGTTCCTTTGAAGAGGTGCCTGGCCTACGGTATAAGAAAAGAAAAGAACAGAAAAGAACAGAAAAGAAAAGACCAGAAGGTGTGGGGAGGGAAAGGAAATCACACAGCATAAGGTACGTTTCGCTTACTCTCTTGGTTCTGAAGGCCACTTAATGAAGGTATTATGATAGAAGGAAAACATTTGATAATACTTTTGATTTAAAACCTAAGCATTATTTTTTTAAGTAAATGTTCCAACCCAACCAAGTCCTGAAGGCCGCAGTATATGATGATGTTACACAAAAAGCTACTGTTGATCAACTGACTTTATGTGCTACAAAGAAGAAAGAAAGCATGGCTTGTCTTTCAGCTTTGTGTGATTCAGCTGGATCTTCCAGGTCAGAGGCAGAATGCCTGGCTCAGCCTGTACTGGTGACTCCAGTTCACCCCGTCCCAGGGCATGTCGACAGTAACTGTTGTAACCATCTGGCCTTTCCAGCTGTCCTGTTTCAGGGGAGCAGCAGGTCATAGCTGTTGTTTTGAGTCCACTGGCATTTTTTTTCCTGAAGGCCACTCCCTCCCAGGTTTCTCCTTCCAGAAAGTCTTGTTATTTGAGGCTCGTCCTGCATGGTAGACGTCCATCTGATACTGCTCCATCTTGGAAAGTGGGTGCTGGAGACCTTAGATGTCGCTGGATTTGTACATATCTGAAAGTAGTCTCGTAATCGGCACGTTGCCGATGGTTTTTTTGAAAAACACTTCTTCTATGGTGGATGGGCTGATTGACCGTAAAGCTGGTAAAAGCAACAAGAGTTTCCCAAATCGGCAGGGTTGGGTGGGGTATCTGCAATAGGAGAAGCCAGGAAAGCAACGTCAGAGCCCCACACAATCAGCAACTCACATCTTATGCTTGAACACACATCATCCCCGGGGGAACTTCCTGACTTGGGCCTCTTCAGAAACATATTATCCAGCAGTAGACTCCAGGAAAGGTGCCTCTGTCCCTGTTTCACAGATAGACTACTGGGATCCTTCAAAACAGGAATAACATTGACCAATCACATGCTTGCTTGCCCTGTCTGTCTGTCTGTCTGTTCATCCAACCATCTATCATCTATCTATCTATCTATCTATCTATCTATCTATCTATCTATCTATCTCCATCTCAATATTAGCAAAGGGAGTACATTTTTATTTCTAGAAAAATCAGCTTTAAGACACCTGATGCTAATTTTAAACCAAATAATAAACGTAACGTTATCACTGTAGGGAATGACCATAGGGTTGATTATGAAGCTAGCAGTGGAATTCATATTTTTAAATTCTCGACTCTCTTGAACAGACGATTTCTCTCAAATAAAATGGCTTCTTTTTCTAAGCAATTCTCCAAATTATCATTCAGGCCTTACACTTTGTCACTCTCAGGAATAATTCCACCCTTATTACACTGCAAATTAAAGACTGAGTTCTGTTGGGTGGCAGTGCCACCCAACTTTCATGTCAATGAAATTGGCATATAATTAAAGATGGGAAAAATTGCTTAACAATGTCCTTACTTGATGTCCAACACACATTTGCACTCAGACGTGCACGTTCAATTCCCCACTGTCTTCAGATGCTTGTGTCCCACCTCTCACACCCCGATCACACTCCAGCCAATGGTCTGGAGTCAGGCATCCCTGCAGAAAAGCATCCCTCCACTAAGAAAAAGCTAGCTAAAACTGAGCTCCAGAGACACCTGTATGACTGAGCCACAGGTAGGTGCCAGGGACAGATGGACAACTGAACCACGTTCCACCTCAGTCTCAGGTGCCAGAAACTGAGAGACATCAAATCCCTCCACAGGACCTCACTAACTGTATTTAGCTACCCTGTAGCCCCACTCTACGGAGAGTCGAGGAGAACAATGTGCATGTTCACCTCTTTGCTCTGGACAAAGAATCAAAAGCCAGCTGGACATAAGGCTTGTAAATCCCTCTGACCCCTGTTTGGGTCTCACTGTATCGAGTTTTATAGGAACTCTGGGCAGGGCACCGGAGCACACTTTCTATGGTAATATGGAAATGATGACATTTATCTAGAGTAAAAAAATGTTAGATATGGTGGTTCATCCCTCTAATCCCAGGACCTGGGGACTGAGACAGAACGGTTGGCACGAGTTTAAAACTGGCCTGGACTACACAGTGATAGTGAATCAGGCTGGTCTGGCTTACACAACAAGACCATCCATCAGACAGCAATAACCAAAAAAACCCCAACAAAAACAAAACCAAAAAACTGTTCAACCAAACAAAAATACCAAATAACCTCATTAACAGACAGAAAAGCAAAATACCTAAGTTTCGCCATTTGCTCTGTTTGCTGAGCGGTCTGCTAGGCCTTCCTTTAGCTTTGGTCACATCTCTCTTCTGAGGCTCTGTTTCTCTCCGGGATTGGACAGAGAGAGCTCTGCAGATCTGAGGCAGCCGGGATGCCTAAGCAGTCTCTGCTAATGCCTGTGGCATCTGCCCAACACGGCAAACCTTCCCCGCTAAGAAGCTGCTGCAGACAGCATGTTCTGGGAAGGATGGCTTTGGGAGAATCCACAAACTACAGACACCCAACTGCCTCGTGCATGCGCTGGGATGAACCCAGAGCCTTGTGTGTGCACAGCAATCAAGTACTGTGTCACCGAGACACACCCAAGCCAAGTGTTAACTCCTGATGGTCTGCAAGTGGATTAACCCTTCCACTATTCTCTAGTTGGGAAAGAGCTGGTCACTCAGTGAGAATGGCTTATTTTACATGCAGTAGAATAGCACCTAGAAACAAAAACAGTGTGTGTGTAAGTGTGTCTGGTTGCTCAAGATGATTTTGTAGTGGACTTAAGGGCCACACCACAAGATGAACTCATGCCTGGTACTGTTAGCCGGGCTAAGAACCTGTGACTGAGTAGGTCATACACCTTAGAGAAGAGCCTCCTAGTGTTATGTTGATAAATGGACCCTGTCAAACCGTGTTCTTCCTTTTTATCTGTCTACCCATAGTTAGTATAATTCCTACCCCTCACCAGGGAGCTGCTTTTTTCCAGGAGATCAGTAGATGGTGCCTGCTACAGAGACCCACACAACCGGTCAGACTGTAGAGAATCAGAGACTGTGGGAAGGGGAGAGGCTGGAGAGATGGCTCAGTGGTTAAGAGCTATCAACCTAATGTGCTTTTTGACTCTCTCCATGCCCAGACTCACAAATGCACACATCTTTTTGGTTGGTCAGCTTGTTCAGCCAACACGTGTACTGTGCCTGGCAATATGCTCCAGTCACACACACATCACCTAATTCAATGTGCCCTTCTTGCCCTCCCCTCTGGAGACAGGTGAGGACATGGATTCTAACTCAATTAACTGGCTGGCAACAGGATAATTAGCCAGGCCATTTGAACTGGCTTCTTACTGTCTGTGGGAGCATTCACAATGGAGGCAATTTTCTTAAGTACACGTTCTCAGCAAATAGCGGTCACCTGGTATGAATGTAGCTGTTGAGAGTTAGCTGAGCCTCATCTTGGAGAGCTGCAATGGCGGCAGCATTCCGGAAACTTCTCAGTTCAGAACCACTGTGTGTAGGAACTAGAAATGAAGACCAGGAAACTGTCAGAGACGGCACAGGCAGCACTGTAGGCACACAGGGCACAGGAAATGGAGGAATACCTGGACAGCATGCCAATCTCCACAGCTGCTGAGATTCAGCCAACCTCAGAATGTCAGATCCATGAAAACACCATGTCACCTCCACCCATTTTTTTCCTTCTTTCCCCCCTCCCCCACAAGTCAGTCTAGAGCTAGGCTCTGAAGTAGCTGGATCAATGGAGTGGCAAGAGACAGGGGTGTGTGTCTGCTTACCAGCTTTGAAAGTGACAATACATTTCAGACAGGCAAATTCAGTGGCGTCTAATCGGAGCTGTCTGAACCGAGCCACCACCTCCTGCAAAGCCTGTATTTCAGATATAATCTTGTTCAGCTTCTGGGAGTCTGTGTTGTCACTATTCATGCCTAGAATTGAAATCTGGGATAAATACTCTAATATGAAGGCATTTTCATGTTTTAATATTGATTTTTGACAAAATCCTGCATATCAATATCTGTCCAATTGTCACTCCAAGATATCTGGTTCCATGTAAACTGGCTATATTGTATGAAAGTTAATATAAAATCTTCTCTTGGATGATAACAAACACAGTAATTTGCATTTAAATAACAATGCAAGCAGTCATGAATACAACGAAACAACATTATTTGCATTTAAATATAGATTTATAAATGACAGGTATACTCTATTGTTCAGCGGGAATTTGTTATTCTTTACATGTTGTTCTTTTTTCAGTAATGTATTTTTATGGTAATTTCTACAACAAAGTCATTAAATTGTGCAATTCTTACCAGATACAGCCAGTAGAGTGTTAGCATCAACCGGAATGGCCCATTGTGCTATTCCTAGAACAAACAGTTCTCTCCATGCGTCTTCCAAAAGCATCAGCTGTCATACAATAGATGTATAATATAATATAGTGTGTAATTTATAAATTTATAAACAATTTCCATATGTAAATTTCCGTTAAAGCATTTTAAATGCCTGTCTTGGTACATTTTTTTCCCCCAAATAATCTATTTCCCCCTTATCTCCCACATTTTGCTTTTTGAAGCAGTGCTTATAGACACACACACACACAGGCATTTCAGAGTCAGCCTCTCCAGCTCGTCAAAGTTCATTCCTCTCAGGAAGGGGTTAACCCCTCATGTCCTTGCTGCTAGCTGCTGGCCACCTAGAAACTGTCTGGAGACCTAGGCTTCTCCATCAAATACCAGCAGCAGCTGAGCAGGTGGATTGCTCTGGTGTAAAACACTGAAGACTCTGTCTGACTAAGCTCCTAGGTCAGGGTTCCCATCTTCCTGGAGAGTTAAGGGGGCTGGGAGAGAGAGAGGGAGAATTCACTAATTCCCAGGAGGCAGGAAGGAAAATCAGGGTGTAATTATGTTAATCGGGTTGTGCTGAGTTTACCTCATCTCCCTGCCTGATTTTTCTCAGACTCATAAGTGGACAGCATCAAGGTGCCCGCCATCTTCATTCTAATAAAATGTGCTACTGAATATTTAAAATGAAAATCTGGCTCCTTTTCCAAATTAATACACTGAATTCCACTTCACTGTAGTTTGCTTATCATTGAAGGGTTTCTAGCAAAAGGCTAAGTGGCAGACAGAAAGTGAATTTTATTAAGATTAGAGTCTACAAATTCTTGTTTTCAGAAAAAAATAGCCAATTTATACATACATGTGCATGTGTGTGGGTACACACACACACACACACACACACACGCGCGCGCACACACACACACATACATACACACGCACTCAGAGGGAAGCAAAAGAATAACTGTAACCAGTAAATCTGGTTAAAGATAGGACCTACAATCTTGAAAACAATTCTCCCTGTTTAGAAAACTATCCAAAAAAAAAAAAAAAACCCAGCCAATTCTGGGTGATATTTATAAAATCATTTATTTACTTCTGAAAGCTAAGACTCATGAAGGTTTGGAACTAAATTCACAGTTAGACCAAAATGCTTAATTTTTCAATGCTTTTAAATTTTTTTATTGCATTGAATACAGGAAATATTTTTTAATTAGAGGTAGACAATACTTGTGGTCATATCTCATGCTAGGAGATCACGTGTGTTTGACACATCATTTGCCCTCCTCGAAGAAGCGTCTGGAAGGATGTGCTTTTGATTAGGTAGGAATGAAAAGTGCTAAACCCTCTGCTTTAAGAACTATGTATTAGGGCTCCATGTGTAACACAGTGGCTGGCAGAGCATTCACTGAGCATGTGCAAGGTGTCCAGGCTTGACCAAAAAACAATCTTATTAGCCTTTGGGGAAAAGGACTGTCACGAAATTTCTGTGAGTGCCCTCAAGAGCCAGTAATTGTGGTTACCATGATTTTTTTCTTCCTCTTTTTAAAAAAATAATTTTTTTATTTTTTGTGCATTGGTGTTTTGTCTACATGTATGTCTGTGTGAGGGTGTCAGATCCCCTGGAACTGGAGTTATGAACAGTTGTGAGTTGAGAATTGAATCCAGATCCTCTGGGAGAACAGCCAATGTTCCTAACCACTGGGCTATCTCTCCAGCCCCTCTTTCTTCCTCTTAAGATTAAAAATATATTGACAAAGATGTATCTACCTATGGAGTCATTAGTTAGAAATATAATTATGGCCATGTGGTGGTGGCAAACACCTTTAATTTGGCCCTTGAGAGGCAGAAGCAGGTGGAAGCAGGTGGATCTCTAGGAGTTCAAGCCTAGCCTGGTCTACATATCAAGTTCCAGAACAGCCAGGGTTACACAGATAAAGCTCATCTCAAAATAACAACAAAGAGAGAGAGAGAGAGAGAGAGAAATAGAGAAAAAGAGAGAAATGTAATTATGTCATAATGACAATACTTTTTTATATTCCCAACAACAAAATGTATGGGGTTTGCTAAAATGCAAGGTTTTCTTGTATATAATTTTCTTACTTCTGAACATTGTTTATAACTAAAGAATTGTGTAATATTGCTTTTTTGTTTTCAAAAGCTCTAAAAGCACTGAAAGAGTCAAGAAAGAAAGGGGGTGCCATCCAGCAATATCATGGTCCTCTCACACACACAAGACCCTAGATCTGGTCTCTAGCAAGGCCTCTGAACAAACCAAACAAGATACTAGTCAACAAGACGTGGAAGGCACCTCTTGCTTCTACACGGTGAAGAATCAGTAGCCAAAACTGTACACATCACAGTGGAAAGAAAACAGTTGAAGATACAAACTCTCACAGGGAATACATACTCTTGCTATCTTCTGTTCCTCTCAGCTTGAGTGTTTGTAAGAAAACATCATTTTATCAATAGTTTTCCTTGTAGCTCAAGCTGGCTGCAAACTAAAGGGTCTCCTGCCTCAGCTTCCTGAGTGAGGCTGAGTGGGGATTACAGATGTGTTTCCTTGTGCCTGGCTTGTCAGCAGTGTTAGAGAATCTAAGATTTTAAATTTGATGTTTCAATGAAACTTTAAAAAGACATAATGAACTTCTATATGTGTTTTACCTAGATCACATCTAGCTACCCCAAAATAATGTAATCTCTCTCTCTCTCTCTCTCTCTCTCTCTCTCTCTCTCTCTCTCTCTCTCTCCACCCCTCCTTTCTTCTCGAGCCCTTTGATGGGTTTCCTCTGCCCTCAGGAAGCTGTTCAGAAACTTCTCCTTGATCACCCACACACCCAGCCACACATCTCTTTTTGGCTCCTGTAAGAAAGCCCCTAACTCCACATTTTCACTTACCCTGGAGCTAGTCCTCTTCCTCCCTCTTGCCTGGGAAACTCCTACTGATTTTCCACCATTGAAAGTCAGGGAGTCATTCTCGCCTACCCCCAAATAGCAGCAGAGAGTACTAGCATTTCTGTCCTAAGAGTCGGACTCGGGGAACATTCAGATCTCATAGAGAGGTTTTCCCACGACATACCTTGATATATCTGTGCCTTGGCTGGTCCCTGGACCAGGAGCTGTACAACTTCCCAGATGATTCTAGTCTACAGATACCGTGGGAAGCCAAGGTTCTAGTGCAGTCACTATTCAAGTACCCAAGGAAAAACAGGGACAGGGTCCCTGAGGCGTTTATATCCAATGCTTGCTACACAGCTGATGAGCAAATCATCTGTTGCGCCCTTTCTGTTGGTGGGGATTGTAAGAGACCACGTAGAGACATTTAACCTAGGGAGGAGAATGTCACCACTGAGCGGCTGAAACCTGAGTATGTATCAGTTTGTTGGGCAGTGCTTGTGCCCAGTGTGTGAGGGTCACGGTGAATGGCTGTACTCTGTGCCTGAGCCACAGGAGTGTCTGGTGGACCTTCCCAGGGTGCCTGATTCAGCCTTCGCCATCCAGAGATGGCACGCACCAAGATGGCAGCTGCGGGGGCGCAGCTTGCCCTAGGGCTTCAGTGCTTTTCCCCACTGAGGGGAAGCAGGAGTAGTGGAGTGACTTGGGTGACTAGGCTACTGCCTCTGGGCTTGAGAGGTTGGACTGACAGCCAGACACCGCCCCTCGCCTCCGGACTGGCGGTGGGCGGGGCCGACGGTAGGTGGGACCTGCAGAGGCCTACCAATGGCTTGCAAGAGGCGGGTGCACGACAAACCGCAAGCGGAAGAGTCAAAGTTCAGGAGCTAGAGGCAGCCGGGAGCCTGGGAAATGGAAGACCCCTACATTACCAAGATGCTGAGTTCCTCTCCGAGCCCGCAAAACGGCACCTGGTCAGACACCATCTCTCTGCTCTTAGCTCTTGGCGTTGCTTTGTACTTGGGCTACTACTGGGCATGTGTGCCCCAGGTGGGTGAGGGCCGAGCGATGGCCGGCGTGCTTGGGGTACTAGAGTGTATGCGGGTATCCTCCAGCCTGGGCATGAGAGCCCTTTCTGAAAGCTTGAGTAGTTGGTTCTGGGGCGCCAAGTGAATTTTGCTCTTAGGACCTACTGGAGAGCCGGTTCTGCGTCTTTTAGATTCTTGGAATCTTCCCCCGCCAGCTGGGTTTTTGAGCACAGGAAGGGTGCTCCCCTGTTCTGTTGACTGACCTTTGAATAAAGGTGGGGTGGAGGGTATCCTCAAGTGTCAGAGGTGCAGGCTTTCTGCTTTGCCTGTATTTTAGGTGGTCTAACTAAAAGATGTAATTATGTTCGCTAGCTGCACAGAATAGTGAAACGGATGCCTGTGTGGTTCTGGCACCAGTCTATCAGCTTAGCAGGACCTCCTGTCTCTTGAGGACTGGCTGAGGTTCCTGCCAAGCTTAGGACAGATGGATAATTCTCTGCATACTCAGTCCTGTCCTAAGTTCTAGACTCTTTGTTGATACAGTGCTGAAAAGTCTTAACAGGTTGTTTTTATTTGTTTGATCAAACTGAAATGTAGTAAAATACACAATCTACTCATCCAGGAAAGCTAAGGGTTTTATCTCATTAAAATCTATTTAGGTAACTGAGTCTAACCAGAAAGCCATTGATTCAACTGGTTATAAAAGATCTATAGGAGTTAAATGCTTACTCCTGGCTACTGGGAAGGCTGAGACAGGAGGATCACTTGAGCCCAAGAGTTTTCAGCCTACAGATAACATGACAAGACCCTGTGCCCCCAGAGTGGGGTCATGGGGCCTGTTCCAGAGACGACCACTTGTAGATAGAGGTAATGTCAACTGGGAGTACAGAGGTAGTTGAATGCTTGCGGGCACCCAGAATCTGTTCCTGGCACCTGCATGACACTTCCAGTTGACAACTGTCTGTGACACCCTCTCTGGCTTTCAGGCATATGGGTGATGCACAAACATACATGTAGGCCAATACTCCCACATATTAAATAAAAAGAAATCTAGAATATAAATAGTAAATTTTAAAATGTTTAAAATCACATAGAACGCTTACTTAACATAATACCTGGAATGCAGTGATCATTCAATAAATTTTGCTTATGTTATTATTGTTGATACAATAATTATTAATTCTGCTTTGCTCTTGCTTGCTCTGTCTTTGGGCAGACCGACCAACTTATGAGAGTCCTAATTTCTTTCCTTCTGTCTTATCAAATAAGGTTGGGATTTGTGTGCATTGTAGCACAGTGGTTTCATTGTTATTTCAGGATTTAAGGACCAGGGTCCAAGTCACAGTATAAACTTGGCCTTGTTAATGGATCATTTGCCTAGCCCCTTCTGAGTAGCATGGCTGTAAGATAAAACAGGACTCGTTAAGTTACTTCCAAGTGCAATTTTGATTTTTTTAAAAAACAATTTTTACTTTTCCACTGCTGGAGATTGTCCTGGAGTTTACCACTGAGCTACTGTATCCGAACACAACTCTTCCATTCTGGTTGTAGGCTGGGGTCCTCCGACTTTGTTCAGCACAGTGTCCTGAAGTCTATGAGGCTAGGCCAGCTCATTTACTTCATGGCCATTCAGAACCACGCAAAGAGGCTGAGAGTCAGGGCTTGGTGCCCATTGACCTTTTTGTCCCTATTGTCCCGTCACCGTGCCCTTTGCTCTAGTTGGCATGAGTAAAGGAAATAGTTGTTCATGTTAGGATGCTTCCTCCTGTAAAACACGGCCTAAGGACCAGGGCTCCCCATGAGAATATGAGGCACCCCTTCATCACTGAGAACACACATTAGAGAAGGGCAGAAATACGTAGACAATGGGGTACTAAGAACAATGTGGTACCGAAGGAGCCAGAGTGACTAGAGCAAGCTTCAGGGCGATGCATTTGAACAACTCTGCTACAATGCAATGGTCATACTGAATGGCATGAATGGCAGAGGTTCCTTCACCTGGTCAAGGATCCCAACCAGCACACCATGGTGACACAAGCCTAGGACAGAGGCAGGACCCTGGGCAGATGTCTCTGTCCTCAAGAGTATGACCTGCTGTGCCTGCGCATCAGTTTGTTTCCAGCATCCATGCTGTGGCTCTCAGCTCCCTGTAACTCCAGCTCTAGAGGAACCAGCACTTCTTCTGGACCCCACAGGCGAGATCTGACCTGTGTGCTCATGCTCACAAGGACAGGCACATCATTCCATATAAAACCAAATCAGACAAAGACTCCAACAAACCTGCCAGAGGACCAAAGGCCTTACTCTAGGGGATCAACTGAGCAGCTCATACTGTCTGTTCTAGCACAAATGGGTTTGAGGAGGGGACAGGCAGAGTGCGGCAGTCAGCACCTAGTCAACTGCTGCAGTTCTCCCTTCAGGGTCAGTTCTGGAGGTGACACTTGAGGACTGAGGTTTTGGGGGACACCATATGACTATATTATTTAAGGTGACTCTGCCACTCTATTCTTAGCTGTGCTGGATACTTCATTGTGGCAAAGCAATATCCTTAAGGCTGGATTCTTGGGAAAGGATCATTTATCCTACAGTGTCTGGGACAAAAAAAAAAAAAAAAAAAAAAGAGGCCAATTGTGTTGTGTGATTGTAGAGGCCTTGTCTGGTGGTTGGGCCCCAGTTTCTGGCCTTCCTGCAGCAACACTGTCCAGTCACTGTGGAGACTTTCTACCCCACACTGTGGTGCTTTGAGGGATGGCTGCAAACCATCTTTCGAGTCCTCCTGCAGTCTCAGCCTGTGGTCCCTTACCGGAGGTAAGAAGGATCAGAACCAGGAACACAAAGCTGCAAGTATCTAAGGGAAACCGGTCCACCTTTTTAACTGAAGGCAGTCTGTGCCTCAAAGCATGAGACTGGGTCTATGGAAGGTTCTCTCCTTGCACCCACACAAGGGTAATCATCCATCTGTCCACTCGAGCTGCTTACCCTACTGTTTTATATGAAGTGTGCCGTCCAGTGATACCCATGACAAAGCAGCAGAGCCTGTGGGTGAGTCAGAGGGTAGAGCGCCGAAGTGCAACTCCTGAGAGCATCTTTGTATTGCAATCTTTCCTAAACCCCAGTGAAGTCCTCCAGACCCCAGATGGAGGCCAGTTCCTTCTAGACTAGACACTTTCTAGTGGCTCGATGTCCTCTTCTGGAACACAGAAGTTATCTGTGGCGGTTGATCCCAAATAAATGTCTTTTATGCCCTGTGCGTAGTCTTCCCTCCCCTCCTCTCCCTCTCCTTTTTCCTCTTTTTGCCTCTTCTCCTCTCTTCTCTCCCTCTCCTACTCCCTCCCCCAACCCCGCCTCGTGTGTGTGTGTGTGTGTGTGTGTGTGTCCCCACTGAAGACAGAAGAGGGCATTGGATCCCCTGGAGCCACAGTTACAATTGTGAGCTGCCCAGTGGGTGCTGAGACAACATCTCTCTAGCTCTTGTGAAGGAGCCTTCGAGTTTCCCGTCTGTGCATGTGCTGTCCATGATACTTGTGCTCTCCTATAATGAGTCGCTAGCAATGTCCTTCCCTGTGAGGAAAATGAGCTGCTGCATCCTGGTCAACCCAGGCTGTCCCTGGAGAAATAGACCTATTGGCCTAATCTTTGATTCCAATGATCTGTCCACAGACTTGAATTAACCACGAGAAGGGCCGGTAGAGGTCTCTAAGCATCAGGTACTAGAGTGTAGTCAAGTGGGTAGCATTTGGTGTCCCTCATCCTCCCGTGCCAAGCCTGTTGTGGGGCTGGCCTTATCCCAGAGCCATTGATTCTATCCTGTGGGCGTAGTAGACACAAACACAAGATTCTCAGGGTTAGGCTTTATTGGATACACTGAAGGCTAAATGAGGCCTTGGGTGCCTCTGGTCTCTTCAACTAGGGGAAAGCAGGCTCCACAAGGGGTTCCCAGGGTTGAGGGCAGGAGAGCATACCTGGCTTTCTGCCAGCCAGCCCTTCAAGGTGTCTCTGTGCCTGGTAGGGAGGGTGGGGTTTGGAGGGGGTGATCCAGAGGGTCTTTTCTGCTCTGGAATTAAGATGGCGACTTTCGGAGAATAGACTTTAGGGGCACAGACCTCTTTGAGACAGAAGGCCTGGGCTTTGGGGACGCAATGGCCTGTCTTGGCTCCTCAAGTATAGACCTGGAACACTGGCTGGGTTTTGGTGACTGAAGGTCTACAGACTGGAGGCTCCCGGTCTGGAGGAATGTGCCAGTGATTTGCACTGATGCCTGGGTTGCAGGCTTTTCTTCTGGAGGGCCTCTTCCTCTGGCTCTACTCCCGCCGCACTTTTTTTTTGGCACCAGATGCAAAGCCTTGGCCTGACCCCGAGGCAGTCGGAGGCCGAAGCCAATGCCCATTCGGAGAGGTCCAGATTTCTGGCCCTGTGCACAGGGTTGTAGCTGAGGGAAGGCAATCAGTCGGGGTGTATTCTTGTACT
>NW_021604635.1:1517513-1545701 GCF_004785775.1 Grammomys surdaster | reverse complement strand
GTTTGAGACAGGGTTTCTCTGTGTAGCCCTGGCTGTCCTGGAACTCACTCTGTAGACCAGGCTGGCCTCGAACTCAGAAATCCGCTTGCCTCTGCCTCCCAAGTGCTGGGATTAAAGGTGTGCGCCACCACCATCTGGCCATAGTTAGATTTCTAGTTAATTATTCCATAGATAATTTGAAAGTCTAGAATGATACTGTTAACAGTAACTGGCTTCCTCATTGTTCAGAAAGCATGCTTCCCTGCTGGCATACGCAGGTGGCATCCAGCTTACAAGGCTAAGCACCCTTGCTTCCTTTCCAAGCCCTCAGCGTCCTGCTGGTCATACCTGATCTTGCAAGGACAACGTGGAAAAGGCTGGCACACTCTTTGCCCACTTGATGCTCATGAAGAGAAGCCTGGCAGCTGATTCACACACGGACTCAGTGGCCACTTCGTAGAGATACATTGGGGTCCCATTCACTTCATGGGGATACTGAGAGGAGGAGGAAAGACAAATACTTCAAGTGGGGGAACCCCAGCTTTGCAAAAACAACTGACAGTTCAATGCCCTCGTTAAGCAGAGGCTGGGCTGCTCTGGTTAAATGTTTCAGTTGCCTTCAAACATCTCTACAGAATTTGGGAACTGCTGTCTACTGGGGGAGGTAGGTTTGCTTTCTTGGGGGGCTTCTGTCCTCCAAAGGGGTGTCTGGCTCTTCTGCCCCTGAAGCAAAATTTTCTTGGGCTGAGCCATGTCCCAGGCCTGGCTCCCAATTTAGACAAGAACTGCTCGCATTTGTGTAAATACAAGTAGATGAGAAAAAAGTATAAATTAATAGGCATCCCAAACACAAATATGCATATGAGTATTTTTAGAAAGGATTAGTATATTATGGAAATATTTCAATTAGACATCTTAATCATTCACAGAGCATTCCCATTCATAACTGACAACATATTCATAACACTACTTTCCAGAGCTTATTATACACATCAAGGGTAAGAAAGCAATATTAAATATTGTGCGTGTGTATGTGCCCAGGTGTTTGGCGTCCTTACAGTGTGAGGCTGCAGCTGGCCTCCTCTGGGGGGAATCCTAGGTTCTTTCCCTTTAGTGGGGGCCTTGGGAGGAATCAAGTCGAGGCTTGAAGCGCAGTCCCTAGGTGGCAGCCTTCCCAGGTTTGTCAGGCTGTGACTCTGCTGGTAGGACCAACCTTGGGGGTTGGTTATCGTGGGTAAGGGCAGGACAAAAAAATACAGCCTTTCTAACAGTGATTTCTACATTTTTCTCTGTTGTGCTGAAACCATCCAAGATTATATATAGATCCTGGGGCATCTCAGGAGGCTCCTTCTCTCAGGTGGAGCCAACTTCTGTTCTAGTCAGTTCTGGCCCCTGGGAGCACCTGAGGCTGCCCTCTGGGATTAGACTGTTCCACTCATCAACCGTTTTAGCGTTCCCTAAAGGTGCAGGTTTCTGGCCTCCATCCCTCATCCCCGGGAGTGTGCATTTATGGCCGCCCAGAGGGTGGTTGGTCTACTGTGCGTTAAACATCAGCAACTTTGGCTCAACAGAAGGAGCAGGAGACTCAGAATGGAGCATCTGGGAATGCCTCCATCTTTCCCAGAACGCGCCTAAGCTCAGAACTGAGCGTGGCTACCCCCTCCCTTTGCTTAAGAGAGTCTCTTTGGACCCAGCAAAGCCACTACTAACCTTGGGCGTGGGCTGAGCCAGGCTCACAAGAGTCTGCCGTTCAGGGGTGGCAGATACAGCAGCTAACTCGAGACCGTGCGGCTCCAGTTGCGTGACCGCTGTGAAGAAAGCTGGGGCTGGCAGCGCCGCGGAGGGGAAGTGAGCAGCGGCCCCATTGTCTTCCTTGTGCCCACGGAAGTAGAGGGCCACCTGTTTGCGGATGGTGGACGTCCGAGGCCCCCGCTCGTGCTGCACGGCTACAGAGACAAACAGATGGACACAGGCCTGGGATTACAGGCGCGGTGACACTTGGATGCAGCAGGGGCTGCGGCTCCATAGTCACCTAGGGGCCGCAAGATTACCAAGGGGACAGAGGTGAAGAGAGAGGGTACGTTTTCCCGGCATGGGGGAGAAGCAGGGATCTGAGATGGACTACGAGTGAGCAAGATGCTCAGCCGTCCTTCCCACCCAGGGATCTCAGGGAAACCAGGAACCCTCAGGGCCTCCGAAATAACAAGGCACCCTGGCTCCCAGCTCCCAGCTCCCAGCTCCCACTAACAAGAAAGGGAGGCTCACATGCAATCAGGGCCGCAGAGATGGACTCCCCTCTACCTCCAGGTCTCCCCCACAACTGGCTTTGGCCTCCAAGGCTTCAGAAAAAGACATAAGCCCAAGGAACGCTGGGGGATGGGACAGGGGGTGAGCCCGTCTCCAAATGGAGGAAGGCATGGGAGACAATTACCACCAACAGTTTAAACAAACAAATTAATTCAGGGCAATCTTCCACCCGCAGAGCATGACAGGTTGTCAATACACAAGTTCAACAGGTTGGACGCTCCCTCCTGCTTCCTGAGCAGCCAGAGAGAAGGCACTCCAGACAGGCAGCCCCCCCACACACACACACCGCAAGGCTCCCTACACCGTGTCCCCAGCCTCTCCTCCACCTTCTCCCAGGCCCAGGGATGTCCTTGCAAAGTCCAGACCTGAGGAGGGCCGGAAAATGCGGCTTGGAGATTTCATCTAAATCCTGAAATTATTTAAGACACAAGTCTGGCTTGAATTTGGGCCTCAGGGGTAGATTGTGGGGGACACCCCTGTGTGTCATCCTCCTTAGCTACCCCCCCCCATTCTGGTCCACCTAGAAAAGGCTCTTGAAAAGCTTAGGGCCAACTCAATCTCTACACTGAATTTGCCAACGAGGACCTGAAACCTCGCGTTTTCCTCTCTGTGCTTGGAGAATTCCATAAAGACTTGAGCGCTCGATCTTGAGATCTTAGGGAGGTTACAAAAGACTGCAAGAAGAGGCGAGAAATGGGGTTAGGATCCTAAGCAGGAACTATGCAACTGGGCGTGGGATTCCTGCTCTGCAAACACTGCCGTGGTAAGGGTGAGCTTGGGGCAAGTTTCCGTGTGGGTGTGGGGCTTCCTGGCATACTGTGGGGTCAGCCGAGGACTGCTGCAGTCTCCGAGAGGCTACAACTGTCAGCCTGTGGCCAGTCCCCAGCATCTGGAGAGGGGAGTTCTGCTGGGGAATGATTTACATGCATAGGAGTGCCATCTATTTTCTGTACATATAATTTACTTACTACCCAATCAAAATTAGAAGAATAAAAGCATGTACTGATTACCATCTTTGTTCATGTTGACTTCCAAACACTTCTTCAGTCGACACGCCCTGCATTGGTTTCTGTGTGTCTTGTCTACGGGGCATCCTCCCTGAAACAGACCGCAGGCAGTCAGAGCCCCCCATAGCCCATAGGTGGGAACCAGAACCCCGATCCTGGGGTGTGAGACCCAGAGTGGGGACTCTGGACAACCCCGACTCAGGGAGGATGCCCAGACACAGGGAAATGGGAAACCTTGGGCACTCACTACCAGGTAAGTAAAGGTCTGGGATTCTCAGGGTTGGGACAGGAAGATCAGTCCTCGACCTCAGGGAGTTGGACAAAGAGAAAGGTTTTTCCTGATCTCCTTGGGCTAAGAAGAAGGAAACGGTAGCGGAGCAGAGCGCAGATGACGTTTTTCAGGACCGAAGACAGCGACCTGGTTCTGAACTCAGCCAGAAGCTAGCCTGTAAGTTAGGCCCTAAAGGTGTAGCCACCTTTGCTGCCTTTTGCTGTCTACTGCTGGCTGCCGTCCTCCCAGTGAGCCCATTGATCTGATAGGTAAACCTCCACCATTTATTCTTCCCAGGTCTATGCCCTTTCCTTCTGTAGTTAAGCCATCCTTACACAACCACAAAACAGAGACAACCCTGAGGTACTAAGGACTAGTCTCAGCCTAGATCTATGGGGAACAGCCATCGCTGGACTGTGAGGTGACAGCCAGAGAGAGCGTGGGGGCGGAGCTGGAGGGCAGAGGAAAACTCAGGAAGATCCAGGAGACAGTGCCTGAGAAGAGGGTGGGGGTAGAGTGAAGAATTAGCCAGATGATGGGAAAAAAACAGTTGCTGCTTTTCAAATATTTATCTGACAGGGCAGACAAATGTCTTATGTAATTTTACATGCAGGGGGAGGGAGAGAATATAAAAAGAAGATTTAGCTGGGCGTGGTGCTCCACAACACTAATTCCAGTACTCAGGGGCAGACGGATGGATCTTGATGAGACCAGAGCAGCCAGGACTACAGAGTGAGACCCTGTCTCAAACAAACAAACAAACGAACAACCTCCCCCCCCCAAAAAAAAAGAGGTAAGGGTTCCTCCTTCCGGTTGGTTATTTGATGCTGGTTTTGAACGCAGGGGCAGGGCATGTGTCTACCATTGAGCTGCATCCCCAGATCATGGGGTTTGGAGACACAGTCTTCCTGCTCTATAGTTCAGGATGACCTGAAATCTCCTGTGTAGCCCAGGCTAGCCTTAAATCTGTGATCTTCCTGCTTCTCCTTGCCACCACAGCCAGCTCAGATAATGTTTCTTTTAGTGTTTGTTTGTGTCAGTGTCATTACTCAGGGGACATGGATATAGATACATAATGTGTCTATGTTTTGTTTTGAAGCACTTCAGATGGAACCCAGGGCTGGGAACACTCTTCCACTGAGTGAAACGCCTAGCCTTCTGTACAAGTGTTTTATACACACACACACACAAAAATTTAATTTTGCCTCGCCATTTTAAATCTTCATAAACACTGAAGTTGGGATGAGTATATTTCCTTCTTGAAATACCCATAAGGAAAATTACACACAAGAGAAACTCATCTCATTTTCTTCACCAATTAAAATCCATCGACTTGGGCTGGGGGGTATAAGTCACAGCATAAATTCAGCATGCATACACACTGATCCAACCCAAAGCAAAATACAAATGTAGTTGAATATCCAATTGAAATTATATCTTCTCCAGTATCTTGATAAATATGTAAAGGCAAAATGTCTCCAGTGGGTTTTCGGTCCCATCAAATGTACGGAAGGTTCTGGAGCCAGAGAGAAGGAAGAGGACCCTCCATTTGACATCTTTATTCGTTTTGCCTGCTGGGTTTGCTATCACCTCTTTCCAATCACTCTGGATTGATATACACGTCTTTGAACTGATGATCACCTCTTTGGAAGCACACCACCTCAGCTTTCCCAATTCTGTCTGTTAGATACACGAATAAGATAATGTGGCCTGGTGTGGTGACCCTCGCCTGAGGTTGAAAGATCGTGAGTCTCAAGCCAGCCTAGGCTACAGACTAAGACCTTGCAACAACAACAACAACGACAACAGTATTCTAAGTAGATACCTGGTACCTGCAGAATCTCAAAGCTATGGAGCTTCTGGGACACAATCTCATGTGTGTATCTAATGTGATACTGGTGAGCTAGTGCCGAGAACCCAAGAAATCAGGCGAGGGGGTTGCAGAGGCCAAAACAACGTATCTAACTGCACATGTCTTCTTGTATGTGCTGCCAATCAAAATCTATCAGGAATGGGGAGGAGGCGATGTTCCATCTGAACAAGAACTCACTAGCACCAGATGACTGTGTGAGTTGACATGTGTCCTACACATTAACTAGTGGGTGCTTTTCATCCTTTTGGTTGACAGAGGTTGCCTCCCGGCTAAGGTACTCTTGGGAGTCTGGGAAGAGTCGAGGGGAGGCTTCTGTGCATAGGTGAGCAGCCTGTGGAGCCAGAGGGTTGACCACTTAGGTTGACATGAGCCTCTGACAGGGATGGAGTTAGCTCTGGCTGGACGCTATAGTTGGACTCAGCTCACCCCCTGACTACCCTGTGTCTGTGAGATAGGTCAGCCGGTGCCAGACTGAAATGCAACTCAACAGGTTCATCCTGAAAGCAGAAAAGGAAGAATCAAGGCTAACTAGCTTAGGGTCGGAACTTCTCTGAGCCAACCTTACACCTGCCTACTTCCAGAGCAGCCCTGCATCCATGGAGCCGAAGGACCCAGCATCTGGCAAGCTGCAGGGCTTTTGAGTAGCCACTGCTCACTTTAGAGTCTTAGGTAAAGGCAGTGGTGGTCCTGGCTCAGTGGTCTTAGACTGAGCTTGGCTGCAGCTGAGAATGAGAATGGGCTGCTGGCTTGCTTCTGCTTGCTTCCTTGAGTCCTCTGGGCAGGCCTTGTAGAAAAACCGTGGGAGTTCTGACTCTCTCCTGTAAACTCATTTGCCTTCCCTAACCTAATCTGGCCTTTCCAGAGCCAAAGGGCCACCCAAAGTAGAGACGGAGGAGGGAAGGGGACTGAGGTCGGGGAATTTAGAGGCAGAAATGGGGGGGGGGCGGACTCAGAGGGGAGCTGCACAGCTCAACCCTGGGGAGTACCTGGTTTCCAGACTTGCAGACATAGGTCCTATTCCTTCGGATGCTCCTCTTGAAGAATCCAGAGCAGCCATCGCAAGCGTAGACCCCGTAGTGCTTTCCGGAGCTGCGGTCACCACACACTTTGCAAGGAATATCTAAAATGCGGCCTGAAAGACCGGGTAGAGGGGGGAAGAATGAGAGGGAGCGCAGGGAGGAGGAGATGGAGGAAAGGGGAGAGGGGGAGAGAGAGATGCTAAGCAATCTGACCTCTGAGGGGATTAGCATCGAAGCTGCGGTAAAAGCAAATAATGAAGAGATTTTATAGCCAAACTTTTTTTTCCCTGAGCAAGTGTCAGCTTCCTACAATGAGCGTTATTCATGCACCGCTACATGTATTTGGGTCTCCTCTAATCGCCGAGACCCATTTTGGAATAAAAGATTACAGCAGGCCCGGGCAGCAGCTCGGCCCGCCGCTGCCTTTCTGCTCCGCCGAAAGTTTGGCTGCCTCCCTCCTCCGCTCTTGCATTTAACAGGGGGAAAAAAGTTGTTTGTGAGCGGCGCAAGGAGACAAACTTGAAATGTAAAAGGGAAAAGAAGAAAAACAAACACGACTGGAACCGGGGTTGGCAGCTGGGAGGCAATCGAGTTTTCTCTGAGCTGAGCCCGGCGGTTGTTATTATTAGGATTATTATTGTGATGTTAATACTCAGATTATTAGTGATAATAAGGGTAGTGGTAATTGCCCAACTTTCTTTTTACCTATGGAAAAAAAATGCCTAGTGCTGAGAGTTTGAGAAATTATTTCTTTTAGAAAAAAAGTTGAGGGGGAGGGAAGTAACCGGTCTGAGCAAGAGCAGAGACATCCAGTTGGTGGCTTTCTAGTTGGGGTAGCCAGAGGTGGTCACCTCTCCCCCTTTACCCCACGTTTTTCCGTCTAAACACTGGTCTCTTCCCTTCGCCCCCTTCGTAGTAGTGGCGTCTTCTGCGTTTTTTCTGCTGCTGGAGGAAGAGGGACTTGTTTTTGTTGTTTGAATAGCTCTAATTTTTCTGGGACTGCTACCCACGCAGGAGAAGTTTGCCTGGCCTCTCCAAGCCTGGCGGGCTTGGGTGTGTTAGGAAGAGGGCACTAGGAAGGGCTACGTGTTTTTCCTCAGGTTGGAGTCCAACAAGTGCCTGAAGCAAAGTTACTTACAGACGAAGAAAATTTTCTGAAAACAATGGGTATATTTATAAAAGTGTTAACACTGTCATTAAAAATTACAGTCAATAACAATTAACACCTGATTTCCCCATCGAAAGGGTCAAAGGCATTCCAACCCGGGACCAGGCGAGCTCGGGCCTCGTGGGAACCCCACAGTCGCTCCTGGAGCACCCAGCTTCGGGGCGGGAGAACCAGCGAGCAGCGGGCTCTGTCTGCGGAGGCCCGGAGGCGAGGGAAGTAGGAATTTAACTAGGGAACCCCGAGGCGCCTGAGACGGCTTGCACTCCGGGCCCTGGCCTCCTACTCAGGTGGAGGGGGGAGTGCGGGGGACCCGGCAGGGGGAGGTCGGTAAGGACCCGGCTCAGCCGGGGTAATTACAACCCCGCCGCAGCACCTGCCTATAGAGCCACCAGTGACCCGTCAAAAAGAGTAGCATGGGAATTCGGACGGCGACAAAGGCTGGCGGGGGAGGCGTTCGGCGTTGCGGCCACCGCTTCGGCGCCCCCTCTCCCGCAGGGCAAGAGCGGAGATTGAGTTGGGAAAGGGAGGGGTTGGAGTGAATCAAGTGTGGGTCTTGTCCTTCACCCCCTGAGGCCTGTCACTACTTCCCAAACAACTCATGGCCGCGTCTGGACCCCGCGGCCACGAGCTCTGAGCTCTGCTGCACAAGCACTCCCTGTGGAAACAGTGAACGCGGAGCTCAGATCTTCTAAAGTTCCCCTCCCTCTGGTCTTTTGGGGCCCCCTATTAAGGGCTCAGTAGCACTGTCGCCCCAGCTGTCCTTCTCTTCCCGGCAGCACTGAGAGTGAGTCCGAAAGGGAAGCAGTGGTGGCCCCTCTCATTATCCAGGCTTCTCTTCCAGATTGGAGCCTACGGTCACACATTTCTGGAGAACCCCAGTGTAGCCAGAAGACCAGCTCACGGTGGATGACCCCTTTCTGGCTCATCGGTCAGGATGCCCGATTGTCACCACTTGGACTTGCTGCTCAGCCTTGTTTAAGGGCTGACTTCCCCATCCAGTGAGCTGGGCTGGGGCGGGGCACAGAAGGGAGGGAAGCGAAAATTCCAGGGCATAGAGGGTCGACGCCTCAGCCTCCGCCACCCAGCCACGTTAAGGTGACTTGGGGTCACAGACAAGCTGGTTGACTGCGGCATAGCTCTTCTCTTTCAGCAAGCCGAGCGAGCTCAGACGGGAGTCAAGCCCGAGTTTCCAGAGGCTGGAAAACGGTTCTTAACTTCCCTCCCCAGGGGGTCCCCTCGGGGCTTTTTGTGTGTCATAATTGCCTAAAGATATATGGCAGCTTCGATTACTGTAATTACCATCAGAGGCTGTTGAAAGAAGTTAGTCTGGGCTGCAGGGGTGACTGGCGAGGGTCTTAGTACCACCCAGGCGGGAATCCGGGTAACAAGGCTCTGCTCTCCAGCCGGGCGAGTAAGATGAAGACCTCCCTGCCCCGCAGGGTCCAAACTCGCCCCGCTGCTCTCTGCTCTCAGAGCCCCTCGCTGCCTGGGCTGCAGGGCCATAGAATTTCGGCTGGCCGCAGCCAGGGTCTGAAAATCTGGGTGAAGCCATACTTTTTGCAGGGTCTTGCTCCCTCGTCCAGAGAGCAAATTCTTCAGAGCCATCGGGCGCTGACTAGAGTCCCCAGGCCTTCAAGGCCAAACTCCAAGGTTTGGCAAGTTAGAAAACTCAAGTTTCCCCAGAAAGTGCCTTCGCACATCATGTGCCCACCACTCTGACTCCCAAATCCCGAGGCTGCCAGCGTCTGCCTAGTTCTCAGAGTCGGGGTAGAGCTGAGAGCTGAGCGTCGCGCCCACCCCTTCCCTCATCTAGGAGGCCCCACTTTTGAAGTTCGCTGGAAGCTTCGAGCTTCAAAAGGGCAAAGCTCCCCTCAAACCTCTTCAGGTTTGGCTGTCCCCGGGTGAACGTGCCAGAAGGCCTGCCCAGGCTCTTCAACCTCGGTTTTTGCAATGGAGGGTTTGCAATGCAGCGAGAATGGCCTCCTCCTGCTTCTCTTGAGAAAGACTAACCCAGGAAAAAAAATTTTTTTTTCCTGACCCTACAGTACTTTCCAGAGCTCAGACCAGCCAGAGCAAGGATAGGCCAAGGCTACTGGGACCGTGGTCGGTTGAGCACTGAAGCTGTCTGTGATAGAAGGTTCCTTCTCTCGACCCTAGCTCTGAACAGTTTCCTGTCCTTTCTTTTTTTCTTTTTTCTTTTCTCTCGTTTTGTTGACGTTCACTTTACTCTAATTTTTAAACTCAGCATCCAAAATCAAAACAAACGCACAAAATGAAAACACAAGCTTCTTCTTACGGGGGAGAGAGGTGGAGGCGGGAACTGCCCCCACTCTAAGTGAGACTTCATTATCAGTCCCCAGAAGTAACCAAGACTCTTCCAACTTTCAAAGACCCTGGACAATGAGGGCGAGTGAAGGGGGAGGGGGCGGGAAGGAACTCACAGAGAGCGCCAAAAATGTTATAGGGGGAAACTACGCCGGTGCTTGGAGAGCTCCAGGGTGTGCGCACTAGACAGAGACCCTAGAACTCTCGCCTCCGGCCTGTGGAAGGCGGGAACTGGAAAGCCCCGGGGAGGTTGGAGCACCGCGTAGGCGCCTTCCACGCCGGCTCAGGCCTGCAGATTCCGTGCTCGCAAACGCACAGTGCCCTGCAGTCCTATCTTTGGAAGTCAGCAGAGGTCAGCTGCAGCAGTGCGGGCTAAGGGAGAGGAAGCTGCAAAGAAGAAGCGCAGGAGTGAGCAGGCCGCAGACTCCTGCCGGTGCATGGCTCCGGCTCGGAAAGTCCTTGGGATTAGGGATTTGGTCCTCTCTTTGCTAGACTGGCTCGCCATACTTTACATTCCCCAGTTCTGACCTACGCGGATTTAGGATTAAGGAAAATGTGACTTTTAAATGGTTTCTGCTTCCCAGTTTTGCAGGATTATTTGAAATAGCTGGAAACGGGGTGCAGAGCGTTCCATTCGAAATCCGCTTTTTGCAGAGTTGCTTTTGCGCGCTGGAGCTCCGAGTTTTTTGAGCGGCTGCGTTATTGTGTCGCCGCCTGGAGCTGCAGCCCAGTTCCCGCCCCCGTCTCACCCCTCCCACCCTCAGCACCTGCGGCTAAATAGAAACCACTCGCTGGACCGGTGGGCTGCCACGGGTCGCAACCTTCCTGCTACACCAGGGACACCGGGAAGAGCTAGCTAGCATCCAGAGGCAACGAAATTGCTCTCCTAGTTGCACGAAACGCTCCAACGCAACAGTCTAAGAGAGCTAGGCCAACGGCCACCCAAGCCAGATAGAGTCCCACTCTGGGGCTCAAATTCAGAGCTCTCAGAAGGACCACCCCGGCCTCCCAGCCTGCCCTCCTCAAGGCCACGCGCCGGGACCCCGCGGCTGCCCGAGAGGTACCCACTTGTTGATCCGGCGGGCTTGCTCATGCTGGCGGTCCCGGGGCGCAGCGGCTGGTGGGCACTGCCGGATTCCCGGCCCACGGCGCCCACGGCGCCCACGTCGCCGCCGGGCGCCGCCGCTCTCCAGCCGCCCTCCAGCCTGCGAGGCTCCCGGGCGGGACAGACAGACAGGTGGCTATTGGTTTGAGCGCTGCCCCCGCTCTCCCGGGCGCTCAGAATTCGTTCCACAGTGAAAATGTAAGCATCCTTAAGTTTCTTTCCCGGCTCTAGCAAAACTGCAGCAGCTGGGGATGCGGCTTGATGTGGACACAGTCTTGAACAGATGGAGAGATGGACAGGCAGGCTGAAGAGGGAGGACAGCGCGAGGGGAATATTGAAGGGCAGAGATGGAGACACGGAAATGCTCTTCCTACGGAGCAACGAGGGCGAAACCCCCCTCTTTCCCCATGCCTGGTACTGTTTCCAATCTCTCCCTCCACACAGGGTGCAGAGTGGGCAGCTCTCTGCAGACCGCCGATCTTCTGTGGAAAGACGAAAATCACAGCCGCAGTCTCAGGCAGATAAGCTCCTCGCTGCCGGAGCCCGGGCGCCGAGAGGGCAAACTAGATTGCTGGGAGATCTTCCAAGGGGAGAGGTGGCCAGATCCGAGTTTCCGGGGACAGCCGCGCACGCAGCGGCGAAGGGTCCCCGAAGTTCATTACCCTGTGACTTTGTGCCTGTCGCTGCGGGCCGGGTCTCTGGTAATATCTCCAGTAGCGTTCTGACAGGCAGCCGCGGGGAGGGGAATAGGGCGTCCCTGGCCCACTTAGCTTTTCCCCCAACTCCTGGCGGGGTCTGACGTCAGCCATGTGTGGGGAGGAGATGGGAAAAGGGAGGGGGTTAAATGCTAATGATATTAATGAACCTCCAAGCGGCTTCCAAAGAAAATGCAAGCGCTCTCGGAGCTGACGAGTTAAGAGTGTGAACACAGGCGAGCGGCTCCGTGCGTGCGTGATGGTGAGGACGGAGCCGCTCTTGTAATAAAAAAAAAATATGAATTTTTATATTTCACGGCAAGGGAGGAGGGGAGGGGTGACTGGGCTCTCTCAAAACGCTTTTCCCTCTCTCCAGAGTGCCAGACAGATAGATTCGTGGAAGATATTGGGTAGCTGTGTCTGTGTATGATTGTGCGCGCCCGGACATTGCCATGTGAGTTGGTTCATTGTTGGTCCCGTGCCCCTTCTGTTGGGTAAAACGTGGATCTGGCCCGAGGTGAGTAATTTATTCATTTTCCAACTATCTATGGAAAGCCAGAGCTGAGGACGCGGTGGGGACTGGGCTGGGCTCTTGCGGTTCCTCGGCCTTGGCATGACGGGTTTGGGCACCACGGCCGGGAGGGCTTCGCCAGCTTCTTGCAGGCAAAACCGGCCAAGCCGGAGCTGGCGGAGTCCCTTTCGCCTCCATTACGTGTACTCAGCGGCTGGAAGGCAATGCCTTCCCTTCTGTGGTTGGTCCCCAGCGGGCGTCGCTGGCTTCCCCCTGCAGGCCTGGGGACTCTGGAGAGCTCCGCCACCTTCCTCTCCACCCGGGTCGCCTATCCGAAATCCTAGAGCTCTCTGGTGTCTTGGCCGTGGCGCGGCGCGGGGACAGCGCGCGCCGAGGGAGCGGTGATCTCCGATCTCTAAGAGATTAATTCTATTTAAGCTCCCTCGGCCGCTTGAACTTGTCTAACAAGAGCTCGCCAGCCTCTCCTCGGGTCGTGGGCCTGGCCAGGGGTCAGAGGTCACGCCTCCAGCCCTCCAGACCGAATTGGAGGCTGGGGGGTGGGGGGTGGGGGAGCGGTGGCCAGCGATCCTCTTCGTCGCTGGCCCACCCTCGCCGCAGCTCCCTCCTCACCCGGCCGCAGAGTGCTTGCAGTGCCTGCTGGTGTCCCCTGTGTGCCGGCTTGGCCCTGCAGGTCTAAGGCCCGGGTCCCAACCTGCAAGGGCTGTACGCTCACGTCTCAGGCCGCAGCACGTGAAAGCAACTTTCCCCGGATTGCCCGAGCCTGGGAGGCAAGGAACCACGAGCATCACACACAGCAACAACCGGGCTCAGGGCCAGGCCACCCGGAACAACCGAGAGGCGGGGGACGGTTTCCCGTACCACCTCTCCTTTATGGTCTTTCAAACTAGAACCAGTATAATGTATGGTGGGAATTTTTAGATGACAAGGAGGGGAAATTAACAATTTTTTTTGACAGTCATCTTGGGCTATCAGCAAGTCCTGTTTGTGGCACAGCTTAAACTCGAACTCGGTGCACAGAGAGGAAAGGCATTTCCGGCTAGGGTTTTAGAGACAGAGTGCCAGGCTCAGCTTTGGGTCCTCGGGTCTAGTTCTTGCCAGAAATCCAATTGCTGCTGCCGCCGCCAACACCACCATCGCGATGTGGCGGCAGAAGGGGGCGCTTGGTCCAGGACAAAGGACTTCGAGTGGAACTAATTTGCCGCGGGCAAAGATGTGGGCAAGTGGTGGTGAGAGCTAAACACCGACTTGTCTTCAGGGAGAAGTTTAAGGATCTGTGGGCAGCAAGAGAACTAGGGATTTTTCAGGTGCCCGTCTGGAAAGCAGAAGGATGTGGCTATCCTGGATTCCAAACGACTCCCGACTCCTCTTGCCTGCTGACTCATTTACAGACACCAAAACTTGTGAAAAATACTCCCAAACTCGGCACAATTGTCCCCCAATCAAAATTGGAATGTTCTTTCTCCAGCCACCAACTAACTTTTCATCGAACTAGGTGTGCCAAGAAGCCCACTAAACAGACACGGGTGCACACACCCCACCCCCAACCCACACCGAGAGAACTATCAAATTCTGGCAAAAGCCACAGGGGCTACCCACCCCGCAGCATATGCGTTCTGTATTCTGGGCGCTCGACTGTAATTATCCGCGCGCTTTGCATAATTCACAATACAGTTCTGAAATCATCGTGATGACTTTCTGGCATGATTGGTTTGGTGGTAAAGGCAGCAACTAGCTCCAGAATAGGCTGGCGGCCTGAGGATTCTACAGCCCCTAGATCCTCAGAGAAGCCTCTGCTCACGCCAACCAGCTGAAGGCCACAGGGACCCTGGCTCTAAACTCTGGAAAACTGAAGCTAATTGGGACACGGCTCAAAGAAAAATCTTTAGCAGAGCAAAGACTGACTTCATTTCCCATCCACTGGCCTAACACGCTGCCTGCCTCATAGGAGGTGCCACATAATGTGGGAAAGAAAGGAGCCCTTGGCAGACTTCCCAAGGGGCCTGCTTGAGGCACAGTGAGGAAACCAGGAGATGGGAAATCGGATCCTGCCCATCTAGCTGTGTAACCTTAGGCAAGTGACTAGACCTCTCCGACCTTCAGACTGTTATTTATTTAAAAAAAAAAAAGTAAGATTGTACCTTTGTTCAGCTTCCAGTTTCCAAACTTTCCCCTATGACACTCTTAAGGAAACCGACTGATACAGGGAAACACCACCTATCCCGGGAACATCTTTAGCAGACACAAAGATACATTTTTACGTTGGCAAAGAAAAAAGCCAAATTTAGAGGTCCTCCAGGACCAGGTCCAAAGCTAGCCCCTTATCTCCTCTATCGCCTCTGTCTGTTTGTATTCATGACACAGTATTGGTCTCACTGTGTATCTGGTTATCCTGGAACTCACTATGTAAAACAGGCTGGCTTTGGCTTCATAGAGATCCTCCTGCCTCTGTCCCCTAAGTGCTGGGATTAAAGGTGCCTACTTCCCCCCTCACCTCTTTTGAATCTGCTGCCTCAACTTAAGCTAAAGCCTGCAACCCCAGCCAGGTTTATTTCGTTGAAGGATGACACCATTTTGATTAGGAAGAAAAATTCAGGCAAAAATAATTAGCCCCCACCATGTGACCCCTGGGAGTGTAGATTAATGGTATGGCCCCTTTCTTACTCAAAGAGACTGGGGGTGGGTACAGACACATAAAAATGGTGGGGTGGGGGGGGGGCAGAACTAGAGGTTTGGCTCAGAGGTTAAGAGTACTTGTTACTGTAGCAGAGGACTTGAGTTTGAATCCTTGAACTCTCCTGGAAGCTCACAACCATCTGTAACTCCTGTCTGGAGGTCTGACGCCCTCTTCTGGCCTCCATGGGCACCTGCCATGCATGTGGTCCACACGTATATGCAGGCAAAACACCCTTGTACCTAAATCAGTATTTTTAAATCTGAGATGGGGGGAGGGAGGAGTTCTCTGTGTAGCCTGGGCTGTGCTGCAACTTGCTCTGTAGATTATGCTGGCTTCAAACTCACAGAGATCCAGGTGCTTCTGCCTCCTGAGTGCTGGGACTAAATAAAGGTGTGTGCCATTGCCACCTGGCTAAACTAGTGTTTTTAAAATGGTATTTTAGATTGAGGTAAATGCAGGAAATACTTGGAGAGTATACAGCGGTCCCCAGATCAGTGAGCAGCACAGTGGGTCATACACAGATTCTGGAAAGTTGGTCTTGGTCTGAGCGCATGCTCTGAATGTGGTGCTTCTGAGACCAGTTTTTATAGATCTTTCCTCCATCCAGCCAGTTTAAAGCAGGGCTTCAATTCCTGTTAACTAGGCTGTGTGAGAGGTACGTGAGAGGACCCTTCTAAGCCCCAGGGTGGGGGACCAGCTGCATGTGGTGCTTGCTCAGCCATTCACTGGCTTCCCCCTAAATGATGCCAAAGTCTCCTTTCTCTGCCCCTCTCCCTTACTTCTAAATGGAAAAGACCTAAGGGGGGGGGGGCACGGGGAGGCCCTGAGCAGCAGGCCCTGCTGAAGTCAGTGTGGAACTCAGTCCTTTCCTTCTTTACATGATTGTTTGCATGAGGGAGAAAGGTGCTTTTCAGTTACTTCTAAGTTTATTGCTAGCCAGCCCCTGGCTATGGCTTGCCCAGTAGGTGGACCATAGGGCAGAGCCCAGCAGGTAGCAGGTGTCCACTAAGGTTCTGCTAAGTGGCAGGCTGAAAGAACTGTTACCAGCCTTGCTTCCTATTCTTCAGTTCTCCCAAGGGCCTCTTGACACATTGCTTGGCTGCTAACTCTACTCAGCAGAGAAACTCAGAGAACAATCCAGAAAGCAATTCCAGTTCCTCCAAAACACAATGGGCACTGAGTTGCAGTCTTTTTTTCTCAGCACAATGCAGGACAGTGCTTCTAAGAGTTGTCCGTTATAAATTCTGTCTCTGTATTTACACACACACACCACTTGGCAGAAGAAATTCAATTCTAGAGTCAATTAGAGAGGAGAGACTTCCAGAGTCTCACTGCACCTTGCACTAACAAGATTCAAATAGAAGTGTCTGCCCTGCTGGGCTGTGGTAGTGCACGCCTTTAATCCCAGCACTTGGGAGGCAGAGGCAGGCAGCTCTCTGAATTTGAGACCAGCCTGGTCTACAGAGCAAGTTTTAGGACAGCTAGCACTATAAAGAGAATCCCTGTCTTGTAAAACAAATGAGGAGGAGGAAGAGGATGAAGAGGAGGAGGAAGAGGAGGAGGAAGAGGAGGGAGGGGCAACGGGAGGAAGAGGATGAAGAGGGGGAGGAAGAGGATGAAGAGGGGGAGGAATAGGATGAAGAGGAGGAGGAAGAGGAGGAGGAAGAGGAACAAGAGGAGGAAGAGGGGGCAGCAGCAGTTGAGTGCTCAGCCCCCTGTGAGCTTAACTCTAGTGGAGCTTACAAAAGTGGGATATATAAGCAAGCCTGCTTGATTGGTGTCACAAAGCCCCCCACAGTGGGACAGCATTGAGCGAAAGGATATAGGGACAGGTTCAGGGTCCCCAAGCCTTGGGAGGCACAACAGAGTTTGACTTTCTAACAAAAACAAAAGACTAAGGGAGCACAAACGTGCTCCTTCCTGGGAGATACTGGCCCCCCATCCTCATTTAGCCTCTTCAGTTTCTGTTCGTTATCCAATTTGGTTTTCTTGTAACCCCAGACTCTCAGAGCACACAACTCAGAAAGGGCCATAGTACACATTCATTTTACTGATAAGGACACTGGGACCCTTCAAACAAACAAACAGAACCCTGCCCTTAGTCACTCATCTGAAAATACAGACCACATTAAGAATCCTGGTCTCTTGATGTGCCTTAATATCCACTGCAGAGGAGGAAGCCACCCCATAGCTCCTAAAAAGGCTTCTGGAAGCCCCAGTTACAGGAGCCTCACTGGGTTCCCACTGAAGCCCCAAGAGGTAGGAGCAGTGTCCTGTGCGTCCTGAAGGGACAGTACATTGTTTCTAAGACCTCAGCCTCCTTTCCTCACACTCCTTCAAAGGTCCCCTCCACCACTGCTTAAGTGTCCTAAGGGAGAGTAAGCCTGGGAGCTCTTTTGCAGTTTTGTAGATGGACTGACTGATAAGTTACAAGAGAATCACTCAAAGGTACTATATCTGCATGGAAAAGGCCAATGACTAGAACAAACAATTACCAAATTAGATCAGCATGGATTGACAAACTGGGCCTCTTATTAAAAAAATCATTTTAGCACTAACAGAAATAATTGTTAATGTTAAAACATGTATCCTGATTTAAACATGGCTAACACATTGGCGAATGCTTATGTCTTCAGAATCAGTCCCCATCAACACAGGGAAACTCTAACGTCCCAGTATGCTTTGTTTAAGAAATGTAGTTCACGGGCTGGAGAGATGGCTCAGCGGTTAAGAGCACTGACTGCTCTTCCAGAGGTCCTGAGTTCAAATCCCAGCAACCACATGGTGGCTCACAACCATCCGTAATGAGATTGGATGCCCTCTTCTGGTGTGTCTGAAGACAGCTACAGTGTACTCATCAATACAATAAATAAATAAATATTTAAAAAAAAAAAGAAATGTAGTTCACACAGTACTCTGTTGTCCTCAGTAATTTCAGAATTCACATCACTTACAAAGATGCAGAGTAGCTATTTAAGGAAGTCTGCTTAAAAAATAATTAAAAAAAAAAAACACCTCCAAAACAAAGCAAACCTCCCTCTCTTTCCTCTCCCTTCCCCCAACCCCAAGTGCTTGGGCAAGAAGGAGACAAGCAGTGGGATTCACAGGAGGTCCCTAAGTCAAACGCTGCAGCTGTGTTTTTAAAAAGGGTTGGATAAACTACAGCCGTTAATAACATCTGTATCCGTATCTGTACAGGCTAAGACGATGATAGGGGTAATGAGATCTCATGCTTCAGGGCATAAGATGATTGCTTGCTGGGAGCAAGGACTGGCCTTTCAGGTACCGGAGTTCACAACTCAAGAACTAAGTTGCAAGAAGTTCTCTGTCTGGAAAATTTCACGTGGAATGAAATTTGAAGTCTGACATTTCTATCAGATCAGAGTGTTAACTAGCGGAGTGTTTTTAAATCTGTCGGTCTCTCTCCACCTCCACCTTCACCACCTTCACCGGATATCACTTCATGGGCATCTCTGCAAGATAGGGTCCCCATGTTCAGGTGCCCTTTTCTTAAGGTTGAAGTTCTTTGGTGTTTTCATGCCTTTTAAGGCTGAGTGAATACTAAGTAACTATTCAAAAGAACAGTGAAGACAAGGAGGATACATAGACTTCAGTCCCTGAATTTATGCTTAGGTACTATAATGGATACTTAGCCAATTTTATATGCTTCACATAGTTGAAACCATACACTCTGGGATTTCCAGTTGTTGTGGTTAAATAGTGCCTCCAGTTATTTATGTACACTCGGGGTGTGCAAGGCATGGATTCATTCCAAAGGTCCTCTTCTCTAAAGTGGTTTTTGTTGATTGATTGCCATGCTGAAGATTAAACCCAGGGCCAAGCATCACAGTTAACACAGTTTTGCAAACTACTGTGCAAGCGTTAGCAGGGTGAAGCTACTTTTACGCAGCCAAGTCAACCTGTACTGAAGGTCGCAGACCAATAGGCTGCTGGGAACATTGAGGAGAGGTTGATACCGGTTCTTTCCAGCACAGTGGTCACAGCCTCTGGCCATGGAAGACAATTGTACCTCTGGCTTCATCACTGCTACTAAGCGTTCTCTTTGCTTGCACTCAAAAGGGCTGTTCTGGAGCATATGACGGTTAATGAGATGTTTAAGTGATGCTCCGAAACAGGTTTGGGTTTTTTTTGGGGGGGGGGGGGGATGCTTGCAGCTGTTGAGCTGCAGACAGCCATGGGAAATTTGTCAGGAGCTCAAAGCACCATCGTTAATAACCATTATTCTGTTGTCTGGGATGTTTGTTTAAATACTGTTGACACTGTGTGCATATTGTCATCGTCTCTAAATTGTAGCTCTTAACCGCTGAAATGTTGTTGAAGACCACCTAGGGTTTCCTCCGCGTGGTGCTGAAGCGTGCATTCACCTGATGGGTAAACACAAAAACAGATTTTTTTTTTTTGGTTTCAATTTTTTCCTCATGTGCAACAAGCAAGACATTTTCTGGAAGAGAGGGGGAAATCGCTTGGGTACAGTTGAAACATACCGTGAAGACCCCACCTTTTGTATCTTCCACAGAGAAATAGAAAATGAACAAACCGAATTAATACAGCTCAGGTCTTCGGCACACTCGAGAATCTGTGTAGTGTGACTGTATTTTAAGACTAGCCATTAAGTGAAGAAATCAGCAACTATTCTTCTCACCAACCGCGTGCTACCCACACTTAAATTTTGCTTATTAAGTGAGGTCATTCGGTAGCAGGATGTCTTGGTGGGTGGGGGTGGGGGATTCCAACAGCCCGACTCCCAAGTTGAGCGCTGCAGATCATGGCCGGGCAGTACAAAGCGTTTTCTATCTTGACTTATGAGGAGACAATAGCTGGTCCTACAAAGGCGCCACCTGTGACTTAACTCGGTTGACATCTCTGTTAAGAAGGGCAGAAGAGGGGTCGCACGTGCACACTCGGAGCACGCCGGCCTGATCCACCTTTCGGGCTGCGGCAAGGTGGCCCGGGTCTGGCTGGGGCTTTGGCCCTCGGTTGCAAAAATGGGGAGCTGGGGAAGGAGAGGAAACCCGGATGCTGGGTGCCCGGGGAGCCGAGCCCTGGACCGCCAGCTCGCACGTCTGCCCGCCGCCCCATTTCACAGATGCGGAAAAGCGCGGTGCGGACCCGGGCCACTGGCCGCGGGTGAGCGGGGGTCCCGGGTGGGGCGGCGAGTCCTGGTCTGGGGGGCCCAACCTTCAGACCGGTGGCTTTTTGCTTCCTTCCCGAAGGTCGCTGCTGACAAATCTATCTATTTGGGGCAAATTGTCAGTGAGAAACTTCCGCTCGAACTGCGCTGGACAAAACGCGCTGTTTGAAAGGGGTAAATCCCGCGGCCGGCGCGGCCGAACAATGCCGCGGGCTGAGCGCCGGGGGCGGCGCGGGCCGCACAAAGGGCGGATTAATTGGGGCCGCTGCGGAGCGCGGCGCTCCAGCCCCACTCAGCCCGCGCCGCGGGGCGCCCCATTGACTGGGCCCCGAGCCCCACTTTTCACAAACTCCAAACAAAAGTCAATTTCTTTTTTATAAGGCGGGGGAGGGGGCGGCCGCGGAGATTCTCCACCCGCTTCTCGCAGAGCTCTTACTTTGGGGGGCTCGGGGGAGTGTGGGGGGATCGGGGTTGGAAGGATGGGGATTGAGGTGAAGATCCTGGAGGAACGGTACCCAAGGGAAATAGAGACCCTGAAAGGACGGGACCCCTAAAGTATGGAGACCCTAGAAGGATGGGAACCTCTACGGAACTTTGGTGAGACCACGGAGGGACAGGAACTCTAAAGGAACAAGGGATGTGAACCTGGGGAGGAAGAGGAAAGGGGTCTCGGGACTGGGAAAAGGGTGACCAAGGATGGAGGGGGACGTGGGTGTGGCTGCCAGACCACTGTCCCCGCCCCTCCTGCTCTCTGTGGAAGCGAGGGGGAGCTGTAGCCTCCCTGTCACACCCTCCAGGCTGGATGGAACACCGGCGCCCCGTCTTGAGAGTGGCTCTGACCCTGATGAGGAGTGGTTCTCTGGGTTGGGGAGAATACATGTAGGTGACTTGGGAGACACAGAGGAACGCCCCTATTAGTACTCGAGCCCTGGCAGGTTGGATCACCCGTGTGGCTACCACACTTAGCAGCTACCGTGTTCTGACTGGAGGACAGAGGGGCTGTTAGTCTACGACGTGAGGTCTGGGACCACAGACTTCTGCAATTGGCTGCTGACAGGATACTGAGAGTTCGAAGCCAGCCTGAACTACTGAGAGAAATTAACGGGGGCGGGGGGGGGGAGAAAGGGGAAGAGAGGGGAGGAGAGGGAGAGAAGGAAGGAGGGAGGAAGAAGTATGGAGGTGGGGGGGGTGTTGAATGGGAAATCGTAACCTGTAACTGGAAGAAGTGACTTATGGGAAAAGATAATTACTCTGTAGACACACATACTTGGAGAAGTGATCATGATTTAAAACAAACATAAATTCTCATCATTGTCCACGGTGTAAATACCACAGACAGTGGAGTCTGTATCCTCCCGTCAGATTGAGAGACCAAGGAGGAGTGCAGAGCCCTCTCGAGCTGACACTGAGAGGAGGAAGGAAATCCCTTTAACAATGGATGCTTTCCCCAGCTTGCAAGGCGGCTTACGAAGGTGGGTGTTGCCCAGTCCTGGTCAAGAGGCAATGGCCACAGTCCTCAGCCACAATATGCTTTCAGCTGGGCAGGAGCTACCTGGGGTGGGGTTGGGGGGCTAGAGGGGTGGGGCTGGCAATAGATAGAGGGCTGAAGCCCACAGCTGACAAGAGGAGTTGGGTTATCTGAGGAAATTGTTTCCTCTCCTGTGTCTTCTCTACCATGGCTTTTTTGATTTAGAAGTTTTTAAGGATTCCTGTGGCATCCTTCCCAGGGGATTCAGGCACTCCTCTGGGTGGCACAGTGGGAGAGTTTGATATCAGGTACCAAAACAGCGGCATTAAGGGGTAAAAGAAATCTTGAGGAACAGACTCAAGAGGGCAGAAGACAGAGACCTGGACCTGGTGGTGTCAAAGCAAGAGTTGGTGGGCAGACCCGCTGGCAGAATCCAGTCTAGGCTCTGATTCAACCACATTTTAAAGCTGTCGATTTAAAAAGATCTCTGAGCCAGACAGTGAACCCTTCCAGATTTCTGTTGAATCTGAGGCTGTGAAAAATCAAGGACAAATATTTATCTAAAGATGTCACAACTTTGAATTTCAATGATAACTTCTCCGCTAATTTCTGGTCGGAACCTAGAGCAGCTGTGGCTATTGTGTATTTTGAATTCCCAGAAGAGGAATTTGGGAATCCATGTTTTCCTTCTGCCAGTCCTCAGTCTGCTTTCTTTTGGTTTGTTAGTGCCTTTTGCAAGTGCAAACAAATAAATGCTGAGACCCTCCGCTTATTGTGAAAGTTACAAACTCCTGCCAAAAATTAATATAGTATTCGACCTTTATCGGCAACTATGGCCATGATGCTCAGTGTAAAGCCTACTGTCGTGCATTTTGGGATGCAAGAATGAGCCCATTGGTGAAACCACCATACCAAAGCGATGTGTGTGCCTTAGATGGTGAGTATGGCTCCTAACAGGAGGTTTGTAGCCACAGCCTCTAAGAGCGCCCGGCGTAGTTGCTTACATTACTTTTTTACAGATGGAATTCTGCTGAGCATTATGGGAGGTCCATTCACACACAGGGATGTACATACTGATACTAGGCCTCCCCGTGACTCCCTGGTTAACTTTTTTCCTTTTAATTCGCGTGTGTCTGTGAGGACTGACCTTTGGAGGCCAGAGGTGTCAGGTTAACTCCAGGAGCTGGGTTTACAGGCACTTGTGTGTCACCGGAAACGGGGTGCTGGGAATTGAACTTAGGTCTGCTCTCTTTTTGTTGATGGTCACCACCCTGCCACCCCTAGACAGGATTTCTCTGCATAGCTCTGGCTGTTCTAGAACTTGGTGTGTAAACCAGGCTGGCCAAGAACTCAAGAGATCTGCCTGCTTCTGCCTCCTGAGTGCTGGGGGTAAAGGTGTGCGCTGTGTGCTGCCACCACTAGGTGGCGCCGCCGCCGCCGCCGCCGCCACCACCTCCACCTGGTGCAACACCAGTTGAGCCACCTTTCCTGCACTCCTTGGTTAACTTGCAAACGAAGTTTGACATACTTTGTCTTTTAAGAAAAAAAAATACTTATTTTGGAGTTACTCAGTGTGGACATCATTAGAGCACAGAGGTCAGAGGTCCTCAAAGTGTGAACCCAGCTGAAAAGAAAGGAGTCTTGGCAGCTCAGGCTCCGAAAAGTACCGAAATGATAGGGGAGGGGCCCAAATGACCTCTCATTCTGCAACAGAGACACTTGCTCATCCAGGTTCATAGCTGCTTTATTTATAACAGCCACGGTATAGATGTCCACCAACAGAGTAATAGATTATGACAATGTTTTTTTCACAATAGAATATAATTCAGCTATTAAGAAAATCATGAAAAGGCTGGGCGGTGGTGGCACACGCCTTTAATCCCAGCACTTGGGAGTCAGAGGCAGGTGGATTTCTGAGTTCGAGGCCAACCTGGTCTACAGAGTGAGTTCCAGGACAGCCAGGGCTACACAGAGAAACCCTGTCTCGAAGAAAAACAAACAAACAAACAAACAAACAAAAAGAAAAGAAAAGAAAATCATGAAAAGAATACACATGGAGCAACCCATGGCTCCAGCCGCATATGTAGCAGAGGCCCAGATCGGGAATCCATAGCCAGGAGCCAAAAAGAAAGCCTTGCATCTCAAGGACTTGAAGGTTCAATCAGTCACAGGATGAGAAGGTGGTTGTGGGGCCAGACTGTAATGCTAGCTGTTGGGAGGTAGAGGCAGGAGGACCACAGTCACCTTTAGCTACAGTGAGATTGTGAAGACAGCCTAGTCTATGGTATGAAGACCAACAAACAGGAGGGAAGAGGAGAGTGGTGGAGAGGAAGGGGGAGAGAAAGAGGGAGAGGAAGAAGAGAGGGAGGGGAGGGGAGGGGAGAGGGGAAGGAGAGAGAGAGGGTGAGGGAGAAGGCAGAGGAGGAGAGGGAAGGAGAGGGAGACATTGAAGGTATGTTTCCAAAGCTTTGCCCTTCTGAGTCTCTCAGTCCTCTGAGCTTCACTCTGCCCAAGAGTGAAGCCTTTAATAGGCTGTCCTCCCAGGAGCAGAGCTGAGGAGACAGTCTGAGCCTCAGCGCACTAATCAAGGTCATGGAACTGAGATATAGTTAACGTTTGATGATGAACTGTATCAAGCCAATACAATGCTTTCCGAATATCCGCACAAGTAAAAGAATGAGATAAAAGCCTGCAGGGGAGAGTGAAGTGGAATGTATGCTCACGCCTGAGCAGCTGTGTTAAAAATGAGAATTTTAGTGTCCACAAAGAGGCCACAGGGACAGCATCACCCACCCCTTCCCAGCAATGCATTGCTTGTGTTATAATCTCTCTCACACACACACCCCACTGGGCACCATGAAGTTTATTTTTTATTAACTTTATATGAGCAGAAGCAAACGTTATGTAGTCTTCAATGGATTGCACTTTGTTCTCTCTCAGTGGGTTTAATACTGGCATGGAGTTAATTGTGGCAGTTCCTCCATGTGGTACAGCCGTTCCCAGTGGTGTGTAGATGTCGTCTGCTGTGGGGATGTGACGCACGTGGTTAATACTGGAGTGACCTCTGGGGTTCCATCTTCTCCAGCTCCTCTTCATCTCCCTGGGTCACTTCTCCCTCCAGCGTCGTCTCCTCTTCCCCCTGCTTCTCTTCTTGTTGCCCTCCTCCAGTGTCTCCTCTTCCCCCTGCTTCTCCTCTTGTTGCCCCTCCTCCAGTGTCTCCTCTCCCCCCTGCTTCTCTTCTTGTTGCCCCTCCTCCAGTGTCTCCTCTACTCCCTGCTTCTCCTCCTGTTTCTGTGGAACAGATCTGCCCATTTCCACCTCCCCAATGGTGGAACTGAAGGCAAGCACCCCCTCCGTTTGGCTTTGTCTTGTTTCTGTTCTCCCAAATCGTTCACTGAGTTTTATAGTTCCCCTGCTACCTTTAAGTCCTTGCCCTAATTAGACTTGGTTTTGCAAATGGTGTGAAGTGGGGAGTTAACCTGTATTTGTTCAAGGTGAGTGTGTCTTCTCAGTGATTAGTTTTTTTCTGGATTATTACATTTATTTGTAGGGTGTCATGTGCATGCCACGGCATGGGCGTGGTCAGACGACAACTTGCAGGCCTTGGTGCTCAACTTCTACCCTGTGGGCTTCAGGAATCAAACTCAGGTCGTCAGGCTTGATGGCAAGCTCCCTTACTTACTGAGCCATCTCGGCTGACTCCAATCTTTTTGTAAAAAGGTTTGTTTTTTTCTCTAAACCAGCAATGTACAACTTTTGTTAGACTTAAATGATATATTTTGCTGTTATAATGATTCCTCTTCCTCTTCTTTCTCCTCTTCCTCCTCTTCTTCTGTTTTTTGTTTTTTGAGACAGGGTTTTACTGCGTAACCCTGGCTGGCCTGGAACTCACCCTGCAGACCAGCCTTACCTTGGCTCACAGAGCTCCACCTGCCTCTGGCTCCCAAGTTCTACCACCAGCACCCAGCATTAATGACATTTTTCTAAATGTTACACTTTTTTATTAATATTTTTGCTGTATTTAAATATATGCTGATTGATGAATTCTTTTATGGATCATGATAATTTTCCTTGGTTTCCTTGGGGTTTTCTGCATGGCCAGTACCAGCATTTGCACATGGCAGTTTGTATCTTTCTCATTTCTTCTAACATTTGACTTGTTTTCTGTTTGGCATCTCAGGCTCGGACTCCAATACAGTGTTTCATAGAGTGGGGAGGTGTTACCTCTTTTCTGTGACATTAAGGAGTAGAGGATTTAGGATGCAAATGGATGTAGAATTTGTGTATCTTTCTAGTAAATTAGGTAAAAAAATTTTTTTCTTCTTTTTTTTAAAAGATTTATTTATATGAGTACACTGTAGCTGTCTTCAGACACACCAGAAGAGGGCATCGGATCCCATTACAGATGGTTGTGAGCCACCATGTGGTTGCCTGGGAATTGAATTCAGAACCTCTGGAAGAGCAGTCAGTGCTTTTAACCTCTGAGCCATCACCTCAGCCCCCCAAAATTTTTCATATCTAGTAATTCTATGGCTTAATCTTTTAGCTACACCAGATTTCTTATTTAAATAATATTGTTCTTAACATCGTTAAGTTCTTTCATACAAGCACTTTCATCTTCTCTTTAATTAATTCATTGTTAACATTGAGTCAGCTACCTTTATAGCTAGCTCCTAGAACTAATATAGTTCAGGCTGGCCTTGAACTCAGAGATCTGCCTGTGTCTGCTTCATGAGTGCTGGGATTAAAGGCATGTGCCATCATACCTGGCTCTTTTTTTCTTAATTTTCATTTGTTATATTATTTATATACTACTGTATTCTGCACACTTGGGGAACTCGTGCTGAGTTCAGGCTTCCTCTGCTTTTGCAGTTCTATGCTTTTACATTCACAGCTCTCTGTTTCTTCCTGTTTCTGTGGTTGGTGTGTGCTTGGCCTCTTGGGTCTGAGGACTGGTGTCTTTAACAACTTTAGGAAAGTGTCAACTGTTACCTCTTTGGAAAAACCCTCCTGTCCAATGTACTAATCCTCCCTAGGCTCTGCTTAGATTAAAACTTAGCACCTTCTTCACATTTTTAAACTATTTCCTGACTGCTTTCTAGAAAATGTTTTCACACTGTTTCTGAACTATATTCTGGAAAATATATCTACCTATAGTCCAGTTCACTAATATTCTCTTCTGTATAAATGGGAAATGACTTCCAAATTAAAGAGGAATCATTGAAATTTTTACTTCCTGAAGTGTGACTTAGATCCATTCCAGAGCTGACGAAATGCTCCTTGTAAACTGTTTCTTGGTAATGTTTTATTTTCTTTGTATGTTTGCATGCATGCATGTGAACCATGTATGTGTGAGTGAGTGTAGGAAACTGAACCCAACTCTCCAAAGAGAAATTTAACAGCTGAGCCATCTCTCCAACCCCATCTTATTAAGGTTTAAAAGTTATATTATTATGATTATGATTATAGTGGGGGAAGAGCATGCATACTGTAGTATACCAGCGGAGATCAGAGAACAACTTTATGGTCTCAAGTCTCTCCTCCTGCCTTTACATGGGTTCTGGGAATTGAACCGAGGTCCTCAGGCTTGCACAGCAAAAGAGCTACCAATGAGCCCTGCAGGCCCTTCTCACTAACATTTATAAGCTCCATTTTGTCTAATTAAGCAGGTGGCACTTTGAAGTGGATATTTCTGGTTTCTTTGGCAACTCAGTTGTGTCATGTGATGTTTCTCTAAAAACTCTCTTATGAGAGGGTGTTTTTGCTGAGGCAGATGTGTGGGAGGTGTTTTGCTAAGAGAGTGATGTTTGTCTGGAGGCAGCCTGGGAAAGGGCAGGAGGTGTTTTGCTAGAGTGGACGCTTGAGAGAACAGGTGATGTCTCAAAATAAACAAACCAAACCAAGCTTGGTGGTGCACGCCTTTAATCCCAGCACTTAAGAAGCAGAGGCAGGCAGATCTCTGTGAGTTCCAGGCCAGCCTGGTCTACAAAGCAAATTGGCAGACAGCCAGTGCTGTTACACATAAAAAAATCTTGTCTCAAAACCCAAATGAACTTGGGAGGCAGAGGCAGGTGGATTTCTGAGTTCGAGGCCAGCCTGGACTACAGAGTGAGTTCCAGGACAGCCAGGGCCACATAGAGAAATTCTATCTCGAAAACCAAACCAAACAAAACAAACAAAACAACAAAAAACCCAAAACAAATAAAAATCCAAAAAGCTGAGCCATTACTTTAAAACTGAATGTACACACATGTACATGCACACACCCTACACATACATACACACATGCACATACATATACACATACACACATGTGTACATGTACACACATATGCACGTGCACATATACACCATAGACACACATGTGCACATATACGCATATACAATTCATGTACATGCCCACACACATACACACCACACAGACACACACTTGCACATACTCACATACACATGTGCACACACACATCACACAGACACACCACAGACACAAATGTACATGCACACATATGCACATGCAGACACATATACACCACACAGACAGACACTAACATATACACATGTACATGCACACACATACACACAGCATACAGGTACACATGCGCATAGACCACAC